>NC_136771.1:0-355986 GCF_947034865.1 Barbatula barbatula | reverse complement strand
TTGTCTGTCAGTCTGAAGTGTAAAAGCGCCTCGCTCTGTGTATTTCTGAGAAACGACAGCTTGTCTGCCATTTCCTGTGGAAACTAACCTCACGATCTGTCCACAGACAAACACAGACAATAAAGAAGACCACACATCACCTCACACGCATCTATGACTTAGAACATCACCAGCGTCCCTCAAAAACACATGCCACTGCTTTAAATGCAATGCAAAACACTGGAGTCTTCTGGAAAAATAAAGAACCTGTAGGGGAAGTAAGTGATGATTATGGGTTATGCATTCCATTTCGCTTTAATCTGCCTTTGGCCGCAGAACATTCCGAAAAACACATGCGCTCACATGCATTCATATTTCTGCATGCAAAAAAAGTGCACACAAAGAGAGTGTGGAAATGAGCATGCAGGGACAGCAGAGCCGTCGTGAATCCCGGGCATATCAATTATCTCCTTTAAAAGAGAGCAGAACCGACTCGGGAAGAAGGTGAGCGCTGGGCCAGCGACACAAGAAAGGAAAGAAGCGTCTTTAACTTATGTAATAGGCGTCACTGCGCATTAGGACCGGAAGAACTTCCTAAATAAATCATCCAGCCTGGAGGGAAAGGAAGGGGGGGTGAGAAAAAAAAGAAGGGCAGCGGTTTTGCCTCGGGGTGAATTGAGTTAAAGGACACGAAGGAGCCCTGCAAAAGGCAGTGTGGTGGTGGGGGAACGGGAAAGGGACTCATTGAGAGCACAAGAGACCGAGGGTGCAGCAGGATTTTGGAGATCAGGACGGCTGAGGAATTCCTGTCTGTAGATCTGTTTCTGATGATGTATGTCTGTGAGATACGTTCTGTGTTACAGCCATAAGAAAGAAAATTAGCAATTGCTTCTCCTAGACATCCATGAGAGCAAATGGAAACTCTGACTTTAGTCTCCTCAGATGTACAAACTGAGCTCAGATTGTCGATATTATTAAGATCTCAATATGAATTTTGCATCACCTTTACTCAAATGCTGATTGTTTTACCACTACAATTCACATTACCTTTACACCTCCAATTGACTCATTTGCTTTCGTTTCTCCCATGCAATCTGAGAAGAAACTATTCGGATGAACATCTTGCCATGAGCTTTTGTCAGAAAATGTACAAGTCCAGCTTTGCACGTCATCCGGGGATGAGAATAAGGAGAAGGTCATTTAAATGATAGGAAAGCTCATAGCCAAGACCTCTACATCATGTAAACAGTGATCTGGGCATGTAGCCCACCCGTCTACTGGATGTATGAGGTTGTCAGCCGCAGTGTAATCACAGCACAAGAGCAACACAACAGGAAAGGCGAAAGGCGCGCATGGCTCCGCTCACAAATGTCAAACGTTGGTCTCGACCGCAAACACGACGGACGAGAACGAGACCTGCGACATGTCACGATTCCACCTGTCAGAGCACAACGTATCATGCGTTAATGTTATCGATTTATTTCTCCACCAAATGGAAACTTTCCATCTCTCAGAGATTTGGAGAGTTCCCAGTTACATTGTTTCAGACGATTCACTCGTATGTTCATTTAGATAAATAAAAACAAATATTGACAGTATAGCCTAACAGGAAGTTTTGAAATGCAGCGTGGAAGAATATGACCTGCCTGCGATAATTTCATGAGATTCATATTGAAATCTGCAACTTTGCAAATCTAAGCAACGTTTCAGACATGCTAAAGAGCGCATGTGAAGTTCTAGAGAAGAAATAAGAGAAGATGTTTTCAGAGAACTAGATGATCTCATCACATGGACTCTTTCTTTGTGATTTTTTGGCATTGCTTCATAAAGTAAGTTGGAATCACAATATGAAAGAGATCTCACAAACGAAATACTTCATTTCAAAACAAAAACATTTCCAAGGTTAGTGAAGATTACTTTTCCACAAATCTCCTCCCTTCTTAGATTTTTCAAGAATACAACCAAATAACTTTCCTAAAATCACAACTCTGTCATGAAAAGACTATATAGCAATATTATAAGCCCATGCAGCCCATCAATATATGTCCCGCCCCCTGAGGAACCAGAACAGATACAAGCAGATATAGTGGAGATGAGGATGGAGGTGGGTTTTGAGCAGCTGATAAGGAGCAAAGACAGGCAACTTAAACTAGTGTGTGTTGTATGACTATTGGTTAACGTTGGTGTGATCGGCTGATGCAAGCTGGACTCACGTGACCTGCCAGAACTGATGCTACAACCTTGGTCCTAATTTATTACAAATCTGTATATGACTAAAGAACATATTTGGAGAAATGTCTCAGTGGTTTGTATAATGGAAGTGAATGGGGTTCAGTGTTGTCAAGTTATCAACGTTCATCAAAATATAAATATACATTGAACCATCTCTTGAGTATTAGAGCATTAACAAATACCTCAAGAGGAAACATGTTGACACTTCAAGAACTGAGCGAGAAAAAGTTCCCTCTAATTTTTCTGCGAGTGAATGAGTATCTATGGAATGGCATAAAGAGGAAGCTAACATTAACAGTGGGTCGGCCAAAGTACCAAAGTCACAGAACAACCCCCCCCCCCCCCCCCGACATGTTGTATAATTAACGACCGACTGTAAATACCCCTCCGCCCCCCCCCCCCGCCCAACACAGCCGGCCGGTGGCAGACAATGGCATCTTCAAGACCAAAATGCACAACAGCATTTAACATAAAGTGTTCAACAGGGAAAAAGCTCTTTAGCTTTGGAAAATCATTAACCAGCACGGCGGCAGCTCACGTGTGCTTTGGGGCCGTTCAGTTGGTCTCTTTTTTTAACATAAACACTTCTAAACAAACCCTGGAAGAATCCATGCCACCGGAGCAAGCAAACGGGACGGTCGGCAAAGGTTTGATGCTCAGAAGTGACGACTATAAGCGGCTCCGTCTGTTTCAGTGGTTTGATCTCACACTCTTTGACTAAAGAGTCTTTTAATACATTCATTAAGGTCAGATGTAATTGGACTCACAAAAGAATCAAAGTTGTTGGTCTGGTGTCACATCTAAGCTTTTATTGGCACTTGAAAGTGTTGAAGTGCTCGTGTATGCCACTTGCAGCGACTTTTCATGTTCGGCCTTATCTTCACGAGGAAGAAAAGGCTCTGATGTATAAACAAGGTGGTTAAGTTTATAGCTTTAGTCCCGAGAGCAGGGCGCCAACTGCTTCATAAAGAGCCGCTTTATCACAGACACCAATGTTGCTGAATAATTCCTTCGTTATGTCACACACCCTTAAAGGGTGATACCCATAGGAACAAAAAATCACACACCAATGAAAAGACTCAAATGTGCAAACGAGGCACAAAGTTAAATGAATAATGTACATTGCAAACAAATACTTTCTTATTGTGTTTTTGTAGAATAAATACCTAACAAAATGACCCACAAAGTCTTGTTTTCAGGAATAAAATATAATATATACATATATAAAATATACATCAAATTATAAGAAATAAAAGAAAATGTATAAATGAATAATCATATATATACATTTTAAATAATATAATATATTATTTTATAATATAGAAATATCTTCTTAGGTCAGTTTCCTATATATATATACAGTATATAGCCTATTGAATGTATTCTTTTGAAGAAAATATCTTACAAATATCTTAGGTCATGGTCCTCGTAATTGTAACGTAAATGTATCGTGATCAATTTTTGTTTCGATTTGTGTACTGGAAAAGAAGACAAAAACACTAACAAATCAATTTATTGCAGTTTTAAAACCTTCTTTTAGGCGAAGGTGCATGCACAACAGATACAGTAACGCACTAAAATAAATATTATATCATGTATCTCTTTCGGATGTGAGTTTGGGACCTGTGATAATGAAAATATCCTTTGTTATGGATGCGGGAGCCACCCAGACATTCAGCGAGTACCGGATCGACTTTCTTCCAAACGTTTCCACACACCGAGTACCTTCCCATAAAGTATCACGTAACGATTGTTTCTCAAACACATTTCCCATGATTCAATTAAAGCTCCATAAATCTGGGAGAGCGGGATTAAACCTTGGCATGTGATTAACTATCAGCGGTTTCTCCGTACAGCTGCGGATCTCTCCGTCAGCCAAAGTTTAACACGGACGCTTGCTAAGGCAGTAATATCCAACAAAGCCTTAAACTTCCCAACTCGCCCCACGTGTTTGCAGGTAAGGCGGGTTGCTGAGGAGACGTGCAAATTGCCTTTCAAAGAATCTGATTTACAATCTCTGTCATTGAAGGAAGGACCTGAGGCGGATTTTGGGACCAGAATACTTTTTGGAATGGTTAGGAATCGACTAAAACAACCAGTGGATTGTAAACAAATCAATGAAAGCTCTTTTTTTAAATAGGCTGTTAAACCTCCACTCGCCTCATTCTCCACAAATCTAACCTGACAAAAAACCAGCTGCTGTGCTCTATAAGGAGGGCGTAATGCGAACACAAACAGATGCGGCGATGCGGGATCAGACAGTGTCACTCCATTCAGCTGTGCTGCAAGAGAGAACCTGTTTGAGGACAGGAAACATGCCCTCATTGAATAGGTGAAGAGACACAGGGTGGAGGCGTGCAGGTTAATAGACGGAACAAAAAAACAGGCCCTTAATCCATATCCTGCCATAACAACATTCTCTGATCAATGAAGCTTAGAAAATGAAAACTTTTGATCGACTCCTGCAGACAGACGGAGGATAATGTCGACATGTTGCCAAGTTTACAATGAAGCAATGAACAAATATAACACCACAATTGTGTCAGATAGTTTCAAACATTTATTTACATACGAGTTTGGTTCCAAAATGAGAAAAACCTTTACATTTCTTTCTAAAATCATGTTTGTTTTATTGTGCATTCCAATTAATATCAAGCAAACTGCAGCTGGTATGTTGAGATTTAAGCCATAATAACTCCAAAAATACAGCTAACTAACACAATAAAACACAATGAAAATATGATTTGATCTAATTTTGAAACCAAACTCTTCATATATTTATGCGTTTGACAGATGCCCTTTTCTAAAGCCACTTTCGTTGCATTTAAATTCCTGTGAGATACGGCCGCTCGTATCTCATTTGACTACTACAAATGTTTTATTTTTTAACCCAAACAACATTTAGTCCAAAAGAAGCTTCAAAGACAGCATTATAATTGCCCACTGCCCACTGTTTTGATTGACATGCACAGCGACCAATCACAGTTGATTTAAATGATCTCCTTTTCTCAATGAAAAACAGCTCATGTCCTCAAGCTCTTTATGATGTATACAATACGTGGAACTGGACGTGTTTTCTCTAGGATACCACGAGTAGGAAATGAAATGGGCTCATATTTGCATGTGAATGTGTGAGTGTATACGTTATCTATTCAACCTCTCTGATGTTTAAGCAGGTGAAATCTGAGCACGCTAACAACACGCTAGATATTCACAAAGGTCATTGAAATGACAGATGAAGCTATAGATGCAGGAGAGCTGAGTTGTATGTAAACACTGACGGAGCGATTCAAGTCAAATCTGAAAGGTTAACGCAAGCCAGATTTCCTCACTTGGCTGAAGAGAGCAGAAACAAATTGGCATGAAATTGCAAGCAAAGAATTCAACAGTTAAAGGAGGAGAATGTCTTTGCCAATGTTGAAAGCGAGGTGCCTGCCTGTATTTTCAACCATACTTGTTTTTGTAGTTTCTCTTCCGTGGCAATGCTTTTGCACTTTTGCTAAAAAGAAGTCAAATGTCGACGGTAAAATGTCTAAACCTCATCAGGAAACACACACAACCCACGCAGAAGTCAAACAGCAAGCATTTTAAGAGTATGACATTACCTTTCCCACTTGGTAACCTGTTATGTACCATATGTTAGAATCAGATGTCTGCAACATCAAGGTCGATCAATGATAGCATTTTATAGTATGTGTTAAACACTCTTGAAAATAATGGTGATTAAAAGGTTCCACACAGCGATGCCATAGAAGAATCACTTTTGCTTCAACAAAGAACCATTCAGTCAAAGGTTCTCCAAAGCACCAGCTCCTTTTTACCTTTCCGCCCCAATGAACCTTTAGATATTAACACCTCACTTAAAACTGCAATCTTAATCTTCTGCCTCAATATGCCATCTCTGTTTGAAACATGAAATTGCAGGTTACTTTCTGTACACTCTTCAAAATAAAGGTGCTTCACTGTGTCATAGAAGAACCTTTAACATCCGAAGAACCTTTCTGTTTGACTAAAGGATTATAAAAGATATTGCCTAATATACAAGTCAAACGGATTGTTATTATTAGCTAACTATTGTGAATTGGCATATTATAAAGCGGCTGATCTCTCCACCTTGTGTGTGCATATTTGACAGCAGAACATCTGTGCCTTACGTGTCCAAAAGTCATTTATTCATAATGTAGACACATATAGGGCATTTGGACACCTAAGGAACAGATGTTTCATTGTTGTTATGTAACAACCTAAACCAAATTTCATCACTTACGGCACAGATTATTTGTTTTTAAAGAGAAATGTCATTTTTGTCTTCAGTCAGTTGCTGATTGGACGATAAAACAGAGGCAGCACATCATCACATGCAGCACACAAAAGCGAGGCTTCCAGTGGTTTCCTGTCATGTTATTATATCAAACCAGCAATTTCCGAGTGGATTTGGGGCCGTTTCTCTGGGTCCTCAGGCACCAGGGAGGTCCAGTCCATCCTGCCAAGATGGTCTGCGGGGAAGGCTGGTCCCAGTATCTGCACACATGAAAACATTCCTCTGTTGATTTATTTTTAGACATAATCTCAAGCAGATTTCCACATTGGCTGAGAGCGAACAAGGTTGCGCCCGATCCCTGAAACTAATGTTATTCTGTGTTTTTCTGGTTTTAAATTCCGTCACTGCTCGCGGTAAACCGGCTAAATCTGAAAGTGGTAGTTTGAGGGACAAGCGAGAGAAAACATTTGTTTGCGACACGGGAAAAGAGGATTGGGCCTGTTGGAATGTGTAAATCACTCTTATCATTTCCACACCCCTGTGAAATATCCTTCCACGGGCAAGTGACGGATTGTTTAACACGCACCTCAGTATTTGACATTTTATTTACTTGTTAATGATGATCATTTCAAACCAAAACAACAAAATGTGAATGCTGATAACCAAACAAAATTGACTTCCAATGTATGGGCACAAAACCACTGAGACGTTCTTCAAACTATCTTCTTTTGTGTATCACGGAAGAAAGAGTCACATACAGGTTTAGAATCACGTCAGGGTGAATAAATTATGATTTTTGGGTGAAACTTGTTCAATGATATACTGTTATATACAGTAGCATTCATTCGGAGGTGATAAATGTGACCCCGGGTACCCACGTCCTTGGCTCCTCCAGGCTCACCTTGTCAGCCTCGCAGACTCGGAGGCGAAGCCGTGTCAGAACAGCATTCACGCCTCCAAGCAGAGGAAACTGATCTCAACTCTGTCACACAACTATGAAGGGGCCGAGGGCTGGAGTTTCAGGTTACCAGAGGCAGGTGCAAACCCACCGTTGGGGGCACGAATAGCGAGTAAGGTGAGGAATTTTGGTTACCGATCTCCATCCCTAACCACAACAAGCTGGTCTAACCTTCTAACCTCTTCCCATCACGATACTTGTGTACATATCTCCGTGTTGAGTTCTCCCCTGCCCTGATAAAATGAAATGGAGAGATAACCAACATGCCTTGGATTTCTCCAGCGCCGGAGTACCTGATGAAAGAAAAAAGCAGCTTTTCTTGCCAAAGGTATCGTCTGCAAAATTAGCACAGGTGCAAGGTTTCGCACGACAAAGAGCTCTTTGAGAGTAGCCACTATCACGTTCTTGCGACCAGGTTTCAAACTGGAGAGGAAAAAGAATGTCTCGCGGAATAAACTTGCTGGGATTGAAACGCACGGTCGCGGATAGCGATAGACTGCAACTAACACCGGCAGTTAAGAAATAAGCCCCGGCTTAACAATGTCATCGGCGCACGGACATCTCTGGAGCGAGGCCAATCCAAACAGAATTCCTTTGGCCTCGGCATTCCAGCTTGATTAATATGGAAGGTTGGGTCAGACGCTTAGGTTTACTGCGCAAACATGGGTACAAAAATGGCACGCAAAACCAAGACATTACTTAAGCACACGCGTTTCCCCCCGAACGTTAGTTTGAGGCTTTTAACAGAACTCTCTTTGAGGGCCGTCGTTTTTACGCTACGATCGATGTGATTCAGTCAACAAGCGGTAAGTGTTCAGAGTCTCTCTTCATTGACCAATTGACGCGCAGGCGCAGGAGTTCCGCGATTCAGCCGGCGCTAACGGCCCAGGCTGTAGCCAAAATAGGAAGTCCCTGTGGCAAGACACAGGCTGGAAAACCTCTCGACAACATCCTGTGGTCACCTGGACACTATGACCCAGAAGAAAGGGCTCCTTAGAAAGCCGCCCCAGCGGAGAGCCCCTGTAGGGCCCGTGAGGAGGAGACGACGTGCAGCGGAAAAGGAGGAAGGCTTTGTAAATATGTCCCTGGAATCCCTGAGACTGTTTGTTTTGGAGTCACCCCTCGACTCTCCATTTCTAAAACAGGCTGAAGGGGAAAGAATCAGATCACAGGTTGCCTTGGGTTGTCACCTGTCGGGAATTGGAAAGGGAGAAAATGATATTTCTATAAAGGATTTATTTTCAAAAAAATATTAAATAAATATAAATAACGTATTTGCATAATAAAATATTTAATGATAAATAAACATTTGTGTACTTTTTTTGTTTTTATTTATATGTACATATTTATGATCTAATATACTGTATATAATAAACACATGCATTTGTGTGTATGCCTACACATATATATATAATATTTGTATACATATTTAACATATTCAATAGTAAATAAAGACTATGCCAATAAAGCTGAATCTTGAAAAAAAGAGAGAGAGAGAGAGAGAGAGAGGGGGGCGGGGGTTGAGAGAGAAATACACAGATACTTAATGACTTCTCAGAGGATAAATATTTCTTCTGTTACACGGGTGGAGAAACAATGAATGAAGTTATTATCTCTCCGTTTCAGGTGTTTCTGAACATGTCTGGAGTTCTCATGTTACTGCTGAATAACTTCTAGGAAAAACACACTGCTGCTTGTGAAGGGGATCTTAGAATAACAGGCCGGCCAAATGCAGATACAGAAGCCTTCGGGGCTTTCATTTGAAAGAAACAGTCCACTCCAAACCCTACATGTTTCTTCTGTCCTGTTTTCCAGAACTGTGAAAGTGAACTGAAAACACCACTCAAATGTGTTCAGAAGACTTCAAATACAGCACTCAACAGCTACGTGAGATTAAAAACACTGATGTGTCATTCTTTTCTATAGCTTGGATATATGTTGTATGCTTTATGATATATTTCTTTAAATAAATGTCCTAGCATCTACATATGATTTACTTTTATTTATTTGTACGGTTTGTTTACAATGGTGCTTCTTGGAACACTTTCACTTTGTGTCAAAACAGCATCCGTATGAAAATGCCCATGGTTTTATTATAGGAATAGTATAGTAAACATGTTTTTATTTGGGGGGGCTGATAACCATTACCATCACCAAACCAGTTTTAATACAAATAACATGGTTACTTTAGTTTCATTTTCATACAGAAGCTACTTTGGCCTGAAAGTGACATTTTTAATAAAGTGACCGTTTAATTTTGGCATAGTCTTAAAAAACAACATCTGACCATGGAAAATGGTATAGAGCGTTCGGTGTGTATAACTGAGTAAAGCCCAGTCCTTACTAAGCTTTGAAGACGTCTTCTCTTCATGCCTGAAGGCATTCATATGGAAACTGTATGCGATTATTTACAATTCAAACCCATTCAGAGGCGGGTGGAAACCATGTGTCGGCCCCCCACGGTTTAAAACTTCCTCTTCACACTTACAGCCCATTCATGTCATTCTGCACCTAAAAGCAGATAGAGGAATAGTAATTGGCCTTTATGAAACTTCAATGAACACATCACACATTAATAAAAATAATAGTCCAACAAAATAATCTGCGACAGACATCATTGCCGTCAACTTGACGTGATTCGATTTCAGCGCGAGGTCCTCGGCGAGCAGAACGTCTGTTGAGCCATCTTTCCGAGACAAAAGCCATTCAGAGCCCTTGAGCAACTGGAACCTTTTCTCCCCTCTCGTTCCCCGCGCTTTTCGGGGACCTTCTGAAACGGCCGTCTTGAAACGGGGACATCAGATGCCAGAATAAACCGGCCGCTTCATTCACACAATGCCACAGATTGTTGGTGCCCATTGCTTTAGGAGGGAGAAAAGGGTGGATGGGGGCGAGAAGAGGGGGCGTTGGGTGGCAGAGACAAGGTCTTGCCAAGCACCCCGGCTGCCAAGAGTTGGTCTGAGGTCTGGTGATGGGCGGAGCTTGTCACAAACGAGCGGTCACAATGCAGAGAGAATAGCACTGATGTTTAGATGCGCTGGTGTGTTGTACCGCGCAAAACAGACATTTCTGTTAGTGATGTGTGACTATGAGAAAAAACTCCTCATTTAACTTGGCACGTTAAGCAAAACGATAAAAAAATGAGTAAGATATAGTTGTCTGGCAGGTATTATTTAAACAAATAAAGGCATAAAAAGCGAGGATAAGTATCGTTTTCGAAAAGAGTTGTGGTTTAGATCTTTGAACAATTTTATTGCAACTGTTGCTTTTTTCTAGTAATTGTGCATTTTTGTACGATCAACATGTACGGATTCAAACTAGCCACAAGGTCAAACGAATTTAGAAAGAATTCCAGTGAGATCGGTCTGGCCTATCCGAAAGACTTGTTATTGAGGTAAAACCGTATTTACTCAGAAGAACATCCGAGTTAAAGCGATGTTCATCGCTGCGTGTCTTCATTAGGTCACGTTTACAAACGATTGCAAAACATGGAAACTAGCCGACTGGAAACAGGTTCACAAGGTAAAACAAAGAACCCTCTGTGTGGTGCATAACACGAAGACTAATTCCTCATCTAAATCCTCTAAGTTGATCCAAAAAGCGTGAGCCCAGACCTGCCGTACAGTGAGACTTATGCAAACGGCCCTGTTCACCCTCCTTCCAACCCCTCCCCATCCCCCCCGCAGAAGTCGTGCACACCTCACTCCATGCTTAGGAAGTTACTTATTAAGAACCCGCGTCAGCACGCAGGAGCCGATCTCCTTTTTTTCTCTCCTCGGTGGCTTCGGCCTCTTCTCTCGTTTCTATACCCTCGATCCTGACGTTGCCCTGTGCTTTTGGGTTGGGGGTGGAGTGCATGCCTGGAATGTTAGCAAGCGCTCTATTCACTCGAGGGGAGTGTTGTAGGGTAAGAAAAGAGAAGGGACGGAACGGAAAAAGAAGAGAGGGAGAGAGAGAGATGCCTACAACAGACTTGATGTTGATCGCATTAATGCATTGGAGTGGTGGGTCGGCCGCGAATGATTGAAAGAGCTTCCAAAGCTTTTCGCCGTTGACATTGACAAAGCCGGCTCTGTTTCTCCCCCCCCTCGAATGCGCATACACACACGCATACACACACTCGAGGGTTGTTTTCCCTTGCTGGTTTTTTCAGGGGGAATGGATGCGGTGCACGGAGAGGGAATACAGCCAGGGTCTGTCCACCAGGGGCCTCGGTCTAGGGAGGGTGCGTTGGGGGACCAAGATGGTGAGGGGTGTGTAAATGAGCCATGGATGGGTCAGATGGTCTCAGAGAGGAACCGGGGAGCGGGGGGAGATTACAGGCCAGGCCAGAGACTTGGAATAAATTGAGTTCTGCCACGGTACAGAATGGTACATTGTTAGCACCAACAGACAGACAGCGGGCGAACAATCCTAGCTTTGTGTCCGGTACTGGCAGAAGGCAATCTCTCTCTCTCTCTCTCTATCTCTCTCTGTGTCTTTTTCACTGATTGCTCTATGGATAAATCCACTCTGGGATCCTGCTCTCTGTGGATGTTATAGAAGAAGCCTCTAGATACTGGCAGGGGATGCGGTCATATGACCTTTTCATGATTTGGCTCATCATGAATATATTTTTTGTTTGCAAAGGCAATCATCACAATTGCTCAAACTTTGGGTTAGCAATCATTTTTGCACATCTTTGATTCTATTTTTTGGTACAATCTGCACCTGCAGACAAAAAAAATCATATCGTGGATACTTTTTTAAAACTTGGAACAGCTAGTAACCACATGCTAGTCCACAACATGCTAAAAAATACTTGAAACACCATAGCAACAGAATGCCCCAACAGAACTAATGTTTTGCTCTGAAAATCTAATGAACAATCTAGGGTACAGATCTACGATCCTTATCTATTAGCTGTCTTTTAAGTTGCATGGCGCCTGCACGGCAAACTTTTTAGAAGTAACAACCAGGTATTGTACCTTGTCGCTTCTTTTCCTCCTTTCCACAATGACAAGCATCACCACTTTTTGCATATCGTATGCAAAATGCACACCAACTGTTGCATGGTGTGGTTTTGCACGCTGACCGGAGAAAAGCACCTTTCACACGCCAATTCATTTGCATTATGGAAAAATAAGTACGTGGAATCGGCCTCCTCAAACAAATGTCAGTTCAAGGTACTAGTATGTGTGTGTACACAACGCAAGCCATTATGTATAAACACATTGCGTCCTTGGCCACACACTTCATGCTGTGTTCAGGATCCAGAGAGCAAATGGCTTCCCCACGTGGAGTCAATATCATTTACAAGAGACGGTTACTCAAGAAGGCGTCAATCCATTTGGAGAGGCCTGAAAAGCTGAAAGAAAAAACAATGGTAAACAATATTGCTTTTTAATGTTGCACAATGAGCTCCAAAAGTTATGCGATAAGATTTCTGGCAAGCTCTGGTGGTCTTGTTGAATTTGTAGAGATAAGGCACAAAACAGTATTTCATGCCTCTTAAGTTATAAATGAGTGCCAATCGATGGGTTTCTATTGGAGCAGCTTATGAACTGAGTTTTGTTGGATGGACAGTGTGCAAATGAGGTCCTGAAAGCGGTATTCCAAACAAGTCCTCGGTTAACTTTTTTCAAACGCACATCTGGTTAACACATATGTTCATTTGCTACACAGATGAGGCCCTTTGCGTAGCACGTGACAGATGCAAGTCTGAACGCAAATCACAGTTCACACGTTATTTATTGCAACCAGCCGGTGGCATATTTTTGTGCTGAACTCACTCACATGTGCTTAACACGCGCGGATACGCCACACGCGGTTCCCACACTGATTATACAAAATCTACGATTAAAACTTGCGAATGTGGAGCTTGTGCACTTAGAAGCTTAATGGAGGACACTTTTTGTTATTTAAATGTAGTTTTATCATCTTCAAAGCCTCACAAATTTACTTTTGTGATCGAACCATGCGTCCTATGGCATGACAGCATGAATTTTGGAAGAAAATCTAACAGTGAAGATAAATCTCTCTTATCCTATGTTATATTATAAATATAAATCAAATAAAAGAATATATTGTTAACAGTTTGTTTCAATTTTTGGCCGTAGGAAGTTCCGGTTTACTTACCCACATACTACTAACTGCAAGACCCTTTAGTCTTTGACTTAAACTTTGGGGGGGGATTTAATCTCATACCATCTGAGCATCTGACAGTAATACTTCAAATAATAAGATGAGTGGACTTACGTTTTTTGGCAGGCGATAAAACGATTAAAAAAATCCCTTGCCTCGGATTGAAGGAAGGACCGGAGCCATATCTAAAGAGCAGAACATGTTATTGCTGGGCCTTTTGGATTTGCTTCAGAAAAAAACACCTGGAAACCATTAACACCCTAGCTCATCACCTCATAGCAACCCATTAAAAGACTTTGAATGCATTAGCGACTGCATAGCAACGCCCTGGCAACCACTATGAGCAAATGGAGAGCGAACAGCGGTTGCCAATTTAGTTTTTAAAAACTACATGACACATAAATATTTACACAAATTGGATTTTAATTTGATGTATTTAAATGTGAACTCCAGGGTTTTGTGTTCTTAAATCTGTTGCTTGTTAAAGAGACTTCATTGCCTATTACACAACTGAGTTATATGACACAAACATTTCCCTGGCGTGAAACTCGTTGGAAGTAATTCATCTGAATGATAACCTCCTTTTATCTTGGCGTTGGCAGGGATACTGTTATAAAACTGATAACCTTTCGCCTTTCTATAAGGCATTTCCCCTCTGTTGTTCTGGACTCGTGTAGCCCAGGGGAACGTCTTTGTTTGTTTCAGAGCCGTTAACCTTATTCCAACCCCGATGCAACGGCCGCTCTGAGGTCATTTCAAGTGTGTAACTAACCTTTGGGTTAACCAGGCAGATTTTTATCAAAAAACATCTCGTGTCCTCTCTCTCTCTGTCTCTCTCTCTCTCTCTCTCTACTGTGGTCAAAGAGCCTCCATTGATGGTCTGATAAGCACGTGGTGGTGTTTCCAAATGAGATGCTACAAGCTTTTCTTCATTAAGAGCTGTTGATCTTTTGACCCTGGCAGTACATGTTGATGTTTTTCTCAATAACAGCACATGTTCTGTCAGGGATCTTCCTTACGACAGTGAGCTCTGGGAAACATCAAGACCTTGAGATTGTATTGATTGGATGCTTTCTTTCTCAAAACTGACAAAACATTATCAGACAAATTTTATTTGACACTGCGTGCGCTTACAAAACTGTACTATTAAACTATTGAAGAAATCACAAAAACTGAACTTTATTTACCGACGAAGGTAAACAGTTCATTCTTTTGTTTGTCAAAGCTGCTCTCTATCGCCATCTCTATTTGAAACATAAATTGCAGGTTACTTCATGTACTTATCTTTGCATGAGCTTTACATCATTTCAAGCAAATACCGAGCATAGTGAATGGAGGTAAAGAGACATTACTCTTTTTACATACTTGCTCTGAAATTTCTGCATTATTGTCCATTACAAAAAAACGTTATGGATTACAGCAAGTGAAGGTCTTTTTTCAGTGATAAACTCAAAACAAACATTGAGTGATTTATTGCTCCTGTAACGTAAATGTTCATGTGAAAACATGATGTATGAAAGCATATCAGTTATTAAACGCTAAAAGTGCTTTAGCACAAAAATGGTCGTGCAGCGGCTAACCTGTGAGCGTCGCGTCTGGCCCTTTAAATCTGAAGTTCTGACTTCATATGGCTCTTAATAAGAGACAGCAGCTGAAGGTGGGGGAGGAACGTGGACGGACGGACGGATGATAAAGTAGGAGGAGGGTGGAAGTTGAGAACGGAATTCCTCTGGTGCATGGCCGGACCTGGAGATTTAACAAACACAAGCAAAACATGCAGGGAAAGAAATCATTTTATGTTTTTAAAGAAGAAAAATGTTTAACAATAGGAATTTCCATTACGAAACCATTACGAACTAGCTGTTTACCATTAAAGCCATTACAAAGTTCCTTACACAGTGTGTGTTGAGTCTTATCCCAGTAGGGTTTAATCTATTGAAGTTTAAATGGAAAAAACGAATGGTTCATGATGGTCTTTTAATGGAAACCGTTGGAATTTCTGTAATGGTTTCTGTTGTTTTTTTTAGCGGGGAAGAGACCCACAGACGCTATTATAGTTTAAATTCAAACCAATACAATTCACATCATAACTCTTAAATCCAGTTGAAATTTCTTCCAAAAGAATAGTCGCCAAGGAAAGTCAGACGCGATATACAAATATATTTCTGAGGGCAATCCAGATCTTTGGAGGATATCAGGGTGGATGTAGGTGAATGACAGCAGGCAGTGTGTGCCGAGGGTCACAGAGACCCCTCTATGACCAGGCGGCTTGGAGAGCAGGTGGTCCTTATCATCGCCTTTCCAGTCTGAGCGGGACACTCGCCACATTGTGCTCGGCCAAGTTTATAAGCAGCACCTGTGGGCTCGCCGGCCCCCGAGCTCAAACATGTGGCGTTGAAGGAACATTAAGTGGAAGTTTCACAAAATTGTTTTGGCGAACTTTTGCTTCAGCTGAACTAGACAAAACTATGCACCATATTACCAAAACATATCGGGTTCAAAATAGACTTCATGCATTGTTAATAACTCACTAGATATGACATTTGTGTATTACTGACTCTACTTTGTTTCTAAGAAAGAAGGTTTCGTTCGAGCATCAACCATAGTTTACACCACTTTGCATAACTACATCATTTGCATATGGGAACTTTATGATGGTAAGCTCTTTGTATTGAGTTATTGCAGACACGGGTCTTACAAAAAGAAACACGGTATTGAGGTGTAACTGTTATTGGAACATGTAAATGCACGCTGTCACTCAAACGGTTTTGTGTCCCGAGATCTCTGTTGTGTTGCACGGAAGTTTCAAATTAGTCTTAGAAGCGAAGGAAAAATGAAAACCGAAACAAATGAGACTGAACTTGTTGAAATGCATGAAAAGTATGAAGGTGTACATGCATGTAGATTGGAGAGGTAAAAAGATTGCAGACTGAGCTCAGTTTGACAGAGACGTGTGTGACATTTCTCAGGAGAACTATCTGAGACTTGAGCAAATGGAGAAAAAATTGAGATGACGTTTGTGAGTTTGTCTCTTTCTAAAGTAACTTCAGACTGGGTTGTTGCCATAGTAAGAAATGGAATCCTGGCTGTATGTTGGGATCTAGCGGATCCTGAATCTCTGGCTGGAGAAAGTAGATCCGCTGCAGTCTACGGATGAATCACAGCTGTGCTGCGATGGACCAAACGTCACGCTCGCTCATGAAACATTACTGTCCAGCGTTCTATCTTCTGTAAACTAGCGCTGATATGCTGGATAATCATCTCAACCCAAACGGCTACTGGAGGTTCTCGTCGTGCTTTATTTCATTGCCAGACTTCTGTTAAATGTCAAGATGTAGCAGGACTCTAATATCGATTGGGGTCTCGCTCACCTCAGCCCTCTGATATGTGGAAAATTGAGTTGAGGAAATGAAGTCCGAGTTGATTTCGGGGAGTTCAGCTCCACCATGTAATTGGTGTTCATTTGGTAACACAATTACGCTCAAGGAAAGGACAAAAATAGGCGTGCTTGTCAAGTTATTAATGGCCCTATAAGTGAGGAGATAAAAGTCCCCCTGTTCCAGACTGTGTTTATTAAGAAAACACACCGTTGGCTTGTGAAGGGTTGTGGGCAGCAGCGGCGGTGCAGCGCTACGAGCGTGTCCGTGCCACGTGTCGGGTTCAGGCTCATAAATAATGTTCAACCATCAGCTCACTTTTGAGTTTCCAACCTTAAACATCTGCAGGCTAGCGTTGCACAGCATGTCTGTAGAATTGCTTTGAAAAGTGTGAAACATGCAAGAGCTTTGTGTGCATTCAAACTGAACCAACGATAGATTTCAAATCAAATGTCCCCAAAACCAGTGAGAAGTAGCCCTGCAGCCACAAAAACATATCAAAGTGATCCTTTTTTCTTTCATGCCCAAAAAATCTGGACATTAACTAAAGACCATGAAGATGTTTTGTAAAATATTGCAAATATATCTAAACTTTCTTTTTGTGAGTGATATCCTATGGTATTCCAGAACAGTATAATCTACTCATTAAAAATATACGAACTGTACTCAAAAATGTGAAAAGTTCATTTATCTTACAACTGTTAAGTGTGTTTAGCGATTTTTATATTTTGAGTTCCAGGGACACAAAAGTAAGAAGTCGCTTAATTCGAACATTTTAATGATATCATCCAATGACATCAGACCGATTCCCAGCATGCCTTTCCTGTATCTCAGTGGTGAGAGCGTTGTGTTAACACACAATGTTTTGTGTTGGATCTCAGGGGATTGCAGATATCTATGTATAAATGTAAAGGATAACGCAATGCGAGTCACTTTGGTTAAAAGCGTCTGCCAAATGCATAAATGTAAATGTGCTTTGAGTGGACTTGATATTGGAAGTAAATCTCGAAAGTGTTTTTATATGAAAATGACAACGGGAGAAGGCTTATGAATGTTTAGTATTCTGTTATTTAAAGAGTTTTGTGACATTAGTGATTTTAAGAAGGTTTCCATTGTGCAGACGTTTGCTTAGGAGAAAAACAGACTCATTTCAGATCTTAATTCTTTGATCTGATTGTAATTTGCTATTGTTCCTTCATGATAACTATGATAAGTGAAACTCAGGTAAATGTAAAATAATGAATTCATTATTATGTGTTAAGTGTTCTTTGCTTAAAAGAATTGAGTTCCCAACTTAAAAGTTTTGAGGTAATAAGTTTCCACACATCTTCCTCAGTATTTTTAGAAATCTTTAATAGTTGTATCTCGGTCACCATACATCAATGGACAGTTTATTTATTCGGCGTCAATTTTGTTTTGAAAATTTTGACAAATTTAGAGTCACAAATCTCAGGGTTTGAATGTGATTTTACAGCCTGGTCTATTTTACAAGGTACCCACATTGATAGAAAAATGAATTGAACAAGAAAACTACAATTATAAAAGAAATCAATGATGAAACCCTCGTACGAATGAGACGATTTGTACATTGAGAAGCTTTGGATTGTATTTGAACAAAATCTTTGGTAGAAACAACTTTAAAATAGTCTGTGAAATAAACCAAAGACATGCATGATTTAAGATTAGAAATGCTTTATTTATTTATTAGATGCAAATTAAAGTGATACTTTACCCAAAAATGAAAATGAATTTGCTCACCCTCAGATTCTTCCAAACCGATATACTGTACATGTCTTTGATCGGAGGAACACACAGGCAGATATCTGAAAGATAGTATTTCTTTTCTCTGGGGGTCGAGATCTGACATCTCCTGTGTGTTCATCAGATCAAAACATGTTTATACTGTTGGAGTAAGAAAATGAGGACAGAACTGACATATTTTGGGTGAAGTATCCCTTTAACATCCCTCTAAAAGTCACTCTTATAAAACAAGCACGCTAAACGGGTCTATTGACTTCTCTATGGTCACTATTTACTCTCACATTACTGACACAGTCTTTTTTGTCTTACTATAAAGTCGCAAACGGAGTTGTGGTGAAGTGCGAGTAAATAGAGGAGGTAAACGCAGCGGTTTTCATGTGTGTTTGTGAAATATCACACCCGATAAAACAAGCGATTCATAAACTTTCTGGGAACTGAACGTGGATGTCGGCCATAACAAAGCTCACTGTGGCAGAACCTAAATTCAGAAAGACTCGAAATAATATTGATTACACTTTATATTAAGCTACACAAATTCATCTACATGCATGTTGGTGGTATATCAGAGTTTTTTTTTATTTGAATGAAATGAAAACTAAAGGAATTTCAAATCACATGAGCCAATATTTTATTCACAATAGAAGAAAGATAACATAGCATAACTGAGAAATGTAATCTTTTATCCACTAAATTAACTCATTTTAAATGTAATGCCTGCTACAGGTCTCAAAACAGTTGGGACGGGGAACAAACGGTTAAAAAAGCAGCAGCTGGAAGACCATCTAGAGACTAATGAAGTGAATTGATATCAGTTGTGTAACATGATTAGCTATATAAGGGACGGATGTCTTAGAGAAGCAGAAGTAAAGATGGGCAGAGGCGCTCAAATCTGTGATAGACTGCGTAAAAACATGGTGGAATACTTTCAAAACAATGTTTCTCAAGTCTCATCATCTACAGGGCATAACAAAGTTAGTAAATAGTGAGAATTGGTCTCTATTCTAAAGTGTGACCATAATAATGATGAAATATGAAATACATTATTTGATATTATTATTACGATAAGTATCCCATAACCTGTCTGATCACATATACATCAACAACAGCTTTAGCTTGGCAGCTGACTATGGTACAAGAGGGATAATCCACGGTTAGTCGTGCGTTAAAGGATTTCAATGCACTTCACATAGGCAACCTTGGCCTTAAATCCTTTAATGTCAATATTATACAGTTGTATACAGTATATGAAGAGCTCCTTTGCAAAAACAGATAACTTTTTATTTTCCAAAATCACGTTTTATTTGTGTTTGTGAGTTAGTTAGCTGTTTTGTTTTATAAGTTTATGTATATACATAAGCGTATTATAATAGCAACATGTTTGTTCCCAAAGTTAAATACACAATTTAGTTTTAGAAAGAAAGCGTGCACTTTAAAAATGCAATTTAATATGATACAAATGTCTTCTTCTCACCCTAAATAACAATATGTAGAAGTTTGTATATAAAGTTGATCTGTAAAAGTTTTCTTCTCATAAGCATGTCCTCGGAAACAAGAAACCAGTTCCCATTATAACACAACGCTTACAAACGAGATTCAGGATTGTGGTGGTACGATGAAATGAAACCATCAGTCGTGAGTCATTGTTTCTGTTAGGATATGCCGCTGTTGGACAGTTTCCACATCAATGTCAAAGCATTTTCTTTTGTCGCACCACAATCCCTACAGAGCGAGAGTTTTGTGCCAAAGGTTAGCCAGGTGGCGTCTTCCAAACTCACTGTAAATGTTTACAGACGTTACGGTTTGTTCTCTCGGCCTTGCACACCTAGCCGACCCCTGATCCTGTATCAGATGATTTCAGGGTTTGAATCAGGGAAGAGCGACTGAAGGGAGAGACAGGGAAAGATGTGTTTGCTGGGACAGCTGCACCGAGCCGCTCTGTATCAGATGTCCCCACACACACATCCTAATACAAATATTGTGTGTCAGTTGCCATGGACACGACCAGGCAACAGCTGGCTGGATTCACTTCACCTAGAACATGTTCCTCGTGGTCCACGACATACACCATACACGGCATACACGACTCTAATCTAGCGTTCTTTGTTTCCAGATTCATACTGCAATGCTTTTATCCCATTTAAGGTGTACATTTTATGACCTAAGGAGCTGTCCATTCAATCTTGTTTCGCTACGATTCACATTGTGCGAACACAAACGCATTAGGCACCTTGAAAAAACGTTGGTACGGTGTGAGACAGGAGCGACAGTTTTGTTTCTGTAATTGATTTGTTTCTGTTATAATATCTAAATGTGTCTCTTCGCAGTATACATTACTTCAATGATAAATATAAATACCAAAGTTAACAAAGAACAAGAAAACCGTTACTCGTTTATCATACAAATCAACTGTAAATAAAGAACAATCGGGCTCTTTTAAAACATCAAAAAATATATATAATTTCTACAAATTAATGTCATGTGAAAAGCAAAAAGCTTCCAATGTTCATTGGCTCTTTACTTTGTTCGTAAGTGTCATGCGATCATGATTCATCACGTATGTGTGTCTGAGGAAAGCAAGTTCATTGGTCAACATGCGGGAGCGCTGCAGAAGAGAGTTTGAGGAGGTACGTGGATCCAGACTGAAGGAGCGGCGGTTCTCTGCGCTCCCGTCTCACGCGCCGGGTTCATGTTACGGTTATCGGAAGGAATCTACGGAAAAAGCGGAGCCAAGCGCAACTGCTCATCATCAGGACAGATTAACCTTGTCAAGCAGGAGTGTACGAGGAAGTGAAGGAGAGAGAGAGAGAGAATGGCTGGCAGGCAGGCTGGCTCCACAGCTAACTCAACACCACAGAGGCCTTTCCTCCATCCTGAGGGAGCGCAAACACACGTCTCCTCTTACAGCCTCTCTGTGCCATTACACTCACGTATCCCAGCATCCCCTTCTTCATTTTCACACCACCTGTAGACCACCATATTTTCTTCTGTCGTGGTCGCGTCGAGGTTATCGTTTGAAGTCTTGCTGTTTGCACCTGAAGAGTTTGGTTCCAAAATGAGATAAATAATGTCTGAAAATGATGTTTTTTTATTGTGCAAACAAATACAGTTTACTAACATAATAAAAGCATGAAAACATAATACAAAAAACTAGTCTCATTATTTGAAAAATACAAGTTTTAATCTCTTTCTCGATTTTGAACATCAACTAATTTAGCAGTTGATGCTTTAAACATGAATGCCACAATCCAAGTTTAGTCTCTCTATCGCCATCTGAGTTTGAAACAAGCCGCAGGTTTCTTTACATACGTATCTTGTCTAAGTTAGATCTCAAATGTCTCTTACTGTTGTAAATCAAACTAAGTTCAGGCAAAAGTATAGAAACGCTGATTTTTGTTTATTTTTAACTACTAAAAAGTGAGGGATTGCAGCTTTTATGTGTTTTTTCATATGTTGCTTTGTTAACTTCCTCTTGCTTCTCTTTGCAACATAAATTGAAAAGTCTAGCACGTTGTATTATGGGATACGCTACTCGTACAAAGGATGCAAATGTACAGGAATCTATACACCGTTTGGTCCAGAAGCACTTCCTGTTTTAGTGTTTTAACACTATGCAAATGTCAAAACAAAATACTGAACATTTAGAACCTTTAAGACTCAATAATGTGAAACAATATCAAACTGCTTCTGGGCCATTATGCTCTATACCATTATGTAGTGATTTAAGATATACCAACAATGTGCACATTAGGTACTAGACACTATTATATAACATTACTGGCATAAGTATGCTCTCCCGGTCGGACTACCTAACAGGAACTATTCTTGCTTTGATCATATTTCACACTGAAGCGAAGAATTCCTGCCGAGGTGACAGGACGACCCTCGGGTCAAAGTTGTTAAAGCTCTGGCATGTGGAAGTGACCTCTGCCGAGCGTTCTGTTATTACAAACGAGTACAAACCAAACGTAGCACGGCAACAGGACGAGTCTTTATCATGAGCAAATCTTTAGCTTCAGGGCATTTATTACATCCAACAGCTGCGACGCCTGAGCTGTCGGCCTCATCAGTTCCTTCCAAAGTCATAAAGCAATCCATTTTTATTTGTTTGGGAAATAGCGCGTTCTTCAGCGCCTTTAAAAGCTCAAGCTTATGACTCATAATTATGAGGTAGCATCCAAAATGTCTGTTTCAACAGGAAAAGTCTTAGATAAAGAGTCACAGAATGGAAGTGGACATTCAGGTAGTCGAATGTATTTTTACTATCCTTTGCTTAAAAACCCCACAGATCTTTGGAGACCCTCTGAGAAAAAAAAAGAGCTTTGTTGATCTACTCGAGCAAAAGCGCAGGCGTGCAGCCAAACGGTTTGCGGTTTTATTTCAATGATCTAGAAAAAGCGCGGCCTTCCGTGCCAGAAAAACAAGTGAAAGCCAAGCCACTGTGGAGTGTTTCTTGGCCACTTGAAAGGCAGAGGATGTGCTCCTCAATTCACCGTCGTGTTCCCTGAAGAGGTGTCGGGAGTGAGTCGCAACACAACTGCTCAATAACCACCAGCCCACCTACAAGGTTAACGCTGTTATTCGTCAGAGCCAAGCGTTTTGTTTGCCATGAAATGAGTCCCAACGAAAGCTTCTTGCGAGATCGGTGTTGAAAAACGCAGGTGGAAGTTTTTGGAAGAATCTGACAGGCCGTTGACAACATACAAGAGAGGTGTGGAACGGTGCCATGCTGGCCCTGGGCGGCACTTACTCCCAACCCATCCACTGAGAGAGAGAGATCAAATATTAGATAAGAAAATGGAATTAAAGGTATATACTGTATATAGCGGCTGATAGAGTTTGATGGTGTACCAGCAGCTGACGGCACAATGGCTTGTTGACCTCCACACATGTTGTCGGCCACTTGGCTCCGCCCCCATGACGTTTCATTGGTCACATAAATCTATACTGGACTCGTGGATCCATGATGGTTTGCACGGAAACAACATGTCAATTATTATAGAAACATGTGTGTCTCATGATTTCTTAAATGAAACACAAGTGAGTCTTCTATCTATCATGCTTTAACTGTAAAGCCGCTTCATTCACAAGCACGTGAAACCATGCAAAGCGCAATAGAAGTGCATATGAATGAGGGAAAGAGTTGAGCGGCAGGGCGAGCAGGTTGAGACCCGGCCCCTGACATTCCTCTCAGTACCTGAGCAACAGCAGCGCGAGCAGAGGTGTGTCTGAGCTTAAGAGAGAGAGACCTGTTTACCCGCGGGGGCCGGAAAGCCTCAGGCGGGGGGAGACCACGAGAGGCCAGGGGAGCATTAGGCATGATACCACCAGGGATACTTAGAAGAGGACAACAGCTTGTCCTGGAGAAGAGTGAGAAATGAACACGTGTCCGTGTATTGATAAGAAAATCCCTTTCAATCATTTGGAATGAAGTCTATACCAACTTACAGCATAATGTGTACACCTAGTTATATAAATAAAAATGTTGTGTGTACAATAGTCATGAATAAAATTTATAAAAAAATTGTGTATAGATATTAACACAATGTGATATCATCACTGTACAATGTGAGACGCTGTGAACGCCTGTGAGAAGAAAAACATCCATCCAGAAGAAAGGACCGGAAAAATGCAGTAGGAGCATGTGCCGAGCGGAAAGGCATTATGTAAATAGGTCACTCATTAAAAGTTTATCACGAGTGTGTGTGTGTGTGTGTGTGTGGGAGAGAGAGAGAGGATTATAAATGGGAAAGTGCCACTCAGTGGTGGACATTTGCACTTATAATATAATAATCTTGTGTTTGTTCCACTGCTACAGAGTTCTGGGCCATAAACACCGTTGCATTTGGGCAATTTCAGCATTATGGATGTGACATAAAAACACTCAAGAGAATGAATTTGTTACCAATATAATTTTACTGAACCCTCGCGGACATTTTCTGATGTTTCAACACTATGTCTGAGTTCTCTATTTTAAAGATGGAAATGAATAAGCGTTATGGATGTGACAAAAAAGGACTTTGTAGGATTGTGAAGTAAAATACACAAACCTGAACGCAATAATATCTAATAAATGAAGAAGTGATGTCTCTTAACACAACATCAAATAGTTTCTGTATTTTACTTTCCATGTGACCATTTGTGAGGAATATGTGCCGTTATGGATGTGACGATATGACCTGACTATGACCAATCGTGCACTTCAAATAAAACAAAGATGTCTGTTTGAAGCAGTAAATGTTGATATCTGTGCTATTAGCTTGATTCGTTGCCCATATACATGGCTTTTTACCATGGTACTGTATCCAAAACAGAACTTACTGAGACTATGTGATATTAAACCCTAACCACAAATGTGACGGTGAAAATATGTGCAGATGAATCAGCGAACGGGTCAAATGATCTCACTTGAAGACAAACACATTATTTAAGGTCTTACAACAAGCGAAACGTTCCAGGGATTCCAAACTTTATTGGCATTTGGCAAGACAAGAGAATAAACATCACACAATCAATCTCTGCGAATCAGAGAATACCCAAAATCATTTTTTCCAAAACAAAATAGTTTGGTTGATATACATACATTTAACAATGTAAGCTTGCTTCTTTTAATCAGGTGAATTAGTTTGTAAAGCGTCGCTGTAACCGTGTTAACCATGCATTTCTTCAATATGCAATATTGCTGAAGAGGATTGTGATAAATAGAAGCAAATGACAGTAGCGTTCAGGCATTCCAGTAACTGAAGAAGTCCTCTAGGCAGGTCACAGCTTGAGCGAGATGCAACTTAAAACAACCAATAATCATTAAAAAAACAGAACAATCCAGAAGGTGCAAAAGGCAAATACATACTTTAGGATCAGTACAAATTCATTTTCCAGTTTGAAACACATCAATGATGTTACATAATCATTTGCTATAAAGTTAAGCCAAACACAACTCAGAAGAAGAAGAAAATGTGCAATCGTGTCTTACATTTTAGCTTGACTGTTTCGCTAGGTTTAGAAGTCAAAATCTATCTACCTATCAAGATCGGTTTATTAATACTGCGATGCAATAAAATCAGCCAAGGACCTGGATGCAAAGCAAAGAGTCTAGTTTCATCCATCTAAAGTTTGGTAAACCACATTGCATAGGAAATCTTGGCTGCATATTATCATAAACTAAATGCGCATGCAGTGTGCGTGTGCTTTGTGTTTTGAGTTTTCCAAAAGTAGTTATAAACCAGATTTGAAGCGCACGAGCTGAAGCAAAAAGGGAAGTTATTAAGTGAAAACCTCATGTGAACGTCGTGGTTCTGCGCTCCTTCAAAAGTGCAGTAAAACCTTTTACCAAGTTCAGTTCAGAACGTTTGGCAGAGAAACTCGTGTTTTTCCCCTCTCTTCCCTTTTTCCTCCGTGGGATCCGGTCCAGTTCATTTGACGGGTTGCAAATCATCAAGGAATTTCACATTAGGGAGGAATGTTTGGCGAGGCGACCCTGAAAAAGAGAGTGAATGAGAGTCAAGCTTGTTTTTATGACGGCCTTTGTTCTGCAAACTGCGCGGAAGCAAAGATACCAGATACATTAAGAACGAACCTACACATCTAATGTCCGACAAAAATCATGCGTGAGCCAGCTGTGACCTCTGTAAAGCACATCTCTGAAGTGAGTGATTATTACATCATTTTGTTAACTTACTGTAAAAAATTGCTGTGGTGTGTAAATCAGCTGGTTTTAAACAATATAAGCTAGATTTAAAACTAGACTGTTTGCTAGATTTCAACATTCGGTAAACACCAGTGAAAATACATTAATACCGAGATCCAAAATGTGGTGAAAATGCTTTGAAATACAAAGATGTTTTGCTAGTTATATCGCAGAGAGACTTGCTTGCAATATCCAGATGGCAAATGATACATTGGGTAATTCCTGACCTGTTTCTCAAGGAAACGTTTAACAAATGACATGACAACCGCAGCAATTAAGTTCACCGCAGAAAATGTGATCAGCATCATTTTATACGTGTTGAGCAACACCAGCCAAACATTTAACCACATTTATTAAAAAAACGCATGTCAGGCATTTTGAAAACAGGAAACATATACGAGCGTGTGCTGGTTTCCCTCAATTCACCACAATTAACCCAATATAGGATGTGATATTAAAACACAGAGAGCAGGACTCCATCTGCAACTCATTTAGCACAAGAAATGAAAACTAGAACAACATCTTTGGACGATCACACGTACAAACACATATTTGTGATTTGTGCTGATGTCAGGAGCGACTCAAAGAGACGCGTATGAAAGGGTTACTCTGGTCTTTCTGCCATTCATGAGATCACGTGTGTGTGTGTGTGTGTGTGTGTAAGGTTCTCCTCACCTCTAGTACAGGAGGAAGAAGCGGGTCCGAAGTGAAGACACCATGTTTTCCGACATGTTACGCACCTTCAGGTAGTTGACGAACCCTCTGAAGAACAGCAGCAGACCTGGAGGTGAAAGATCAAAGGTCAGAGGTCAAAGACACAACGTGTAATTTCAACCCACAGTTCTACGTATGCTAATGTGTGTTATTTAAGTTTAACACACAAAATAAACATGGAAACATATAAGAGGCGATCACTCATTTAACAATGGAAATACAGGTTCTCTAAACATGTAATGTGGTAAACGTCCCAGCAGATGGAGCCAGATCGCTGCACAAAAAACAAGCCTGCTGATAAATCAAAACAACGATATTATCAGATGACAAGCAAACCGTGTTACTCTTGTGTAACATCTGTAAGAGAACACTTACCCAAGACAAGGAAAATCCACCAGAGCCAGTACTGCCCGTTGAAGTATCCAGTGAAATAATCGGAGAACTGTAAAGAAAAATGACCCCCGTCAAACAATGCTGACTTTCTGTCACGTGGATGTCGAAACAGAGTTCAATCCAGAGTTTGAAATAGAAATCTTTCGCTTGCAACTACGGCCCTCAATTCCAAAAGAGTCCTCCAGTTAAGTCCTGAGACTCATTTCTCTCTGTGTTCTGCGCTTGAGCTAACTCACCCGAACAATAAGAATCCATTTGATCAGCGAGAGACCGAAGCCACAGATAGCACCGTATCGGCCCGCAATGGTGTTGGTCAAACAGAATGACAAGCAAAATCCGATCCAGTTGAAAAGGAAAGCCACTGGTTTCACACACAGAGAGAAATTGTATCATTACATTACTGCAAATTAAATGAAGACACACAAACGCCATGTGCATTGAACTCAATGAATATGATTGAATAACAATAATAATGTGCAATAACAGTAAAGACACTAGGATTGATTAAATAAGACATAACACTTATTCATGGCCTGTTAACACCATGAATAAATATGAAGATATTATATTAGCGTCCACACAAAGTATGATAACTAGAAAGAGATAACGTAACATAACACTCCAGGCTGTTGGTATGGCCATTGTGAACTGTTTTAAAATAACAATATAGTTCTTGTCATAGTCGTGATGTGGACTGTGCTCTTCTCTTAAATAGCAATCATTTCAGTTATAACCTTCTGTTGTACTCACTAAAGAAGGCCAGCAAAAAGATTCCATCATTCCCGACCCTCAGCTGGTCAGCATCAGTGAAGTCATCCCGAACGGGAAAATCCTCATCCTTATTTAAACAGAGCGAGAAAGACTCCACATGATAATGGCCATTATTTCACCCGTTTCAACCGAGAATTGATTCCATTACATTGTAAAAATGAAATCATGAGCAGCAGGCCCGTCTTTATAAACAACAAAACAGCCACCTGTTTGATGCTAAGTGTCAGAAAGATGCTGGAAAATGTTCATGCAAAATGATGTATATGTTTGGTGTGAGAAACCTTCTGAAGCATTAGAAGCAGAGAAAAGTAGAACATCATTATTGAAAGTGTGGAATATATCATCTTTAAAGCATTTGGGCAACAAAAATCACCTTCTTTTTGATAAAACGTTTGAGTCTGAGATAAAGTTAGATTCAGAAAGATATGGATGACGTACAAGGTCCAAAGTCCAAAAGTCAAAGCTGGATTATAAAACATTGTTGCTAAAGCTCATAGCAGTCCGAGGGGGTTGTGTAACAATCGCAAGTCTTAAAGCCTTTATGTAAACTGCACTATGAGGGGTTATTAAAGGGTATGACGCATTATTATGGTTCATTAATACATTAAATGTTGTTTTCAAGAATTATAACCAAAATAAAATGTGAAGAGTAACAATGATTGATGAGTGTTATAATGTATCAACTGTGGTTACAATTATTCATGAGACATTATAAGGTGCATTACAGGGCATAAGTCATACATTAAAACTACTTTTATAATGCACTATACATGCTTTAAGTAAAGTGTTATTCTCTCAATATGAAGATTCAGATCTGGATCCACAAATATATATTAATTGTGTTTTAAATAAACAACTTCACATACTGGTGACAAAACCAGAGAAATATTTGGTTTAGAAACGTAACAATACTAAACACAGCTTACTGTTTATTTTATATATAGTTTTAGATTTTGCATTAGTTGACGTCTAGTAGCATCTGATCGTACAAATGACAGACGTGCATCCATAAAATCCTCTCGACAGCCGTCTCAAGTTGAAAACTCAAGTTGGTTCTGAGAAACAGTTTGCCATTGCGTTACATAACAAAACATCAAACCAAAACAATGACATTTAGAGGATTGGAAGTACCACTTCAGACCGAATGCTTTTCAGGGTCGCGTTACATAACACTTGATCCGAGCAGAGAAAACTGAGAGACTCTGTATCTGGGTCATGGTTTCCACGGCACACCACATCCTCCATGTGGCTCCCCTCATGTTCCTGCTCAAAGCCTCTCAATGACACACAGACGTATACGGAGCTCTGTCCAGCGGAACATTGTGTGGATGAGATACTCACTCGTGGAATGACCTCAACGACTGATGCAGCCATGGCCGCCGCCTTTGCTTTCTCCGCCTCGTCATACGTGGGCAGTGATGTGGCGACGCTGTAAGGTGGAGGCACGGGAAAGTCCCCTGAAAACACGCTTTCTGTAAAGAGAGCCACACAAGGTTATATTTCAGTGCAGCCTCGTATTGATACACAACAGACGTTTATTGGCGGTATTAGCTCTAGGGCAGGGGTGTCAAACTCATTTTAGGGTAAGGGCCGGATGGAGAGAAAAGTGACAATGTGCGGGCCGAATCACCTTTTTTAAACCATATTGCACCAAATTACAAATGAATTAGCAAAAAAACTAGAAAGACATACTGTTCTGTAAAAGGTGCATTTAATAAATCCTCAGAACGGTTCAATAACACTCTTATTCCTCTTTGAAAAAACTATTTTGTTTAGGTAAAGGCAATCAAAACCCTTTCCTTTGAATATGAATATTTTTTGTCAGATACTTTTTAAACTAGTAATGACAAAAATGCAACAGACTCTATTTGTGTACAGACGGTCACATTAAATATGAACCATACAAGCTATACAATATAATTCACTAATAGGAAAAACTGCTTTAACATATTTAACAACTAGTACAGTAGTACAACTTCACTTTGGATATGAACATTAAATATATACTAGAAATTCCCTTTAACAACAAAAGATCTAGATCGCATCTGCATTATGATTTTAATTCCTGACATCTCTTTTCTTCTACCACATCAATCTCATGCTGTCATTTAGCTGTCTGTTTGTGAGTCGAGAGCGCAGGTTGGACTTGTTAATGTTCATTACCGATTCTTGATGAATTCTCCCTCTGAAAACGGCTTTGATCCCGCTGCGATTTCGTTGGCAATCAAATAGCGTTACAGCTTCATCAGTCCCTGTTGTTTTTGTGAACATTGACTGCTTTTTTCCGAGGCTAAAGTTAAATTATTGACTTTTCGAAGTTGTCCAGTGTATTTATCATATTTCTCTGCGTATATCTCATAGTGCCGATTAATATTGTACTCGTTTTGCACAGCCACGGCTTGTGAGCAGATTAAACATACCGGCCTACCGTTGAACTCACAGAAGAAATACGTCTTCTTCCGTCAGTTTTCTTTATTTGGACATTTTTAAATCACTAGTCCTTGCCGCACAACTTAGCCGACTTTGTTTTCGAAATGTAGGCGGCGCTTTAGAATGCGCATGTTAGGGGTTCCGGCAGAAGCCCAATTAAATGATCAATGATAAAATAAAACATTTAATAAAACAAAACATAATATGGCAGCGAAAACCTGATTGTATTAATAAACTTTAAATTAATTAAAATAATAATAAACTTTTATTTCATATTTGTATTATTTTTCAAATCTTCCCTCGGGCCGTATTGGACGCCTTATCGGGCCGGATACGGCCCGCGGGCCGTATGTTTGACACCCCTGCTCTAGGGTCACTACTGCTTTTGGTCAAACTTTGGATTTGAACAAAATTGACAACTTTGTGGTTTGTAACACACATCAGTTTTGCTAAAAGTAATAGTTTAAACCGTTTAGTAATGTGTTGGTTAGTCATTTTTTGCACATTTAATATTGATCGTTTCACATTGTGTTCACCTGCACGTATTGTTTCCTCAGACGGTCACAAGGATTTCAAACCAGCTACCCAATGTGATGAAGCTCAATGGATTTTATTCATCATAATATTTCATTTAAGTGCATATTTTTTATTAATTTAGCTTCGGCAGTCCTTAGAAATGTATAAAGCATCAACAGCCACACTGATGTTGACATCAGCAGAATAATTCCACAACTACAGTTAAAACGACATTTAGACTGCACAGATTGTTAGTGTAAAGAAATGTTGGTAACACTTTACAATAAGGTGCTATTTATTACCAATGAGCTGCATTAGCTAACATGAACTAACAATAAACAATACTAATACAGCATTTATACATGTACGTTCATGTCAATTTCTGCATTTACTCATACATTATTCAAATTAAAGTTAACATTAGTTATTGCACCATGAACCCACATGGATAGCTGTATTGACATGAACTAACATTAACAAAGATTAATAAATGCTGAAAAACTAAATTGTTCATTGTTATCTAATATTAGCTAATGCATTTGCAAATGTTAAGAATAACACTTTATTGTATTGTTTCTGTTCATTAATTCTTATCAACAAAGCAAACCAACACGGCCCTGTGGCCAGGAACCCAAACTCCAATGATAAATAAATGGAGATAAAAACCAGACTCAGCCGGGAGGACCAGATCTCCTCTGACATGTCACAGCTGCACTCGCTGACTTTGATTCAAAGTAACTGAGTAAATGTTTATGAATAACAGGGAGAGATTATTAGTTGTGATTTAGGAACTTTCATTTGTTGAAACTGTTTAGGGCTAATTTTGTCTTTTTTTGTGACCGATATCAGACAACAGGGGAATGATATTTTGACCTAAAAATACTGGAAAAACTTTGAAATGTTGCCTCAAAAATAAACTGAAATAAGTTTAAAGCAGTAAAATTATAATCATAAACAAATGTATTTATCCTATATAGCAACCCAACAAAATAAACAAATAGATTAGAAAATGAGTATGACAAAAGCATATACCAAAATTGTAATAATACACTATAAAAATGAAAGCTTATTTGAAATATGAATAAAACTAAAATCAAAACTATTCAAATGTATTCATAACAACAATCATTATTCTGCCAGATATTATAATAGTACTGTCTGTACTCAATTTATTCATTTAAACTAAACTAAATCAAAAATAAATAATTTCCTGTGTGTCCTAATGGGATTCAGGGAGTGTTTGGAAACCAAAATGATTGTGTTCGATGCCCACAGATGCACCGATATGTGACACTTCACCCTGTTTGGACCTTCTGCTTAATCTTTAACACTGATGATCAAAGTCTACACCCACGACTGAAACATGTATTGGGATAATCCTTCATAGATCATTCAATGGGGTGTGAAGAGACGCCACTCATACCTGCTGCGGCTGTTGCTCCCAAGGCCACACTGGCGTAAGGTGGAGGCGGGGCTTCGGTATCCGTCGCCGCAGGGTTACTAATGCTTTCCATAGGAGCCTGGGAGGAGGTGGACGGCTCGGGGCTGGCGGACCCTTCAGAGGGATCGTCCTCATTGTGCAGCTGTGAAAGAGCGAAAGAAAAACACAAGATGTTTAAATAACACACCCCAAACCAGACATTCCCAGCGGACGTGCACAAAAACAAAAATCCAAAACATGGAACACAAACAGCTACCTTCAACAGAAATGAAAACATGATTTTCCTTTCTCAAATCTAAAAGAAACTCATAAGGAGTGACCGGCCGTTTATTCCAGACCAACACATCTGGCATCCACATGACATGATAAAAACAAGGAATGAATCTCTGATCTGTGATGTTCTGCATAACTCAAAGTGTACAGTGGTCTTCCGCTGCAAGTTTGTGACGTACTTTATCAACCGCAGCTGTGAAAACTGAAGCGCCCTGCTTACATGTGTACGGAGCCTTCGGCTGATGACCCCGAGGCCTTCACGCTTCAATAGAAGGGAGGATAGCACTGCAGGGAACATGTCAACAACTCGCTCTCTGGGATCGCATAATCGTATTCCTCTCGCCCTACGAAGAACAAAAGAGCTTGTGAAAGTTTTCGATAAGGGGGTTGGAGCTGAATGCCTGAAATATTGCGTGTCCAAGCTTTGAATTGAGCTTTAATTCATTTGAAGCGTCCTGAAAATGTCTTGCAAGCATTGAAGCTTGTGGGTAATGCGACAGTTTAAGACTACAGAAAGGATTTGGCACATCAGAGAGCTGAAGGATGCAGAGCACCTGCCAACAAAGTTTGCAAACCACGAGGCTCAGGCAGCGGTAACAGGAGAGCGATGTGATGAGCATCAACTGAAACTGGACCTGTTTGATGGATTGTGAAGTGGTGTCAACTTCACGTGTAATAGCAAAGGTTTAACCAATAGATGATGTTTGAATGACTTTAGGGGAAACTGGGACTAATGCTGGGTTCAGACGAATATTGTTTGACATAGGGTGTTGGGATGATCTAGGGCTGTCACGATTATGAAATCTGGCTGACAATTAATTGTCTAATACATCATTGCCATTATGACGATTAAAGCCACAATATGGTTATGAAATATCCAAAAACAAATAAAACTGTGAAGCATTACGCTACCAAATCAACTGACAAAGTCCAATATCATTCTCACAGGCTAGCGTAGCATAACATTCCACGTTTCTTGCAAGCTAATTCATTACGATGACATCAAATATAATTCATTCATTACCTCGTCCCTGAACATGATGAGCGATCTCCATACGCCTCTGGATGGTGAAAACAACATGTCCCATAATTCCACTCTCCTACATAACGTCATTTAGCTTGGCCTTTTGTTGTTGTTTACAAAGTGCACCATCTAGCGCTCCAAATGTACATATTGTGGCTTTAATGGTTTTAGAGCTTTTTTAATTCAGCCATATTGTTCTGAATATAAGAATATGAAAATTTCTTGGAAATACATCATCATATATTCACGGTGTAGGCTTTGACGTGTCAATAATAGAATAACTGATGTCATTGGTTTTTGTGTGCCTTGACTTTCATGTTGGATTGTTGTCCTTTCTGGAGCGATAACATTTTCAAAGCTTCGAAGTGAAAGTCAGTACATACATTACATTCGGGATGGCATGAGTGTGAAAAAGACTTCTGTGTTATTCTTCTGAGCGTGTTACAGGGAAGGACATCTCAAGAACGCTGCATTCTGCTCGACTGCATTCCATCGGATGTTTGTGAATGCCAGAAAGGTCACCTGCGCAGATCACGTCCTCTCCCGGCTGCATCGCTTGAACCTCTGTGCCAACCAATCACAACATCTAAACAAGTGGCACAATCATTACATGTCATTTCCAGCCACTCTTGTACTCAGAAACTCAAGCACAGACGTCTCTTCATAGGTCAACGTCCTGAGGTTTAACTCCGCTCTCTTCAACAACATGGCTGGATAAACTTCCCAAGAACGCCATTACACTGTGAGGCCACATCAGGGCCAGAGAAAGTCCAATAGAACGACAGTGGCGCTGGTCTGAGGACAACACAGGGACGACCTCCGTGACTCTTACATAAACACAACAGAGACGTCACAAGCCTCTCTGGTGGGTGATTAGAAGAACTACTAAAACTACCAGAAATGTCATTTATAGACATCGCCACATCACCGGACCCTCGCATGGATACACTGAGGATGCCTTCAGGACCTCCTCTTAAAGGGACAGCTGACCCAAATATATCATTCTGTCATCATTTATTCACCGTCATGCGTTCTTCATGGGAACACACATCTCTGTGGTTTTGTGTTCACACAACGGAAGTCAACAGGGTTCAGTGTTATTTGGTTACCAACGTTCTTCCAAATATCGTCTTTAGTGTTCTGCAGATCATGTGCAGAGGTGGACAGTCAAACAGAAGGAAGGAAGCCGGTTCTCTACTGTGGTCAAACCACAAGCACCTAATACTGATGGACACAGCGGCTCGGCCTAACCCTAAGCGCTCATTTGTGGAGATCAAAAAACATCATGACTAAGAGCGAGACTTCCTAGAAAAGCTGAAAAGACTTTTAGAAAACAAGCGCAGCCCTGCAGGAGGAGTTACAGCCTCCAGGAATAGATCTTCATTTGCTGCCACAACAAACAACTCGTATTATATTCCAAGAAAATAAACACAAGTTTCATAAACTTGCTATATTAGAAAAAGAATGACGTGTCTTACACTTTACAATATTTCAACTTTATCAAAGATTGCAGAAGCACATTTAAGCTACACGTCTCCATCACATTTGATTTGTTTATATGACAATACACCTTTTATTGTGATATAATATATAAACACGTGTAGAAGACTGGTATCATATCAGCAGGGTCAAGAAAGGTTTGCACGTATATGTTTATAGAATATTATATTATTTATTTTGGTGTAAACAGCGCTCATAACTTAGAAAAGGTATCACAAAACATTTGAGTGGTTTTCAAACATCGGTATACATTGAAACCGGTATCCGGCCCAAGCCTAACCTATATATATATATAGGCACACTTCTTTTAAGCATCAGACCACTAAAGAACACATTATAAAGCCCTTGACTTATATTCAGCCTGTGACATTCAAACGCGCGCCTGACGCGTCAACTACACATTTAAACACGTCCAGTGAGTCACACTTGATCTCTACTTAGACTGAAATGTTGTCTATATAGTCTGCTCATCAGATCTGCGTCACACGCGTCTTAACGTGACTTCAACTCCCAGAATGCGTTTACGCGTTGCTTTCTTGACGCAAAACGCGCTCTGAATAAACGCTCGCGTCTGTGGTGGGATTGATGGCGATCGCTGCTGGCTGCACCTCATCTCGTTTATGTATCGCGCGGTATTTTATCGTCTTATATATATCGATGAATCGAGACTTACCATTCGGTAGCGGCTCGCCGCCTGATCCATGTTCATATACGGCCAGCCAGTATAAACCCCGAAGATTAATTCAAATTAAATGTAGTTCTCGGTCTTCGTTGAGATCGTGTGTCACGGATCGGTCATGAAACAAAAAGCATCGCTTCACGCTAAACGCCTCCTTCATACACACGGTATACCGTCTCGTTCAACAAAGAAGAAACAAAGCGAGTGGGCGGAGCCGCCCGATGCGTCACTGTGATGCAATGACGTGAACGTCAAACGTCAAAAAGAAAAGTTTGCCTGAAAGTATTGAAATACTGAACACAAACACAATTGTGAGTGATTACAGTTATAACAAAACATGTTTTTACCGTTGATGATGTCGTAACCTATGGAAGTTATGGTATGCAATGACACGAAAAATCGACGAAGTTCAGTCTTTCCTCGCAACATTATCCGTTCTCGGCAAAGCCATTGAAGCTGACAGACAGGTCTACATAGTAAACATCGACACAAGCCTGTCAGGTGAGCCGAGCGAATGTAAACATCGACACAAGCCTGTCAGGTGAGCCGAGCGAATGTAAACATCAACACAAGCCTGTCAGGTGAGCCGAGTGAATGTAAACATCGACACAAGCCTGTCAGGTGAGCCGAGTGAATGTAAACATCGACACAAGCCTGTCAGGTGAGCCGAGCGAATGTAAACATCGACACAAGCCTGTCAGGTGAGCCGAGTGAATGTAAACATCGACACAAGCCTGTCAGGTGAGCCGAGTGAATGTAAACATCGACACAAGCCTGTCAGGTGAGCCGACACAAGCCTGTCTGGTGAGCCGAGCGAATGTAAACATCAACACAAGCCTGTCAGGTGAGCCGAGCGAATGTAAACATCGACACAAGCCTGTCAGGTGAGCCGAGCGAATGTAAACATCGACACAAGCCTGTCAGGTGAGCCGAGCGAATGTAAACATCGACACAAGCCTGTCAGGTGAGCCGAGCGAATGTAAACATCGACACAAGCCTGTCAGGTGAGCCGAGCGAATGTAAACATCGACACAAGCCTGTCAGGTGAGCCGAGTGAATGTAAACATCGACACAAGCCTGTCAGGTGAGCCGAGCGAATGTAAACATCAACACAAGCCTGTCAGGTGAGCCGAGTGAATGTAAACATCGACACAAGCCTGTCAGGTGAGCCGAGCGAATGTAAACATCGACACAAGCCTGTCAGGTGAGCCGAGCGAATGTAAACATCGACACAAGCCTGTCAGGTGAGCCGACACAAGCCTGTCTGGTGAGCCGAGCGAATGTAAACATCAACACAAGCCTGTCAGGTGAGCCGAGCGAATGTAAACATCGACACAAGCCTGTCAGGTGAGCCGACACAAGCCTGTCAGGTGAGCCGAGCGAATGTAAACATCAACACAAGCCTGTCAGGTGAGCCGAGTGAATGTAAACATCGACACAAGCCTGTCAGGTGAGCCGAGCGAATGTAAACATCGACACAAGCCTGTCAGGTGAGCCGAGTGAATTTAAACATCGACACAAGCCTGTCAGGTGAGCCGAGTGAATGTAAACATCGACACAAGCCTGTCAGGTGAGCCGAGCGAATGTAAACATCGACACAAGCCTGTCAGGTGAGCCGAGTGAATGTAAACATCGACACAAGCCTGTCAGGTGAGCCGACACAAGCCTGTCTGGTGAGCCGAGCGAATGTAAACATCGACACAAGCCTGTCAGGTGAGCCGAGCGAATGTAAACATCGACACAAGCCTGTCAGGTGAGCCGAGCGAATGTAAACATCAACACAAGCCTGTCAGGTGAGCCGAGTGAATGTAAACATCGACACAAGCCTGTCAGGTGAGCCGAGCGAATGTAAACATCGACACAAGCCTGTCAGGTGAGCCGAGCGAATGTAAACATCGACACAAGCCTGTCTGGTGAGCCGAGTGAATGTAAACATCGACACAAGCCTGTCAGGTGAGCCGACACAAGCCTGTCAGGTGAGCCGAGCGAATGTAAACATCAACACAAGCCTGTCAGGTGAGCCGAGTGAATGTAAACATCGACACAAGCCTGTCAGGTGAGCCGAGCGAATGTAAACATCGACACAAGCCTGTCAGGTGAGCCGAGCGAATGTAAACATCGACACAAGCCTGTCAGGTGAGCCGACACAAGCCTGTCTGGTGAGCCGAGCGAATGTAAACATCAACACAAGCCTGTCAGGTGAGCCGAGCGAATGTAAACATCGACACAAGCCTGTCAGGTGAGCCGACACAAGCCTGTCAGGTGAGCCGAGCGAATGTAAACATCAACACAAGCCTGTCAGGTGAGCCGAGTGAATGTAAACATCGACACAAGCCTGTCAGGTGAGCCGAGCGAATGTAAACATCGACACAAGCCTGTCAGGTGAGCCGAGTGAATTTAAACATCGACACAAGCCTGTCAGGTGAGCCGAGTGAATGTAAACATCGACACAAGCCTGTCAGGTGAGCCGAGCGAATGTAAACATCGACACAAGCCTGTCAGGTGAGCCGAGTGAATGTAAACATCGACACAAGCCTGTCAGGTGAGCCGACACAAGCCTGTCTGGTGAGCCGAGCGAATGTAAACATCGACACAAGCCTGTCAGGTGAGCCGAGCGAATGTAAACATCGACACAAGCCTGTCAGGTGAGCCGAGCGAATGTAAACATCAACACAAGCCTGTCAGGTGAGCCGAGTGAATGTAAACATCGACACAAGCCTGTCAGGTGAGCCGAGCGAATGTAAACATCGACACAAGCCTGTCAGGTGAGCCGAGCGAATGTAAACATCGACACAAGCCTGTCTGGTGAGCCGAGTGAATGTAAACATCGACACAAGCCTGTCAGGTGAGCCGACACAAGCCTGTCAGGTGAGCCGAGCGAATGTAAACATCAACACAAGCCTGTCAGGTGAGCCGAGTGAATGTAAACATCGACACAAGCCTGTCAGGTGAGCCGAGCGAATGTAAACATCAACACAAGCCTGTCAGGTGAGCCGAGTGAATGTAAACATCGACACAAGCCTGTCAGGTGAGCCGAGCGAATGTAAACATCGACACAAGCCTGTCAGGTGAGCCGAGCGAATGTAAACATCGACACAAGCCTGTCAGGGACCCGTTTCAATAAGGAGGTTCAAGCAACACTGAGTTAAAATATGAACTCTGAGTTGATTTACTCAGATAACCGCTACTCTGAGTTTTCTGTTTCAGAACAGCTGGTTTCAATCAGTTCAATCCACTCTGAGTAACTTCACCCGAGGTTACTCGTGTTCACCGCGGCTTTAAAAAGACATCATCAATTGAGCGAAGATAACATGATTCACCATGGCAACGCCACGTGACAAAAAGCGTTCCGTTTATTTCTCGCAGTCGAATTGGAGGCACTATATATATATATATATACACACACACATATATACACATATATATACATATAGACATATATATACATATACCTACGATTTTGCAATAAAAAGATGGCAGCAGCTGAAAATGAAATATAAAAACATCCTTCAGTCCGGTGAGTTTAAATGCTCTTGCTTGTAGGATGCCTGACTGGGAAATATTTGATATATTTAATAAACTGGCTTTGAAAGTTATGAGGATATGAGAACCGAGCACTGTGGCTATAGAAGACAGAAAACTGGCCATTCTTGCCCCTGATCCAGCTGTGTGTAACGGAGGCCAGCTAGTGAAGAGTTGTGCAGTGTGTAAGCCTCACTCCCCGACCAACAGAGACGCTCTACTGACAGACGCAATAGAGACTGCGGTCTTTAGCCTCCTGGTTAGAGCGCCCGTCTCTCATTCGGACCGACGGCAGTTCGAAGCCCGCGCAGAGCGGGATGAGTGGAACCTTTTAAATGTGCACCCTATCACAATGGGAAATCCTAAAGGGTATTTGAATTATTATCTAATTCCAGAGGTGGCAGCAATACTACATTTATTTGATCAGTCTAATTCAGAAAGACGTTCACCATAATCCTATTAAACTCCTCTTTGATGGCTCTCACAGGAAACTTAACAAAAGTGTATAAAAAATGCTTGAGAGCGATGCACACTTTTCTTACTGCTCTGCATACAGTTGCCTTGCTAACGTGTTCTGCATCCCCGGTGTTATATAGAAAGCTTCCATTAGTAAAGAAACGTAAGGCCATACAGAGAATCTGCTCAGATTTAAGAGTGAGGTTTGTGATGTAAGGATGAAGCAGATTGTGGATATATTTAATGGACTGTAAAGAAAAACGGTATCGCTCAAATAAAAAATCCTCCGGATATGATAAAACATCCAAACGGGGCTTCACCATATATTCTCTCCCGACGTAAATTTAACTCTCTCTGAATAAACGGACATGCAATTTTAATGTCTGTGTTACGAACGATTGAAAAAACAAACGGCGAAGGCAATTTCAACACCGCTCGCGCTTCTAAAAGGGGCGGAGATTGTAACAAACCTCGGGTTAGTGGAATAAAACCTGCTGCAGACCAGGTTAGGTTCACAGAGTAGGTTACTATGGTTACTCACTTTAAGTATAAGATACCTTGATGTCTGAAACGGGCTTGACTTACCCTGCGGTCACGGGTTTGATATACCTCGCGTTCTGAAACTGAAAACCCAGAGTATCCCGTTTTCTGGGGTTAACTAACACTGAGTTTGCACTTAACCTGCTTTCTGAAACGGGTCCCTGGTGAGCTGAGTGAATGTAAACATCGACACAAGCCTGTCAGGTGAGCCGACACAAGCCTGTCAGGTGAGCCGAGCGAATGTAAACATCGACACAAGCCTGTCAGGTGAGCCGAGCGAATGTAAACATCGACACAAGCCTGTCAGGTGAGCCGAGGGAATGTAAACATCGACACAAGCCTGTCAGGTGAGCCGAGTGAATGTAAACATCGACACAAGCCTGTCAGGTGAGCCGAGCGAATGTAAACATCGACACAAGCCTGTCAGGTGAGCCGAGTGAATGTAAACATCGACACAAGCCTGTCAGGTGAGCCGAGCGAATGTAAACATCGACACAAGCCTGTCAGGTGAGCCGAGTGAATGTAAACATCGACACAAGCCTGTCAGGGACCCGTTTCAATAAGGAGGTTCAAGCAACACTGAGTTAAAATATGAACTCTGAGTTGATTTACTCAGATAACCGCTACTCTGAGTTTTCTGTTTCAGAACAGCTGGTTTCAATCAGTTCAATCCACTCTGAGTAAGTTTACTCGAGGTTACACGCGTTCATCGCGGCTTTAAAAAGACATCATCAATTGAGCGAAGATAACACGATTCACCATGGCAACGCCACGTGACAAAAAGCGCTCCGTTTATTTCTCGCCAGTCGAATTGGAGGCACTATATATATATATATGTATATATATATATAAACATATATACCTACGATTTTTTGTCATGTAGGTGCAATCCTTCTGCAATAAAAAGAACATGGCAGCAGCTGAGAATAAAATATAAAAACATCATTCAGTCCGATGAGTTTAAATGCTCTTGGTAGTAGGATGCCTGACTGGGACATGTTTGATATATTTAATAAACTGGCCTTGAAAGTTTTGAGTATATGAGAACCGAGCACTGTGGCTGTAGAAGACAAAAAACTGTCCATGCTCGCCCCTGCTCCAGCTGTGTTTAATGGAGGCCAGCTAGAGATGCTCTAGCGACAGACGCAATAGGGACTGCGGTCATTAGGCTCGTGGTTAGAGCGCCCGTCCCTCGTTCTGACCGACGGCAGTTCGAAGCCAGAACAGAACGGGGCGAGTGGGAACTTTTAAATGTGCACCCAATCACATTGGGAAATCCTAAAGGGTATTTGAATTATTAGAGTTGGCAGCAAGAGCACATTTATTTGATCAGCTTATTCAGAAAGACGTTCACCATTCACCTGCAATCTTATGAAACTCCTCTTTGATGGTTCTCACAGGAAACTTAACACACATGTATATAAAGTGCTTGAGAGCGATGCACACTTTTCTTACTGCTCTGCATACAGTTGCCTTGCTAACGTGTTCTGCATCCTCGGTGTTATAAAGAAAGCTTCCATTAGTAAAGAAACGTAAAGCCATACAGAGAATCTGCTCAGATGTAAGAGCGCATTCACGAGAGAGGTTTGTGATGTAAGGATGAAGCAGATTATGAATATATTTAATGGACTGTAAAGAAAAACTGTGCCGCTCAAATAAAGAATCCTCCGGATATGATAAAACATCCAAACGTGGCTTCACCATATATTCTCTCCCGACGTAAATGTAACTCTCTCTGAATGAATGCAGCTTCCTCGTCTACGGGTACTGAATAAACGGACATTTAATGTCTGTGTTACGAACTTGTGCGCGATTAAGGAAAACGAATGAAAAAAACAAACGGCGAAGGCAATTTCAACACCACTCGCGCTTCTAAAAGGGGCGGAGATTGTAACAAACCTCGGGTTAGTGGAATAAAACCTGCTCCCGACCAGGTTAGGTTCACAGAGTAAGTTACTATGGTTACTCACTCTAAGTATAAGATACCTTGATTTCTGAAACAGGCTTGACTTACCCCGCGGTCACGGGTTTGATATACCTCGCGTTCTGAAACTGAAAACCCAGAGTATCCCGTTTTCTGGGGTTAACTTACTCTGAGTTTGCACTTACCCTGCTTTCTGAAACGGGTCCCAGGTGAGCCGAGTGAATGTAAACATCGACACAAGCCTGTCAGGTGAGCCGAGCGAATGTAAACATCGACACAAGCCTGTCAGGTGAGCCGAGCGAATGTAAACATCGACACAAGCCTGTCAGGTGAGCCGAGCGAATGTAAACATCGACACAAGCCTGTCAGGTGAGCCGAGTGAATGTAAACATCGCCCTCACGCGGTTATTAGATCATATCGACAACGTGATGATGCAAATGAGCGATTAAACAACGACCGCATTCATTTAAATACGTCAATGAAGTTATATATGGAATTGACGCGAATTGCAGGTTTTTAATGAAAAGTTTGAGAAGAAAATCAAAGGTTTCAATAAACATGTTAATCCCTTTTAATGTTTTAAATCAAAAAAAGATTTACAAAGAATTGTAAAGCATTTTAATTTTCAATCTCACCACCAGAGGTCAGCAAACCATCATCATACTTCCTCAGCCCCATTCAAATAACCGCTAGCATGTAATAATGATAATTCAACAGTTACCAGCACATTTTGTTTATTAAATATATATATATCATTTTAATATGAACTAAGAAATGTCAACTAAAACCTGTCGAACATTAACCATCAAGGACAAGTTAAGACAAACTTTGTTATGCCTATCAACAAGGAAAGATCTTCACCCGCCCTGTTTCCATGATTTTGTTTAATAAACAACTGAGAACTAAAATGATAAGAGAAATATCTCTCTTGATTTCCATTAAGCGTCTTTTTTAATCACACAAGAAGACGTCCTGAGTCCGCCGCAGTCCCATCTGAAGATGACTGAACCCTGATGAAAACAGATACTGGAGGGCCACCGTACGACAGAGACATAAACATGACTGATGAATGTCGTTCTGTTAGTCCTGTAGCCGTAAGAACTATTCCTTTTCCACCAGCATAACTAAATAGGGCTTTAGTAAAGCAACAAATGTGGTGTTTATAACGGGGTTTATTGTCTTTGTTGAGTCGTAACGAGACATGACTTAACACTGGTTGATCAAGAAGGGCCGAAGCACTTGCAGTATTTATTATGTTACTGTAATAAAGTTCCATAGAAGGGAAGGAAGGAGGCGGGAACCGGCGAACATTCCAACAATAAAACTTTAATTAAATAAACAATAAACACGGAAGTAACCGACAGCCACCTCACGGTAGACTGCGGGCCATAAAGTTGTGGGTCAGTTGTGGGTCAGCTGTGGCCTAATGGTCAGCTGTGGCCTAATGGTTAGATCGTTGGGCTTGTGATCAGAAGGTTGCCTGTTCTAATCTCAGTGCCAGCAGGTCATGACTGAAGTGCCCTTGAGCAAGACACCTTACCCCTGATTGCTCTGCAGTAATGTGCCACTGTAAGAAAACTACTTGTAAGTCGCTTTGGATAAAAGCGTCTGCCAAATGAATAAATGTAAATGTAAATAAAACATACATAAACTAAACATATGTCCGGGCCCGGTCCTCTCTCGTCAACAGTCCTGCCGATCGTCCTTTTAAGCTCCCAATCTCCTCCGTGATAAGATGCAGGACCGGTGCGCGCACAGCTGCTTGCACTGATCACTCACGCCACCAGCCCCGCGTCACGGCTCTCGTCCCGCCTTCCTCACCACAGTTACCATTCCATTCCATCTTACACAAACTCTGTATGATGTATATGGTTGTTTGTTTATAAGAGGCGTTACATTTCCGTGCAGTATTCGACTGATCTAGTGAACTGGCCAATCATAGCACACCTCGCTTTTCAGAGCGATGAGCTTTGTTAAATATCAGCGCATTTCTTAGAGGCGGAGCAAAGATGAGATACAAACATGCACAGTGTGGAAAATACGGCGTTTTTAAACCTTAAATCTTGTTAACACATTGTATTACATCTAAAACAAACAATAATATTCGTTTTAGCCTCGTCAAATGACCCCTTTAAATTAATTTGAATGAATCATTTGGTTTACTTGAGATGTTATTTAATGCAGAAAGGTTGAGGTTACATTGGGTACATACATTTAGGTATTGTTTTACTAGCTGCTCACAACCAAGTGCTATAGTTTTAAAACCCATTTAATCTCCTTTATAAGCGGTCACTTAAAATACTTGATCAGAAGTCTGATGTCTACCTGTTTTTTAAGATCTTATATGGTATGCATCTAACCCATTGTGCCAATTTATTACACCAAAGGAAAGTGGTGCTAGAATATCAAGAGCCACTAGTGATTTTGCTGTCCTCATGCTCCTGGATCTTACAGCTGCATTTGACACTGTAGACCATAATATTATGTTTCTAGATTTGAGCATTGCGTTGGAGTTACAAAAAGACTGCGTTGGATTGGTTCAATTCAACTTCAATTTTATTTATATAGCGCTTTTCACAATTTGCATTGTTCCAAAGCAGCTTTACAGGGAAAAAAAGGGTAAAACACAGAACATGAATAGTTGAACTTGTTATAAAAAAGACCTAGTAAATAATATCTAATGTCAGCATCTCCTGGTGGTTTATTTAGCATATTTTGCATTAAGTGAATGTTTGGCTGTAAAGATGTGTCTTTAATCTAGATTTAAATTGGGCGAGTGTGTCTGATCCTGGAATAATATCAGGAAGGTTATTCCAGAGTTTAGGTGCTACCTTTGGTGGATTTAGATATTCTAGGTATTATCAAAAGTCCTGCATTTTGAGATCTTAGAGAGCGTGATGGGTTGTAGTGTGATAGAAGCTCTGTTAGGTAGGTAGGGGCTAAACCCTTTAAGGCTTTATAAGTGATTAAAATAACTTTAAAGTCAATACGATACTTAATGGGTAGCCAGTGAAGGGTTGATAACATTGGGGTTATGTGATGGTATTTTCTGAACTAACTGTAGTTTGTTTATTGATGATGAAGGACAAACACTAAGTAGCGCATTACAGTAGTCAAGTCTTGAGGTCATAAATGCATGAATAAGCTTCTCCGCGTCAGCAACACACAGAATATTTCGTAACTTGGCCACACATTCTTAGGTGGAAAAAGGCTGTTTTGTGACATTTCAGATCTTATTTGTCTGACAGACGTTTTCGCTCTCGTGCGGTGTCCCGCAGGGTTCCATGCTTGGTCCTGTTTTATTTTCTTTATATCAACTTCCGCTATAGCTTATTTTTAGGAACTACGGCATCTCGTTTCATTGCTATGCAGATGATATGCAACTCTACCTTCCTTTGTATAAAGGCCCTTTAACATCCAAACGGAAATATGGTTCAAATTTGTTAAAAGTAAACCAAACATGTAAACGTGTGCTTTCCATCATTACTGTTATTGTTAATTGAAGTTTAAGTTTTCCCTCTGTGTGTTTTATCTGAAGATTTTTTGTTTAACTGCCAATTGTTATTATTAATAATTTTTTGTATGATTACTGAGTGTATTTTAATTCTAGGATGCCTTGTAGAATCTTGCAAGGGGCAACAGATGAAAATAAGCCCACCGGCTAACTCTGACTTTACAGTATTGTACTGTTGATTAATGAAGACCCTTATAAAATTAAGACAAGACCAAAACATTCACAGTTGTTGTAGGCAAAATTACAGTATATTTAACCAATTGGGGTATAAGGCTGAAATAAAAATCCAACCACAGAATTGTCTTTGATCATTTATTCTTGTAAGAAGGTCGTCTGACACACAGAAAGTTCTTCAGTGAGAAGAAGTAAATGCAAACTCTTTTACACCCATGCTCTGAGACAACCGGAAGTAAGCAAACATGTGCACATAATCAGCAACTTTCCATCAACCACCAGTACAAAGCGATTTCTTATAAATTTGAAAAATAACGGTAAGATATTCAAAGACTAAGTCATGTATTTCAATCACACAGTGAATAAACATGAACTGATAATTGGTTAACAGTTTCTAGATGATTATCTCTGAACTGTCCTCACTGTTGTTTGGAGCAGGATTTGATCACATCCAGCTTTCCCATCCGATCTCTTTTTCATTTTCACGGTGTTGCCTCGTGAAATATCTGTGTACACATGAAACCGAGTGAAAATAGTGTAATGTACATGCCAAACCAGTGGCACATGTGTTTCCGTGGAGACTGTCATGACAAATCGAGTGTCATTGCAGCGAGGTCTTTTTGGAAAGATATTAGCTCATTTCGTAATGAAAATATTGAGAGTGTTTTTCAATATCTTTTAAGGATATTATGACTCTGACGTTAACAATGTTTGCTTTAATGTGAATAAAAAATAAATTTGTAAATTTTACTTACATATTCTCCATAATAAGCCATTATTTCCGGTCTTCCGAAAATATTTTAAGTTATACCTGGACTCTATTTCACCTTGTTTAAATAAGAAAGCCATTAGGACGATTTCAGTTTGTTAACACTTTCATTTATATTCTGTAACTGATATATAATTTAATTTCTTAACCTCGAGTTTGTTTATTTATTAATTTTTCCTAAACTTTCTCTTTACTTTTGTACATTTCAATCTTTTTCACCATTTTCTATGGTGGTGATATGGAACATACTTTTTACAACGTGTATGCACTGTATACTTTGCATATTATTTACTTTATTTATATTTTGTATGTGAACATGTCTTGTAGTTCTTTGGAAAAGCTCAATAAAAAAGACAAATCGAGTCCCCTCACCCCGCGTGATTCTTTATTGTACAATACAATGTCAATACAAACATGTATGTCACAGCACACTTTAAATATTACATGAGTTAGTGTTGATACAGCCTTTAAAAGAGAAGGAACATAAAAGACTATTAAAATGCTTAAAGAACATTTAAACCCCGCGTGATTCTGTTGCCTAAAATAACTTCTAATAGGTACTCATTTCAGCGCCTGATTGCAATTCTTACAAAATAACATTACGATTTATGCGCTAGTATTTTCTTAGAATGACCATTATTGTCTGCTTGATAAAATAGTACATAATCGAGACTATGGGATGTGAAGTATCTAAAGTGATGTTTTATGTTTGTTACGCAGATGTTACACCAAGCTTATATGATCACGTTTGTCATTTAAACCTTTATTTAGCGTATTTAGCCTGATCTTGCTGTAGGAGCTAACGCAGCATCGGTTAGCCATACAACAACATATCGAGATAACAACCTTGTGATCAGGCATTATAACTACCTACTACATTGGGTCCTAAGCGGACACAATTCACACGGGGACCGAGCGACGTTTCTAGAAGGGATACAGCTACGGCCGGAAGTGGTGCAAAATCTCTCCATATAATTACAATAAATGACATTATCTAACGCTTCACGCACCCCAATCATAACCCTGACCGTACAGTCATAAACAAATATTAATCCCATGTTTTCAGCGTGACAATATGATGCAGTATTGAAGTGCGCATGCCCAGTGGAGGGAGAGGTATCCCGCTTTTGGGGGAGTGTCAGTTGGCCCCTCCTCTAGTGTAGATATAAATTCAAACTCGTGCGATCACACGCTTAAACTGTCTCACTACAACCGCATTGCAGGTCCGCAGTGAGAGGAAAACTCTTCTTCCAAGTATTTTCCGACGACAAATCCAATACTAAAGCAAAATGGTGAGTACAAGCTTGTTTTTGATGTGTAGTCAAACTCAAGTAATCTCTACTGTAGGGAAATGTGCTTCCTGCAAGTAAACATGTTGAGTAATCATTCACGTGTTGGGCAACGTTGAGCCACGAATCATGTAATGTGTACTTTAATCGCTTTAATTCTTCACGTATTCGTTTTAAATGAGTAACGTTTAAATGAAATCACTGGACTAACGCGTTATCTGCAATAGATTTGGTCAATAAAATAATACATGTCAACTTTACCATTTTAATAAACCCAGTAAAGCACTTTATAAAGGCTGTTGTTGTATAATAAACAACATTGTGTCATTTAGTCTGATTTACTTTTGAAGCTCATGCTACTTTTCCCACGCGATTGATGACGCATTTCCGTATAAACCAACATTTTAAATCGAGCGAATTACTATTATTTGTATTGTTTTAATATACATTTCTAACGGTGTATTACCACTGTCATTAAATTAACAATTAAATACAAAAAAAATGAATTTGAAAATAATATTTGCTTTAATATAACGTTCCCTTAACAGGAGTTTACTCTTTATATGCTGGAGCTTGTTGTCGCGATCTGTTTTCTATGAGTCACATAAACATGTTTATAGCTCGACGTGACCGGAGCCGTTGAGATTCAAATGTACGACACTCACTCAGACCTCCATTGTAAGACGGGAATGCGGAAGTGACCGATAGTTTCAAACACTCCACTGAAGCCCAAACACATTACTGTGCTGTTTATACATTTAAACCAATTTGACCGTTTCCGGGTCAAAGCATGTGTTGATTTCGAGCGGGGCTTCAGCTGTTTACTCACGTGGCGTGTTTAAGCGTCTCTGTGAACACTTGAGTCGCCGGACTAACGGAATCTCCGACATCAATATTTAAATCAATGATGATGTGAATCACACACTGGTCATGTGGGGTTTCGTTACGGAGATGAAGGTTGAGTTCGTGGTTTTCCGACAGTTTAACGGCTCGCTGTGAGTTTATATTCGCGCTTTTTGTTCTTCGCCTATTGCATTTTATGGATGGGTTGGACCCGGAAACAGTATGTGACCTTCCAAATATGGTGGTGCGTGACGTCACACTAAACAGCCGAATTTGAATGGGTTTTGGCGGGACAGACAACAACAGCTTTGCTAGATATATTAGCACACTGATAACTGTATGGACTACAACTATAGCAGCATTTTGTCTGTGGAGTTATATGAATATAACTATGATTAGAAGCCATGTCCGCCAACTTTAAATGTATAAATGTGCCGTTAATTCCTTTCTTCCAACGGACGTCTATACTGGTGTCGCAACTCTGTCTTTCAACCGCTCTGGTTGTGACTCTAAAATGGCCTCATTTCCGGAGACACCCACCGACTACAGCAAACCACTGAAGAGCTTGACACGATCTTCTACTAATGCCATGAACAACTGTAACTGTTTTAAAACAATATCAACTAATTTACATTTATGCATTTGGCAGACGCTTTTATCCAAAGTGACTTGCATTGCATGATCCTTTACATTTATACATCGATATCTGCAATCCCCTGAGATCCAACACACAACGCTCTCACCACTGAGATACAGAGAAGTCGTATGCACTGTTTATTCTACATTAATACGCTTTTCATTCTCAACCAAAGTTTAAGATTTGTAAAGTAATCGTGAAGTCCGTGCCAGAAGTGTCCCAACTCCGTTTCTAACGGAGAAGACATTAGGATCCCATGCGCTGGAGTTTGTTTGTGCTGAATACCAAAGACAAATGGTTTTCACATTGTGCCGCACCTCCAGAGGTCTTGTTTGACTTCTAGGTGCTCTGGATGTCACTTTCCTTTAGAAACTATTTGTTTATTGATGATCAACCATAACCTTTGAGCAAAAACATGAAAATGAGATGTAAATAATCTTCTCTACAAACCAGAGGGTAAAGTCAGTACTCAACATTAAAAATTAAATGTTTTGTCGAGTTTGGAAAATCACCATAAACCTGTTAACACGGTCATTTCAATCATTACTGCGAATTACATATCTATAAAAAAAAATGTTGTATTGTAACTGCATGATATCAACACACTTTTAGGATCAAAGGAAGGTGGTGTTACCAAAAGATGACTTTAATTTATCACAACAACCCATAAATAACTTCTGACATGGCTGCAATGCCCAAACTAGGCTGTGTTATCTACCCCGAGTCAACAACCCCCTTTACCTCTGAGTCACCATATACCAATAGAGGGGTAAAAATAGCCCCCCGTCCACGAGAGAAGAGAATGTAGAGGATGAAGATCCGAGTCTGATGTTCTGAAGTAGAGCGGCTCTCTGGAGTCTGAATCATCACTGAGCACGGCTATAACAGCCTCTGAATGTATACAGATCCGGCTCACACAACCTTGTGATAACATTTATGGCTCATGTGTCAAATAATTATTACTTTTTTAATAATGCATTATTAAATGTGTATTTAAATTAAGATAAAAAAGGCTTAAATGGAAAGATTCCTTGTTTAATTTGTTTTAAATTTGTGTTCGTATGTCTTTTTGCAAAATATCATTCATTATAAGACAAGATGGTTTAATAAACATGTTTTTGTGTTCGTTAAACCCACAAATTGTATACTGAATTATAAAACTTTATTGTATTAAAAACACAGAGGTTTAGGATGGACCCTTAATGATCATGAGAATCTGTTTCATAATAACTTCTATAATGATTATATTTTTTGTAATAAAAAGCACAAGGTCGTATCTTCACTTTCACCATTTGTGTTATTCATTACTCATGTTTTCCATGTTGACTCTAGATCGTATTCAAAGCTTTTGTTTTTGCAACACACTTTTTAGGGCACAGGCTAGAAATTCCTCACGAGGGCGCAGCTTCAGATAAAAACCTGTCTGAGCTGTTGTTAACACCCCGAGCTGTTTACACTCATGCAAATCATTATGTAATGTTATAATGAAGGTTTGTCCATGGCTCAATCTGCCCATGCCAAGTGTCACATGGTGAACTATATCCTGAGTCTTTAGGAAACTCCCTCTCCAAACAAAGCGAGGTGTTTAATGCTAAATGTTTTGCTTTAGTTGTCTCTGCTTTATTATCTGGATAAGTGCAAACCCATGACTGGTGACAAAAACAGGTTTGAGGGCTTGACATGATCCGGCGAGCACCGCTTCTCTCCGGGCAGCTGCAGATGTCAGTCACCTGTGCCATCTCCATATCTGTGGTCTGCCCCCGGTGGCCAAATAACAAACGACAATGCTGGAATAAATAAAAATATGGGGGTATTGACTTTTGATTTCAGACTTGACAAATCTGAGCTCAGATGGAGACATTTGTGACACTTCTGACTCTTTTTCTCTGAAGAGAAAGTCTCAACCGTGACTCCTTTTACTCTCATTGACCTCTAATGGAAATAAATGAAATATTACAGATCTGTCTGTTTTTCTTTATTATGGGCTGTGTTTCACTAGCACTAGTGTTATAAATTGTACATATTTGGATGGATCAATGCAATTCCACACAACGTTTGCCAGCTACTAATAATGTGTTTCTGTACTCCGTGTCCACAGCGTGAGTGTATTTCTGTCCACGTGGGTCAGGCTGGTGTCCAGATGGGTAACACCTGCTGGGAGCTTTACTGTCTGGAGCACGGTATCCAACCCGATGGTCAGATGCCCTCCAACAAACCTGTGGGTGGCCACGATGACTCCTTCACCACCTTCTTCAGCGATACCGGAGCTGGGAAATATGTTCCTCGTGCCATTTTCGTAGACCTTGAGCCTACAGTCATTGGTAAATATCAGCAGTAGGATTATAATATTAAGCCACGGAAAAGTTCTTTTTTTACTTCGTCTTTTGTTTTCCTAGAACACTAATAAATATATCTTCACTTATGGATGTTAAAATTAAAGACAAAATGTTATGTATTTGATTAAAACAAGAAAATGGGTCAAAAAATGATTCATTGACAATAGGTTAAAAATATAATCTTGTTTTTTTTGTAAGAACTTCACAAAATTCTATTAGATTTAGCTGAAATCATGAAATAAATAGTTCCCACACGGTGCTAAAGTTATTAAAAGTAAAATTAGCTTTTTTCAGTATTTGTTACCTAATAAGCATTATAGATATACTTAACATATATAAACTTAACAACACAAACAATACTTCATATCATTACTTAGCTTCAAGTAAAAGTGTCTTGATTTAAAAACAAAATGTTGTTAAAAAACGACAAAAATATGAAAACATGTTTTTATAGTGCAAGTGAACAAGCACTGCTTTAAATGTATTGTTTTTTTAAATCGAGCAATGGGACAGGACTGTTTAATTTTGGCCAATAACTTTTAGTTTTAGTTTCATATTAAATGTCACAATTAAACAAAGAAAAAAAAAAGTTCACGAACCCTCTCTCTTCTCTCAACAGGTTTTGTTGAAACTAGTATCTTTGTATTAGCATCTATTGTATTATTGCTCTTTTGACATATCACTTATTGCTCCCTGGACTCTTTGTAAGTCGCTTTGGATGAAAGCATCTGCTAAATGATTAAATGTAAATGTAAGGTTTTAGTTTTTCACAAAAGGCAAGCAAATGTATATATCCTGTAAAATGAATTCAACCGTTAGAAACAAAGCTAAACATTTTGATTTCATGGGGTTTTTAAATTCATCTCATAACCCTGAAGACAATGTACCATAATGCAACATGATTTTAGTGGTTTGTTACCGAGTGATTTCAATGTGTTGATGGTGCAGTGATTGATTGTGTTTTTCTGGTGCAGATGAGGTGCGCACGGGTACCTACCGTCAGCTGTTCCATCCCGAGCAACTCATTTCGGGCAAAGAGGATGCAGCGAATAACTACGCCCGTGGACACTACACCATTGGCAAAGAAATCATCGACTCTGTCCTGGACCGCATACGCAAACTGGTAACGTGAATCATTTGTTTTATGGAGAACTTCATCTCTTATCGTGAAAAGAACAAGCCTTTTATTCTGTCTGTTTACCGCACAGGCTGACCAATGCACCGGACTGCAAGGATTCCTGGTCTTCCACAGTTTTGGTGGAGGCACAGGCTCTGGTTTCACCTCCCTTCTGATGGAGCGTCTCTCTGTTGACTTTGGAAAGAAGTCCAAGCTGGAGTTTGCCATCTACCCCGCTCCTCAGGTTTCCACGGCTGTGGTGGAGCCGTACAACGCCATCCTGACCACCCACACCACCCTGGAGCATTCCGACTGTGCCTTCATGGTGGACAACGAAGCCATCTACGACATCTGCAGGAGGAACCTGGACATCGAGCGTCCGTCCTACACCAACCTCAACAGGCTCATCAGCCAGATCGTCTCCTCCATCACCGCCTCTCTGCGCTTTGACGGCGCCTTGAACGTGGACCTGACAGAGTTCCAGACCAACCTGGTGCCCTATCCCCGCATCCACTTCCCTCTGGCCACGTACGCTCCGGTGATCTCCGTGGAGAAGGCCTACCACGAGCAGCTATCTGTTGCCGAGATCACCAACTCGTGCTTCGAGCCCAGCAATCAGATGGTGAAGTGCGACCCCCGCCACGGAAAATACATGGCCTGCTGTCTGCTCTACAGAGGAGATGTGGTTCCGAAAGATGTCAACGTGGCCATCGCTGCCATTAAGACCAAAAGAAGCATCCAGTTCGTAGACTGGTGCCCTACTGGTTTCAAGGTGGGCATCAACTATCAGCCCCCGACTGTGGTTCCCGGTGGAGATCTGGCCAAAGTTCAGAGAGCCGTGTGCATGCTTAGCAACACCACGGCCATCGCTGAGGCCTGGGCTCGTCTGGATCATAAATTTGACCTGATGTACGCCAAGAGAGCCTTCGTCCACTGGTATGTGGGTGAGGGAATGGAAGAGGGCGAGTTCTCTGAGGCCAGAGAAGACATGGCAGCTCTGGAGAAGGACTATGAGGAAGTGGGCATTGATTCTTTTGAAGAAGACGAGGAAGGTGAAGAATATTAAATGCAGGAAGAAAAGTATTTTTTCTACCAGACTTGCAAAGTAAATAAAATAAAATAAAGATTTGAATTGTTTTCACTGTGGTTCTTTCATTGTGTTACTGATATTTCAAGTACAGAGAGTTGCCAGAACATCTGATGTAGATTCTTAACAATGCTGCACAAATACGCTACAGAAGTTTACCACACTTAAAAATAGAGAGAATATTGAAAGCGTTTGGTTTCTAAATGAGAGATTAACCTTAACGATTCAAACATTTGAAGAAAAAAAACTAAATTTGAAAGAATTATTTTTTGTACAGTCTAACCAATATCAGCCAAACTGCAGTTGGTTTGATTTAAGCAATAACTGAAATACATGTAACTAACACAATAAAACATCATAAATCCAAAAACTTACATACACATATAGTGACAAACAAGCATAATGAGAAATAATAATTGACTAAATATGTTAATTTCAGAAGCACTTTTATCTTTTCATTGGGAATCACAAACAATGTTCCTTTAACAATCATATTTTAAAATCACTTTGTGGTTTATATTGTTTTCGGATTTGCTGTGTAGCGGTGACGCATGGGTTAAATCAACGTGTCGCGTTGCGTCATCGCGTTAACGTGACGTTGATTTTGTACACGGAAGAATCTCATCAGAGAAACAGCGGAGCGCGAGGACTCTCAGTGAAGGTAATGTAGTCTCATTCTCGCTCTTTAAACGGAAATAAACATTTATAATCCTGAGTATATATGACGAGTATGTCAATGAAACCGAATGTGCGTGGTGTGTACAGCGCAAAGTAACGTCACATCACTGAAAGTGCCACGTTTGCTCTGGACGTGATTCTAAACTTCAGTAATGTGCACGTCACGTGACAATGAATGAACGCAGCTGAGACACGAGGGGTCACAGGTCACGAAGAAGCAGCTCACGGGGGTTTTCTTCAAAGGTCGTGAAGGGGTCAGCTTCACTCAATCATTCATTTGACTGGACAAACACACGATCACATTTCCGGTTGACGGTTTTTGTGGTTAGACCAATCAAATTGTGTTGATTTTTCATAATAAAGGCTGGGACACAATGTTTAGATATATTTAAAAAACACCTCATGCTGAAAAGATTGCAATGGGGTTAATGGTTATTATGAAAATTGTATTGTTTTTCAAAAATCCTGTTTTTTATTGTGCATTCTAACTAATATCAGCCAAACTGCAGTTGTTTTGTTTTGATTTAAGCAATAACTGAAATAAATATAACTAACACAATAAAACATCATCGTAACCCTTCATTTCCTTTTGGAACCAAACTTCTCATCTCCATCTGACCCTCTGCACATCCTCAAAGCTTCTAAAGAATGTTATTATTGACTTATCGTTATTATCAGTTAACATTAAAAGTGTTCTCAATCAAAAGGTTTTATATTTATATTACTGTAACAGTGTCTGTGATTTTAAAACCCAAATGAAAATGTCACTGTGAACTCTTTGTTTTGTGTCAGAGCCTCTTTTCCAGTCCTGGTGGCTCTTATAAGCGATGCTCCAGAGAACATGGGCCATGCTTTGTGTATCTGCTCTCGCAGTGTCATCACCATCGACAACAAGAAATACTACTTCATCCAGAAACTAGAAGAAGGGTGAGATCATCAGAACAAAGCTGTTTCTCTGTTGTCTCAAGATGCCTTACAAACCCGTTCCGCGCTGGTGGTGGTCACAGACTCATGACTGGATTTCTTCTTCCTCCAGTGGTTTCAGTTATGTGGACCTTGTGGAGGGATCACACAACGGTCGGTTCTACGCTCTGAAGCGGATCCTCTGCCATGACCGCGAGGCTCGTCAGGAGGCTCAGACGGAAGTAGAGATGCACCAGCTCTTCACTCATCCCAACATCCTCGGTCTGACCGCACACGCCTTCATGGAGAGAGCAGGGAAATGTGAAGCTTGGCTGCTGCTTCCGTACATCAGTGTAAGCCCAGTGTTGTGCTGGCCGGGTCACGCTGTGAACCGTGGTGGTGTTTTGACGTTTGTGGGTTTGACTCGCTCTTCTTTGACTTGCGGTGCAGAAGGGAAGTCTCTGGTCTGTTCTTGAGAAACTGCGGGACAAGGGAAGCTCCGTGTCTGAGAGCCGCATCCTAAACATTCTACATGGTGTCTGCGAGGGCCTTAAAGCCATTCATGACAAAGGCTACGCACACAGGTATGATGTTATGTTGGTATTCTGCTTTAGGTTTAACAAGAGTTTCCACGAGAGCAGATATCACTTCAATAGCAATGTCTTGAATTTGTGTTATGACCTTTATCCTTTTCATTCGTTTTCTGACGACCCTCAGAGACTTGAAACCAACCAATGTTTTACTGGATGAGAACGATCGGCCTTATTTAATGGATTTGGGCTCCATGAACAAGGCCAGAATGGAAGTCCGAGGGTCACGGGAAGCCATGAGGGTGCAGGTGAGATCTTGTCCTGTGCGCCTCTGCTGAACCTTTATAAGCCAATGAAACATGAAACATTCAGTGGCGTTCTTTACATGTGTTGGCGCTTTCTTAGGATTGGGCGGCTCAGCGGTGCACCATCTCCTACAGAGCCCCAGAACTGTTCAATGTGGAGAGTCATTGCATCATCGACGAGAGAACAGATATCTGGGTCATTTTCTTTAGACACATTTCTTATTTAACTGTTGTCTCCTCTAATGCGCTAATGGCAGTAAATGTGGTCTTTGTTTGGTCTGTAGTCTCTAGGTTGTGTGCTGTACTGTATGATGATGCTGGAGGGTCCGTATGACCTCATCTTTCAGAAGGGTGACAGCGTTGCGCTCGCTGTTCAGAATCCCGTGTCCATTCCGCAGCCTTGCAGGTGAGCTCGAGATCTTACGTATCTTGGTAACGTTTACTCATTCAGCGGCAACTTTAATCCAAACGATGAGTAAACATCATGCACATTTTCTGTGTACATGCGGTACCTGGATTATTTAAAATACTTTTGAATGTATCCCACAGTGCAATGGGTTCAACTTAAAGGGACAGTTCACCTGAAAATGAATATTCTGTCATCATTTGCTTCCCCCAGATTGTTCCAAACCGTACACATGTCTTTATTCTGCTGAGCACAAAGGAAGATATTTTGAAGAATGTGAGTAAGTAAACAGATCTCGTCCCCCTATTGACTCCCATAGTGTTTGTTTTCCTTACTATGGCAGTAAATGAGGGATGAGATCTGTTTGGATACAGACATTCTTCAAAATATCTTTCTCTGTGTTCTTTGCTATTTGCGGATGATGTTGTCGTGTTGGCCCCTTCAAACCAGGACCTTCAGCATGCACTGGGACGGTTTACAGCGGAGTGTGAAGCGGCTGGAATGAAAATCAGTACCTCCAAATCCGAGGCCATGGTCCTCAGTCGGAAAAGGGTGGCTTGCCCACTTCAGGTTGGTGGAGAGTTCCTTCCTCAAGTGGAGGAGTTTAAGTATCTCGGGGTCTTGTTCACGAGTGAGGGAAGGATGGAACGGGAGATTGACAGACGGATTGGTGCAGCTTCTGCAGTAATGCGGTCGATGTACCGGTCCGTCGTGGTGAAGAAAGAGCTGAGCCGCAAGGCGAAGCTCTCAATTTACCGGTCAATCTACGTTCCTACTCTCACCTATGGTCATGAGCTTTGGGTCATGACCGAAAGGACAAGATCCCGGATACAGGCGGCTGAAATGAGCTTCCTCCGCAGGGTGGCTGGGCGATCCCTTAGAGATAGGGTGAGAAGCTCGGTCACCCGGGAGGAGCTCGGAGTAGAGCCGCTGCTCCTCCACATCGAGAGGGGTCAGCTGAGGTGGCTTGGGCATCTGTTACGGATGCCTACTGGACGCCTTCCCCGGAAGGTGCTCTGGGCCCGTCCGACCGGGAGGAGACGGTGAGGGATGTCTGGGAATCTCTGCTTAGACTGCTGCCCCCGCGACCCGGCCCCGGATAAAGCGGTAGAAAATGAATGAATGAATGAATGTTCTGCAAAACAAAGAAATGTACACAGGTTTAGAACAACTTGATGGTTAGTACATTTATGGGTGAACTGTCCCTTTAAACCACTATTTCAAACGTGACAAAAACATGCACAACTTCAGAGTGTCTGCAAGAACTGTATTGAGAAGCGGACACCGCTCTCGCTGAATCAAACATGCAATGATTTTTATTTTAAGAGGATGTATTAAGAGATCATGACCTTTGCTGTTTAGACGTAATAACCGGCATGTCTCCGTCTTTAACACAGTTATTCTCAAGGGCTTCAAACCCTCCTCAGCTCTACCATGGTGAGCAATCCTCAGGAAAGACCCGGAATCAGCTGGGTTCTCGATCAAATCCAGAACCTTCGGGACTCAGACGGGACAGCCGTTGATACCAACAGAGTATGATGCTTTCACAAAGGGAGCGACACGCACTCGACCATAGATCTCTGTTCCTGTTTTTCAATCGACTCTGGACTTTATGGACTACGCACTCTCAGTCTCTCTCTCATTTGGACAGAAGTGAACACCCGGGTCATACCTCAGTGAGCTCAGAACCTCACGTCTGTTGCATCAATGTCCAGCTCCATTTACCCCACAATCAAAAGACCAAAGAATGACGTTTGTGCCACGTCAGGGTGATTTGAACAGGCGTTTATTTGCATGGAATTAATGTGCGTCTTTTGGTTGTACTGTTTAGAAGAACAAATAAGGATGATTTGTAAGAAATCTCACGGGTGGTTTAATTGATGTTAGTAAATATTATTTGATCAGTTTGTCCCTGGGAAACAAGCTTTTTTGTAGGTCCAGTGTTTCAAAGCCGAACACATTTCCTTGTCAATTGCTAAGAGGTCATGTGACTGTCATAGAGATGTCACCGGTTCAAAGAATGTGAGAAAACTGAAGGAGTGAGTGATAAACTGTGGGTCAAGCTTCTGTAAATAGCATCTGAGATCAATCTTGAGAACGGGATGGTGAGTGGTGGTCGTGCCTGTGAAAACGTTTTAAAGCTCACTTTCTCATTTGAAGTGGTACAGAGGAATATACAAACACATTTTCTCTTATTTCTTACAGTATTAGGTGGACGTGCATTAAGCCGTTTCAAATGTTTTAAGCATGGATTTTAAGAATCAGTCTTGTTTATTTATTTCTGATGTGGCCGATACTTGCAAAGGAAGGAGTTAAACTGAAGAAATGTTATTTTGCTCTTTTATTCTCTAGTAACATTATTTTAATAACGTACACTTTTTTTCTCGTTGTTAATCTCATTATAACAGATGATACACAGATGAATCGTATGGTTTTCTTTATGCAAAATACAATTCTGTTTTTACTCTGTACTTGTAATAATAATTTGTGAGATTTACCTACAATGGTATTACGGGCCTGTTTTATCATAAATCTATGGCATGAAACATTCCCGTTATACTTCTGAGTTTTTGCTGTGAATGAGGACCGAAGTGTATTTCTGTCTTAAGGAATATAAGCGCAACATTCATCGTCAAGTCCTGATTTGTTTGACACAATATGTTCAGGTTTCTCTGTTCATGCATCTTTTGCTATTCATTTACATTATCTGGTTTGTCTTTTTTAAACGGCGAATAAAGTGTAAATCGAAGAGTGACAGGTGGTTTTGTCCTGTTTTGGGGATTTTGAAGAATTCGATAAGACCACATGGGGGCACTGCTGCTTAAGTTGTTGACTGTAGACTACATTTCTTCTGTTGTTGTTTATCTCTAGCTTATGTGACGAGCTTCAAAAGTTACAGTCATCCAGCCAGACCTTCACAGCATTCACACACGCCTTTGACAATCTGCAAAAATGTGAGTATTTCAGGAAAATTAGAGAGACGGACGGTTGAGTTGCATTTCACCTTGTGAACAAGATTTTATCTTCTGAGAATGTAAATATATCAGGTAGCTTGCTTCTAAAGGGCATTACAAAATAGAAAATAAGATATTTAAAGAAAATACTAACAACTTATTATCTGATTACAAAGCTTTCACAAACCATTATAACAATCTTAAGCAACTTGATTTGGTATTTTGTTTTCCATCTCAATGTTCTGTGAGAGCATTTTCAGTATTTGGATTTTGAATATAATTAGTTTTTATCCCCTTTTCTCAGAATTTCCAGAACTCCAAAGAGACGTTCTCGAAGGAAAAACTCTTTCCCATTTTCCCATGATGCACGAGTAAGTCATTTACAACATTAAACAACACACCAGACAGTCTGTCCAGAATTTCTCTTTATACTTAATGACTTGAACGATTGATGCACACTCTTGTTTAATTTGTTTCGTGTTATTTATTTAGTGGCCAACCTTCAAGAAAACATTTATTTCCAATGACCAACATAAACTCTGACCAGGTCCTGCTGTTTGCTGTTTCTTGATGAAACTTCTTCATCACCGTCACTTCAGGCATCTGAATTTATGGTTCACAGGGGTTGTGCGGGTCAAATGTGACGTTCTGACTCAATGTTCCTCTCACTCAATCTCACCAATGACCCCGATGGCAAAGAGAGACCGTAAAGGTGGATGCATGTGTTTCTCTAGACATCCTCAATGTAATGCCCAGACAAAGATACAGCTCCAGTGGGGCGAATTACACTAGAATTAGCATTTTCCATCCATGTAAACCATCCTGTTTTAAGTCCGGATAATAATTCATTAGACAGAAACAATGTTTATGGTTGGAGGAGTGTGCCGGGCTGTCACCTCATTGGTCGGCCAGTGCTTCTTTCATGATCCATTGGGCTATGAAATGATGTCATGTTTTAGTCCACGTCAAGGTCAAACGTAACCTCCCTTTGTTTTCTCAGGGACCAATATGTTTAGTATGATGATTAGCATCCCTGCTAGAATAAAACAGGTTCACTTTGAAAATAAAACGTATTAACAAATCCAACCGCTGGGATTGTTCGGTCAATATATGTTTTTAGGAATATTAAACAAACGATTGTGTTTGTCCATATTTGATCTGTTCAACATTATAGCCAATGTTGCTAAGATGTTTAGTGTTTTTTAATGCATTTCTTTTCAGTTAATTGTGTTCTGTTTGTCTTTGCCCATCAATACTAACTCTCCAGTTAAATAGCGATTTATCTTTATTTATTTTTATTATTGTGCATCCAGTTGTTTTAACCCACAGTTGGGTAAAATAGAGACAAACACAATGGTTGTTTTAAAGGGATATTTTTAAAAGTTGAACTTATTCACCCTCTTGTCATTTTAAACCTGTATGGCTCTCTGTCTCGTGCAGAACACAACAGAAGAAATTGGTAACTGAACAACAGCGGTACCCATTCACTTCTATTGTATGGACACAAAACCAATGTAAGTCAATGGGTACCGCTGTTGTCCAGTTAAAATTTAAATTTTTGGGTAACTATCTCTTTAAATTAACCTCGATAATATCCATATCTGACGCAACCAGCATTTTTTATAGTGCCACTTATAAGAAGGCAGTCAGAAACCAGCTGGTCACAGAGTACTATACCAACACCATAAACCATCTCCTGCTTTATTGATTTGGCGATGAATCAATTAGTAAATTATTTAATTAGCCAGGGATTATGGGTCAATGTTGAGTGCCTTTGATCCTCTGTTTCTACAGGTCAGTAAATCACCTATCAGCCATGAAGAGAGAGTCTAGGAAAGATGGTGTAAATGCGTCGCATTGTGCATCACAGTAAAGTTCTGTGTATGATGAATCAAAATGCATCCGAGGGTTTACATGCAAACTTTGCATTTATTGCATGTGATTAACAACCATGGATTTACTATAATAAACTGTTACTTTTACAATTCTGTCATCATTCAGTCACTCGCGAATTGTTCCAAATGTGTATAAATGTCTTTCTGCTGATGAAGAATGTTAGCAACTGACATTTCTGAAAAAATGTAATGACAGTCAAAGGTGCCCCAGAACTTCTGCTTTCCCACATTACATTAAATATCTAATTTTGTGTTCAACAGAACCAAAAATGCTAACATTATATTTTCTACTATGGGAGTGAATGGTGTCCCAGAAATCTCAGTCGCTGACATTCTTCCAAATATCTTTGTGTGTGTTCATCAGAACAAAGGCCTGTGTACAGATAACTCAAGAGTCAGTAGACATCATTCAGTTTTGAAGAATCCCTTAAACTTTTCAGTTTTTACTAAAACTACTCGTATACAAATCAGTCTGTGCTTCACTTTTATTTAGTGTAATAGAACCATTGTTAACTTTTGTAAGGGTTCCCACGTGAAAACCGCCTGTAGCAATCTGTAGTATTTACTATTTTAAACTGTAGTCAAATTCCTAAACGTTTCCTTCAGTATTATTACAGTAGTGAATACTACAGTAGGCTACTGTAATGCGATGATAATCCGCTGCTGTGAGGCAAACACGGGACACTTTCTATATGAGATGATCCGCTGCTGCTGCTGCGAGGCAAACACGGGACACTTTCTATATGAGATGATCCGCTGCTGCTGCTGCGAGGCAAACACGGGACACTTTCTATATGAGATGATCCGCTGCTGCTGCTGTGAGGCAAACACGGGACACTTTCTATATGAGATGATCCGCTGCTGCTGCTGCTGTGAGGCAAACACAGGACACTTTCTATATGAGATGATCCGCTGCTGCTGCTGCGAGGCAAACACGGGACACTTTCTATATGAGATGATCCGCTGCTGCTGCTGCGAGGCAAACACGGGACACTTTCTATATGAGATGATCCGCTGCTGCTGCTGTGAGGCAAACACGGGACACTTTCTATATGAGATGATCCTCTGCTGCTGCTGTGAGGCAAACCATGACACTTTCTATATGAGATGATACCGCTGCTGCTGCTGTGAGGCAAACACGGGACACTTTCTATATAAGATGATCTGCTGCTGCTGCTGCTGTGAGGCAAACACGGGACACTTTCTATATGAGATGATCCGCTGCTGTGAGGCAAACACGGGACACTTTCTATATGAGATGATCCGCTGCTGCTGCTGCTGTGAGGCAAACACGGGACACTTTCTATATGAGATGATCCCGCTGCTGCTGCTGTGAGGCAAACACGGGACACTTTCTATATGAGATGATCCGCTGCTGTGAGGCAAACACGGGACACTTTCTATATGAGATGATCCGCTGCTGCTGCTGTGAGGCAAATGCGGGACACTTTCTATATGAGATGATCCGCTGCTGCTGCTGTGAGCCAAACACGGGACACTTTCTATATGAGATGATCCTCTGCTGCTGCTGTGAGGCAAACCATGACACTTTCTATATGAGATGATCCCGCTGCTGCTGCTGTGAGGCAAACACGGGACACTTTCTATATGAGATGATCCGCTGCTGCTGCTGCTGTGAGGCAAACACGGGACACTTTCTATATGAGATGATCCCGCTGCTGCTGCTGTGAGGCAAACACGGGACACTTTCTATATGAGATGATCCGCTGCTGTGAGGCAAACACGGGACACTTTCTATATGAGATGATCCGCTGCTGCTGCTGTGAGGCAAACGCGGGACACTTTCTATATGAGATGATCCGCTGCTGCTGCTGTGAGGCAAGCACGGGACACTTTCTATATGAGATGATCCGCTGCTGCTGCTGTGAGGCAAACACGGGACACTTTCTATATGAGATGATCCGCTGCTGCTGCTGCTGTGAGGCAAACACGGGACACTTTCTATATGAGATGATCCCGCTGCTGCTGCTGTGAGGCAAACACGGGACACTTTCTATATGAGATGATCCGCTGCTGTGAGGCAAACACGGGACACTTTCTATATGAGATGATCCGCTGCTGCTGCTGTGAGGCAAACGCGGGACACTTTCTATATGAGATGATCCGCTGCTGCTGCTGCGAGGCAAACACGGGACACTTTCTATATGAGATGATCCCGCTGCTGCTGCTGTGAGGCAAACACGGGACACTTTCTATATGAGATGATCCGCTGCTGCTGCTGTGAGGCAAACACGGGACACTTTCTATATGAGATGATCCGCTGCTGCTGCTGCTGTGAGGCAAACACGGGACACTTTCTATATGAGATGATCCGCTGCTGCTGCTGCGAGGCAAACACGGGACAATTTCTATCAGAGATGATCCGCTGCTGCTGCTGTGAGGCAAACACAGGACACTTTCTATATGAGATGATCCGCTGCTGCTGCTGTGAGGCAAACACGGGACACTTTCTATATGAGATGATCCGCTGCTGCTGCTGTGAGGCAAACACAGGACACTTTCTATATGAGATGATCCGCTGCTGCCGCTGTGAGGCAAACACAGGACACTTTCTATATGAGATGATCCGCTGCTGCTGCTGTGAGGCAAACACAGGACACTTTCTATATGAGATGATCCGCTGCTGCTGCTGTGAGGCAAACACGGGACACTTTCTATATGAGATGATCCGCTGCTGCTGCTGCGAGGCAAACACGGGACACTTTCTATATGAGATGATCCTCTGCTGCTGCTGTGAGGCAAACACGGGACACTTTCTATATGAGATGATCCTCTGCTGCTGCTGTGAGGCAAACACGGGACACTTTCTATATGAGATGATCCGCTGCTGCTGCTGCTGTGAGGCAAACACGGGACACTTTCTATCAGAGATGATCCGCTGCTGCTGCTGTGAGGCAAACACGGGACACTTTCTATATGAGATGATCCGCTGCTGCTGCTGTGAGGCAAACACGGGACACTTTCTATATGAGATGATCCGCTGCTGCTGCTGCGAGGCAAACACGGGACACTTTCTATATGAGATGATCCGCTGCTGCTGCTGTGAGGCAAAGACAGGACACTTTCTATATGAGATGATCCGCTGCTGCTGCTGTGAGGCAAACACGGGACACTTTCTATATGAGATGATCCGCTGCTTCTGCTGTGAGGCAAACACGGGACACTTTCTATATGAGATGATCCTCTGCTGCTGCTGTGAGGTAAACACGGGACACTTTCTATATGAGATGATCCGTTGCTTCTGCTGTGAGGCAAACACGGGACACTTTCTATATGAGATGATCCGCTGCTTCTGCTGTGAGGCAAATACGGGACACTTTCTATATGAGATGATCCTCTGCTGCTGCTGTGAGGCAAACCATGACACTTTCTATATGAGATGATCCCGCTGCTGCTGCTGTGAGGCAAACACGGGACACTTTCTATATGAGATGATCCGCTGCTGCTGCTGTGAGGCAAACACGGGACACTTTCTATATGAGATGATCCGCTGCTGCTGCTGTGAGGCAAACGCGGGACACTTTCTATATGAGATGATCCTCTGCTGCTGCTGTGAGGCAAACACGGGACACTTTCTATATGAGATGATCCGCTGCTGCTGCTGTGAGGCAAACACGGGACACTTTCTATATGAGATGATCCGCTGCTGCTGCTGTGAGGCAAACACGGGACACTTTCTATATGAGATGATCCGCTGCTGCTGCTGTGAGGCAAACACGGGACACTTTCTATATGAGATGATCCGCTGCTGCTGCTGTGAGGCAAACACGGGACACTTTCTATATGAGATGATCCGCTGCTGCTGCTGCTGTGAGGCAAACACGGGACACTTTCTATAGCTGCATCAGAATCACATCTCAAGGATGTGGACATTATTTATTGCGCAGGGAAAACAAACACGGCCTTTTGCTGACTCCTGGCCAATCATAATGATGGCGACGGCAAGCTGGTCGCTTATCTTGATTATTAAGCCACATTTCGCATCTGTTTGATAGATTTCCCGCAAGCATAATAAATGCCTGTCCCGAACACAACGTTGCCTTTAAAGAGAAAAGGCTCAAGGCTTTTTCAATAAACTTTATTACTCAAACTTGGCCTTTTTGCGCGCGTTTGGGTCTCGGCTGAAGACGCGACAGATGTGGATTTATGGGCCGGTTTCTCATTCCTTTACCTTCCCATTAGCTTAAGTGACACGACAGGACCGCGCAGAAATCTCAAGCAATACGGGTGATTGCTTTGAAAGATCACACAATCTGTTCATATTCCCGTAATGAGTCTGATTGATTAAACTACAGCGTATAAATATTTTACGGGGTCGTGTCGCTCAAGTTATTGCTCGTGATTTGTCGCGTTTAGTCGTTTTTATGCGGTTAAAAGTGACGGATCGGATCACGCAGCGTGACGTGACGTTTGCTCGTCGTGTTTAGAAAATAACATCGTGTCGTGTCACGCAATCTATAAAGGTTGAGCTTTACAACATTAAAGTCTTTTATGTATTATAAAGAGCAACGTTTGTTCCAGACTGTAATAAAAGACTAGATTGTGTTTTCTGAAGGAATCAAATACTAATAGAACCGCGATGCTTTGTTTCTTTTAAGGGACAATTCTGTCCTCGTTTATTGACCCTCGTGTGGTTGAAAACCTGTATCTGACACAAAAGAAGATACTTCGACATGTTGTTTGAGGATCAACCTTCCCCGCAATATCTTATATTTTGTGTTCTGAGGAAAAAAGAAAGTCGTACAGGTTTGGACTGACATGACGGTGAATAAAAGCTCAAATGTTTTTCATTTTTGGCTAAATCCTCCCTTTAAACGCGCAGTAACATGCACGCTGTCGTGTAAAATACAACCTCTTCTTTGTGTACGTCAGGAACCCTTTTCTTGACTTTGAAACCCTGCTGCTCTGAACACTCTTGAGCGTTTCATTGACAACGCGTTCACAACGCTCTCCATATAATCACCCTGAGGGAGCGTCGACAAATGACCACGCGTAAGATGAACCGTTCAATCTCTAAAAATGAGCAAAAAACAAACTGAAAGGCCGTCCTTGTTTCCAGGGTTTCCTCCTTGAGTTTTAACAAGACAGGGACAATAAGCCAGTTAAAAATGCATTTCATCATTGTATAAACACGCTGTCCTGTCGTTCTGCATTTAATCACCGTCGTCGCACAAACACCCAATAAAATGGCTGGTTTTAGTCACGCTCTCATCATTATGCTTTTGTGTGTTTTGGGTGACATCATCATCATGATCATCAGGAGGTTGGTTACATTACTCGCTCTTCATTAACTTAATTATTTCTCTATCAGTAAACTCGAGCGAATAATTCAGGTTTGAGAGTCGGGTTGTAAATAACCCATCGCAGGTTTATTCTCGTGTTAATCATCCTCGCTGCCAACAGATATGCCGCCGGACCTCAACGCCATTGACGCAAAAAAGCAGATCATATTCATTCATATACATTTAAAACAAATGGTCTCGAATTGGGGTAGGATTGAATGTTCTCATCATAGCCGAAAAAAGTGTATTCACACAGTCGTGTTCCTTTTGTTTATTTTCATCAGTTTACGACAACACAGACAAATACCACGTTTATACAACCGCGTGTTCAGCGTAAATGATTTAAATAACATTATAGACGACAGCAAACATGTTCTCAACACAGACACATGACTGAATATTCACAGGACGTGTTTCTATACAAATAAATATGTAGCACCTTAAATTCAAGCTCTCCAAGAGGTCAGACAGACATCGTTCAGTTCATTACTTCAATATATGATGATGTTATTTTTGTTGTAGTTCTTAAGAGGGGCTTGTAAATGGCTTGTAAACCACCAGGCAATAAAATCATCATTTTGACAGAGCTACATTTAGTCAACTCAATTCAATGTTATTTACGTTTTCCTTATATTAAATGTAAATATTTAGCTACTATTAAATGAAACATTTTACTAAACTGAGTGCTTGGCACAAAATATTCACAACATCTGATTCTATTTACAGAGAAACGAAATAAATGAAGAATGAACCTCCTGCTTTTCCTCGTTGTGGAACACTTGTACTCATCTTGGTGAAAAGTCAACAACCAAAATCAAACTAATCAGTAATCTAAATAATTTTCAGTCAAATCTATTATACATTTTTGATCAGTAGAATAATTATTGTAAAATGTAAGCAATAATTAGGATTCTTTCCCCCTTCTATTAAAAATTATATTATAATATTTTTCTTATTATTTTGTTTATTATGTTTTTTGTTTATTATGAAGAATATTTGTTTTGTTTAATAATTAGCATTTTTAGACAACATAATGGCATAAATGTAATATTTTTGCAATAATTATGATCTGTTTATTCTATTGAATATGATAGTATAGTATTTGTCCTAATACCATGACAGAGAGAAGTAAAATATTACTTTTTTAAGGACCGTTTAGCCTTTTTGAACCACATCTATTAGTGTTTTGTGCACATAGCAAGTGGGACGAGAGACAACGTGTTGTAACAAAAGTGTTGTAATCAATCAAACGTTGAACTGTTTCCAATACATTTCCTATGGTGGTCATTATTGACTGAGGACCACAAGTGTGATGATTTTCCAGTGCCACATAAGTCACCAAGTTTAGTACCATTGCCATAAAGTAAATAAAAAAAAGTTTTATGTTCATCAGCGACCAAAGAATAGCAGAGGGTTAATGTACATGTCTTCCTAAAAACATCATGTATGTTTGTTTGTCTGAATTGTAAGAACGTCCCCAGAGGCGATTATCAGTACAATTTTGGTTGATTCACTATTTCATCTGGGAGTGACAGCTATCACAGGACTGTATTAGATTGCTGTGAGTTCCTGCGGTCTGTTTTACAAACTCTATTTCAGCTTCCGCATCCTCTGAATCTGTCTTTTCATAACCCCGCCCCGATCTTCCTGTCAGCCCCAACCTCGTCCATGTCGTCATCGGAGAACGAGCTATCCGGGTGGTACGCCAGTTCAGCTGTGTGGTGCAGGAAATCTGTGGAGCGATGGATGTTCATGAACTTGTGTTTTTCTCCGTCTTCCTCATCATACTCTTCATCTTCCTCGTCGATATCTTCTTCCAGCTCATCCATACCTGAGGCCCGGCGGCCGTCTCTTCCTGGCCTCTCATTGGTCGACTTGGTTCCTCCCCGTTGGCGTTCGGCCTCGCCCTGAGCGGCCTGTTCTTTAGCCTTACGACTGCGTTTCCACTTCATCCGACGGTTCTGGAACCAGATCTTCACCTGGATACCCACACAATGACGGTTATCATATACATATGATAATATGGCATTGAAATATCTGATTTTGAGGAGAGTTCTGAGGGGATGCTTCACCTGTGTTTCAGTCAGCATGAGCGATGTGGCGACTTCGAAGCGTTTGGGTCGTGAGAGGTACTTGTTGAGTTTAAACTGGTTCTCGAGCTCCAGTAGCTGTTGACTGGTGAAAGCTGTGCGCGGCCTGCGACATTTTCCCATTAAACCAGACTGGGGTGCTGCTATAAGTCAAAAACAATCATCAATATATCTTAGCATCTAACAAACAGAAGACTGCACATAACATTAAAGTTATACTTCACAAAAAAATGAAAATTCTGTCATATTACTGTGAACACACAGGAATACATTTGGAAGATTATCAGATCTCGCCCCCCATGGACTGCCATAGCAGGGGAAATAAATACTATATGAGTCAACGGGGGTCAGATCTGACATTCTTCTCGGTTTCTTACTGTGTGTTCATCAGATCAAACACATGTATACAGGGTTGGACCGATCTTCTCGAGTTCATTTAACGTACAGCTTTAAACATGTAGAGACGCTGTTTGTGAGAAAATGATGATAGAATTTTTGGGTGAACTGTCCCTTTAACGACCAATGAAAAAGATTTAAAGAAACATTCTGTCATCATTTATTCCCCCTCCTGTGACTGTACACCTGTATGTGAGTCTTTCTTCAGTGGAACACAACAGAAGATATTTAGAGAAATGTCTCGGTGGTTTTGTGATGGAAGTCAATGGAGTTCAGTGTTGTTTGGTTACCAACATTCTTTCAAATATCTTCTTGTGTTGATCGGAGGCTTCAGTCACGTTTGCAAAATTTAAGACGTAGGGTTATGGTCGAGGCAAAGCTGTTAATAATACTGAAGTTCAACATAACTTTATATTGATCTTATTTCAACTTTAAACTGGCATAAACATTAAGCAGCATTTTTTCTTAAAGCCCACAGTAATGCTATTGAAAACCCTGTAAATCTGTTCCAAATTAATAACAGGCCTCTTGGGCCTCTATATAAAAATTAAGCACCATGAAGGCAAAAAGGACGTGAGCCGCTGTAATCCACGTCTAGATTATTTTTATGAGATTTTTGTCTCTTTTATATAAAGTCAAGGACTCGCAGGGTTGGAAAAGGAAGCCCAGAATTTGCAGCTATTATTTACCATAATAACTGTTCTGCAGCTTATTGTTGAACACAACGGATGGCGAGCCGAGCGGCCATAAAACCCAAGAGCAAGCCATTAACTTAATGAAAATTCAATGAACGCTTTTGGGATTTTATTGATGAACTGCAGTATGTTTGAGGCGTTTGTTTATTGTTTCTCTTTCGCACAAAGATAGGTTCCATCAACCTGACATTTATGGCTTTATAAAGAAGCCAAAAATAAAATTATATTATTGCTGTTTGGTATAAATCCTGGTAGCACGGTATAGATGATTGTTTAGTCAGAGAGACAACAAAATGACTTTATTGTTGAGTTGTCGTTTTCTTTAAGTACCTAAAGGTAAAATAATATTTTGATCATGTCTAAGCAGTGCTGTAATGTATATTGCACATGGTAAAATTAAGAATGCCTTTCAGAGAATGTCTAATATTTTTAAAAACTTATCTTAAATGTGAGCATTTTTACTTTATTTAAGGGCACCCAATTTTTATATATATATATATATATATATATAATCCAACAGATGTTCAACTCATTTTATCATGTGACCACCACAATTTCAGTTGAATAATCAAAGGTTAATAATTGATCATGAATACAGTAATTGCTCGGGCGAACCCCCTGTGTTTTAAGAGTGGCAGGTAAGAGTAACCATAGCCACCTCTCTCTCTCTCTCTCTCTCTCTCTCTGTTTGCACTTCTTTGATTACCCTGAAAAGGATTTTGTGGTCCTTCACAATATTTGCATACAATATGACAATAGCAATGATGCAACTCAACGAAGTCTTCGACAATAACATTATTTTGTGATGTGCACAAATAAATTCATATTAATATTGTGCAATTCACCAACTTTAAGTGTGACCTCATTCTATTGTCTGATGTATTTTTTCTGCACCAGACACACAAAGCTTTCTTCATTTTTAATACAAGACAATTAGTTTAGTTTCAATGCTTTCAACAAACACGGAACAAGATGTTTTTTTTAGATAATAAAACGCTCACCTATTTATTACAGTTCATAACACGTTAATAATATCATAACGTAAGACTTTATCATGCTTAGTAGCTCATTGGTTAATTGACATTCAAACAGAAATTGTGAACCCATATCTTGGTTAGTTTAATTTGTTTTTAGGCTTTGCACACATTTTAATACAGTAATCTTTTTAATTGTTATACAATGTTTGTTTTTGCAAAGTGTTACACACCCATCTAAGTGATTCCACTACATTTAGTCACTTGATAACTTTCATTAACAAGATTTAAAATGTGTTAACAACAGCTCTTTATATTTGAAGGCAAACTCTTACCGATCTGTTATTCAGGATATAACGTTTCACATATTTGTTTAAAGGCCACTCACAGGTGTAATCTGGAAGTCGTGGCAGCATGATCCCAGCTCGTATCCAGTGCTCCAGGGGTAAAGATCCAGCCATTGCCGCCGCCTTCAGCTGCTCCGGATACGGATGCATAAAACCCGAGTACGCAAAAGCGGGGTGCTGGCCTCCCAAAGCCGAGAGAGGGTACATGGGAGCTGAGTACATGCCCGGGATCGAGCCTTGGGGAAGAGACGCGAGTCCTGGGTGCGGGAGATTGAGCAGACCTGGTTTAGGTATGATTCCGGGTTGAAGGTGAAGCGTTGTCCCGCGTGGAGACGGAGTGTCCGCGCGCCTGCAGGACATCGGGCTGCCCGTCGGGCTGTCGCTACTGAGTCCGGGTGATAGTACTTCTCGGGTCCCTCTGTGTGTTTCTTCAGCCAGAAGGGCGTCGATCCGGAAGTTTTTCGATTTTTCCATCGCAAAACTTTTGAGTCGCTTGAAGTGGCCAGAAAGCAGTGTAGTGTGTGCGTTTTAAACTCGATTACGAGATGTCTTGAATCAATTAAAGAGCTGTCAAATATATGATCCCCTGATGTCTACCCATTTGGATCCCACCCAATGAGACGCCAAATATTCTTGCGTATTCCCAAAAATGTACGCGCGCATTAAAGTGTCTCGAAATGAAATCCAGAACTCGTTCCTGTGGCTCTGAGTCTCTGTGAATCAGCATCGCTTTCATCCAGTGTTCTCTGAACTTTCCTGCGAGATGCCATCTCAGTCAGAACGCCTGCGTGCGCGCTCATTGGCTGCAGACGAGTTGATCGCTTGACAGTTTTCTAATCAGCTAAGCGTACTGTAGTAGTGTCTCACTGAGGTCGTTTCCTCACCACCTGCAAAAGATTGAAACTAAAGACCTCATTCACTGTATCGTTCATTTGATTCAACACTGTTAAAAGACTCCCTGAACAATTATTAAACCATCATCATATATAGATATAGATATAAAATAAATGATGAATTATTTAAACGAACAAAATCAAATATGGAATTTTGTATGTATTTTATTAATAATTATTACGAATCTAATCATTTTACGCCTAATCAAATTGAACGACTTTAAGTTACATATACATAGTCCATAAATGAATGCATGACATCGCCGAATTGTTCATGTTAGAGACAGTGTGTTGAATTTTACATTAAACGATATTTTCTGTAATAAAAGGCTTTGATTTAATAAATGATAAGTTTTCTCTTTCCCAACATAATAATAACACGTTCACTCTTAATGTTAGAATGAACACAAACAGCGTCTCTATATGTTTAAAGCTGTCCGTTAAATGAACTCAAGGAAACTGATATTTCTCTGTTATTTCGATTATTTCGAATCGATTATTTTTTTAGCTTTTCGACTCAATAAATGCGTCTTAAAGTAAATATTCATTCAGACACCGCAAAGAGTATATATGGAATATTACTTCGAAATCGAGGCCAAAAATGGTAATATCGGAAAGAGTGCAGGCTGTGTGAAATATTCAATCTATTTAACACATTCATTCAGGTCATGAACTGACCGTCGTAAACATGCAATAAATCGAGAGGAAATGAATTGATATCCAGGATTCCTTTTTTAAATGTTGGCGGGGATGAATAAAAACTCTTGTGATTATCATGACCTGAGGAAATGGAAGCGGGTCACCACTCTTGATTACTGTCTGTCTGTCTGTCTGTCTGTCTGTCTGTGGTGCTCATGTGCGCAGACTAGACATCATAGCCATACCTGATCCCGAATAGCTCAATTATATTTCATATATTAATGACATATTTTTAAAACAAAACTTCTGTTACTTAAGCCCATTTGATTATTATATAATGTTTTAGATTTTAATTTATTGAACGTTGTTTTTTAACGTGTACCATTTAATGTGTGCCACTGCCTGTTATGTTCTATCAATGAAATATTGTGAAAAGTAGTGCTACAGGAATACAGTTGGAAACGAATTTGGTCATACATTTATTTGACTTGATTCACCACAAAAACAGAAAAAACATAAATGAACAAAATAAAAAAATGCAAACACATTTAGGCCTATACGGAGATGTGTTTCTAATCATGCATTTTGAATACAAAAAAAAGAAGAATATTTCTAGCAAGTGTTGCACTAGGATCAAGTGGTCAAGTGCTCTCCACAGATTCAACATCCTCTCCGGCTGCTTTTATGAATTAAAAGTCATTGAAACAAACGGGCCGCTGGTCAATCCATCATTGGCACCCGTGACAGATGCGCGCGCATTCAATCAGAGCAATGACTGACACCTCTGAAATAACATATTTATTTATTATTTTCATATTTATTCATGTGTATGTTCTGCACGGACTGTATGTAGATCACACAGTGCAGTTTTACATCAAAGTCAAAGTTTATCATTACAGCCTGTAAACTTTAGTGCTCGTCTAGTTGACAGAACATTAAAGGTCTTATCACCGATTATTGGCTTATTTTGCGGTCATTATCGCGGCTCGGCGGTGATCACACAGAGAGTCTCTTTCTTTCATCTTGTGCTTGAGTCAGCAGTCTTTCTATCACACCTTTCACTGGAAATACTGTACATACAGGTGAACATGGCATGTTACACGGCACATATGTGTTCGGAAAAACAAACTGTACTGCAGGTTCATCGGTGGAACACAAAGGAAGATACTTTGAGAAATGTCTCAGTGGTTTTGTATTCATAGAAGTCAGTGGGGTTGAAACGTTCTTCAAAAGATCTTCTGTTGTGTTCTGCGCTAGAAAGAAAGTCATTCAGGTTTATGACATGTGGATGAGTAAATGATCAAAGAACTTTCACTTTTTTAATGTTCTTAGCATTTGGCCTCGCATTGACTTTCATTGAAGTACAGAAGGTGTCATGTCAAATCGTGTCAAAATCTAATTCAACTGAGCAAATGGCACTTGTAATCTGGTTTCATTAAATTTGGTTGTAGGTCTTGTTTTATTGAAATCGGGCTGGGGGTGTCCTGTATAAAATACTGTGGTGCTGAAAGTAAACACATTTAATTAAGCAGATGGAAACTCATTTGGGCAAACACCAGTTTTCGCAAAGAATATCACTGAAAATCTCCAGACCTTCATCGCTCTTGCTCTCTACACTTTATCATATTATATGTTGTGTGCTTAGTAAGATTTGTGTTGGAGAAAATGAAGGTGTGATTCCTCATTAGAATGCAGATGTTTTATGGATCATAAATAAGCCAATCACCGGCAAAAACAGCATTAAATTGAATCCAAAAGCATTACTAACATTCTTTCTCATAGCACGAGATAACATGAAGAGGTGTAATGTGATTGTAGAGATAGATCAAATAATCTGTATCTGATGAGTTTATATTGAGATCTTCAATAATATTGACTTCTGTAGACTTGACAAATCTTTTGTGATATTAAAGAGAAAGAGAAACATTTCCACGTGTTCTCCTTTTCAACTCATTGTTGTCTAGGATAAATAAAGGAGACATTAAAGGGATCTCATCTGTGATGTTTTCTCGGGGATAACTTTGTGCAGGTTAATGTCAATGCACCCCGTTTCAGTGTACCTGCCTTTGAAAAATGTTTGTGTGGTTTCATCCAATACATTACAGTAATTATTCCTGTGAAGAAAACATCTTTGAGAACATCTCTTGCCTGGCACTGCATCTAAACACTGATAAATGTCCGGCTTTTATCCAAATGCCAGAAAATGACGTTATTTATCAGCGTTTTTGTCCTCGATTTGCACCTTTCAGTGTCACTCGCGCTGTTGAATTTAATATGTTTTTATCTGGCTGGACCCATCAGGTCTCATAAATTCATCAGAGATTGTGCATTCAATTATGCGGCTTTATTATGTTGATCAGTTTCACTATGGCTACGATCGCTCTCTGATGTGTCATTATTAGTGCAGATAAGACGACTTCAAAGATAAACGTGACACTTCCCTTTCTCCAGACCTGAGAACTTAGCTGGTTCATTGATACAGAGCAGGACATTCTTTTGTTTTGCAGCAGGTTTTCCAGTAACTTACTTTAGATGTAATTTACATAAACATTTTGTAATTTATAAAGTTTAAATGTTTTAACTAGAAAACTAAACAAAAATGCTCATGAAGAATGTCCTTTTGCAGTGTAATGCCAGTAATGAGACCAGTCTCTTCTTGCTCATTTTAAATATGGAAAGTCAGAGCGTTTTAATTTAGTTTAAAGTAAGGTTTGACTCAAATTAAAAACAGCACTAATTGGAAAAAAATGAAGTAGTAATCAAATCTACAGTAAGATAAAGAAAAACTGCTGCAAAATTACAGCAAAGTTTTACAGTATAATACAAATTACTACATATTGTTGTAGTAAATATGAAAACATATTACATTATTTACCGCAGTCTATTATAGGTAATACTACAGAATACAACAATGTGTCACAATTACTATAATAAACGACTGTATTTTACACTTTACTATAGAAAATATTCAAGTATACTACATTATTTATGACGGATGATCAATTTACTATTGTTAATGAATACAGTTAATGAAAACTAACAATACTTTACATTAAAATGTTGTAATTACGATAACATCTTACAGAATACAACAATTTACTACAATTTACTATAGATGCCTGGACATTTATTTAATAGAAAATCTTTCAGCTGCTTCCTCGTTTCTTTTAGTGTTTATATCAATGCAAATCAGTTTATTTTTCTACGATGACATCAAATTTGTAGCTACCTTCATATGTTGTTTGTGCTGTTCTTTGATCCATATCCTTGCTTTGAAATCTTGTTTGTTTTTATGACATTGTAGAAGCGTCTGTGTTCATATGGTGATTTTAAAATGATGATTAAAATATCACATTTAATTTGAAACTCTTATGTAAGGCAACCATAAATCCCTCACAAGGGAAAACATCAAGTTATCATCAATAAAGTGGCGTATTTGGAAAGGTGTGATGCATCCTTGTATAGAAATATGTCCTTCGGTTAAAAAGGAAGCTTAAACTCATTTTTAAAAGTGACAGAGTTCAAGGTGCAAGCATACTGGATAACACCTGTTTGATTTTTCCACGCAGGTAACAAGTTTACACCGGCCGGGAACGTGTGAGCATTATGACGGTTAATGGGTATCCTTTAACAAGCAGGTATTTTACGACCCCGCACAAGGGCCTTATTGTGTGCTCGTAGATAAACAACCAGTGTTACAGCCATCACACACCAGCAGACATAATTACTTTCACTCTGATATCCCTGTTATCTCTTCCTTTAAGAGAGAAGGCTTTGAAGTTCTCCTTTTCTTCCCACCTATCATCTGGTCTCTGTCCCGCTCAGTTTAATCTCTCATTATCGCCCTATATACAGATGAACCGAACCACTGTGTATGTGTTAATTGATGTCGTTTTTTCAGCAGTGGATTACACGGATCTCCTTTGAAGAAGCGCAGGGCCTTGCATATAAGGTCAATGAGGAAGTGTCCGAGGACATTAGCACACAGTGAGTGAGCCCTCATTGGCTAATTTGTCTGAGAATGGCAACCTTTGGTTACTACAGAGTCAGAAGGCTTTCAACTTACTGAACAGGGAAGTGATGAGGACCTGCGACTCAATAATGGACGTGCAGGTTAAAGGTCACTGTTGCGGTCATTTTCACAATGAATCTGAACCATGAGTTCCCGCCAACTTGAAACCTCACCTTTATACTGTTGAATATTTCAAAAGTTGAAACCTTTTATGCAACATACAGTATAAAAAACAAATCATTTACTTCTATTCATTTACAATATGCACAATTTGGAAGCTCAAGTACCAAAGCAAACTTCAACGTACACTTGATTTATTTACATTTATATTATCTTGCATCAAGTTGCCTCAATGTATGTTAAGTAAATTTTCAACATCGCAAACGTGTGAAAAGCCTCGTGCTGAAGCATTTAGCAAATGCTTTTATCCAAAGTGACCTCATAGATTTCAAATAGCATTAAACCGAGTACTTATGAGGCATACTTAAAAATACTTGAACTTATTAGTATAAAGGACTTAAAGTATGCACATTTTTCTGAGGCAGTATAAAAGAGCGTTACGTTCACATTATACGTTAATGTACATTTTTTGTGATTTTAAATGAAGTATACTTAATAAAAAGAACTTGTTCACACATTTTTGTGAGGGGAGGAGTGAAAGAGCCATTTTCATTATGTTAAGGTTTTAACGTGGTTTTCAATGCCCTGCTCAACACACTTTGAATTAGTTCAACTGAAAGGGTTTACTCAAGTAAAGTCTGGCATTCTAAACCAGAAGCGAGAAAGCTCCTCTTTAGACATTGACCTTTCATTGCCTTCCTCTTCTGAAAGCTTAATCTGCACATCCTACAAGAGGCTTGACCCCAGAGAACAATGCACAGCAGCCCTCTCTATTCTTCCATCGGCAAACTCACACGTTCCCTCTAATGACCCCAGAGAATTGAAGACTTCCCAGACAACAACCGTGACAGCTCACGCCACCCAACACGCCCTGATAAATGATACAGGCGTTGTGTGTGAAACTGTGAGGGCAACAGATGTGGACACCATCTGATAAATACTTCAATCTGGCCTTGCTGCCAGAAAAGGAAAGCTTATTTTTGTGAACGTCAGATCGTTTGAGTGTAGAAAAATAAGACCACGGATCTTTATTTCAGTCTGATCTGTTGTGAATTTATTTTGGGGGTACAAATGTGTACAAATACATACTATGTTATTCCTTTGGGACAACAAATAAGGCCATGAATCTGCTTATTTTAACTTTAATCTGTCAGGATGTTATACATCAACATTCTCTTCGTAAAGCTGTTCTTTGTGACTCTTTCCTCCGCGTAAATTTGATTTACGATGTTGGAGTAGAAGTCCGTCTAGTTTCACACTTATTGACCTGATAGATGGAGGTTATCGAGTTAAGTAGCCTAACGGTTTCGCCTTGTTGAAATTATAACACGTGCCAATTTAGCACTTCACCGCTGACGTCGAGATTTGACTACTAAAGGATCAGGAAATAAAAAACAATCAATTATTCAATCAAGCTGACAAATTTTATTCAATTCCTCGTAAATTCTCCGGGAAACAAATGGCTTTTTGGTGGCAGCGTTTCGATTGAGTTCCCGTGTCACCTTAGCTGTGATCAAATGGAGGCCGAAGTCTCCAGAGCTCTTATTGGATGACATTTATCCCTCGCAGACGGACGGCTGCATTAAAATATGAGATATGGAAAAGCAATGAAGTCGATATTGACTAAGTTCTGACTGGATCATTATATCATTCATGACCACACATTGCCACGGCTTCAATTTTCCAGCCAGCTGTCCTTCTATAAAGACTACAAAGCAAGTATTGCTGCATTTACAGACACTTAATCCAAAGTCCCAGTGAAGTTAAAAATGACAATTCCTATTTTTTCATGAAATATTGCAGCGCTTATTGTAAATACTTTATCAATGAGAGTCATATTCTTTTTTTAAATTTTTGTGCCCTTATAATCTTTAATCTTCTGCCCGTTAAAATCTGAAAATGCACTTCCTGCCAGTAATGACAATGGGCGGAGCATCCGTTAACTCCTCCCTTTCAACTGTCAGTCTGCTGCTAGTTCTATTTCAAAATCCAACGGCTGTTTTTATACATCCAATGAAATCCCAGAGAAATAAGAAAGCCACGCCCACAATTTGTAGGAAATGCATCGTAATATGGAAGTAAATACGATTGCAGCGTCCGGTTCACATCGGAGACTTTGATGTCCATTCAACGTATATGTTGTATTAGTAACATATGATATTATATAAGTGTTTCACAGAGAATCAAGGCCTGGCAAATTCAGATTTGAGGATGGTCTCTTTATGAGCCAGAAACCTGGTAAATCACACCTTGAGGACGTCTCCCAAAACCTTGAAAGTCCCAATGAAACTCCAGTAGAGATGAAAGGCGTCGGTGATGTCAGTGATAGATGCTGTCGGGTTAATTAACTGGCGGCCGATTGGACCTCGGGTTAATCTGTGCACTGAATTGACAGGTTGTTGTTTATCGCTCCAGCCTCCTCTCTGCATCCCCCCGGCTTCTCTTCTTCATTGTTTAGAAGAAGACGGTTCAATTACTTCATATCTTGTTACAAGGTAAATCAACCTCAATTTTCTATTTAGAGTCACATTTACTGCAAACACTGATGAGAAATGAAAAATCTTACATCTGCTTGAACTGCATTCATTTGTATAAAGTCATTAATGTATTGAGTGTCAAAATCTGGTCACTTAAAGAAGACGACCAAATCATGTGTCTTGTTGAGGAGAGAGATGTAGTTAATGTAGTGATCAGTTTATTCCAATAGTCTTAAACTACTCTATCTGTAGTTTGTGCATGTTTTGTTTTTATATTTTGAGTCGTTTGTACAAAAAAAGAATAGTGTGTGCACCTTGAGACAAAACAATCAGCTATACTTTAAGATATGTCAGTTTGTGTTGTTTTTGATCAAGACACCGCTAACATTTAAGTTAGTGTGTACTAGAATTGTATAGTTTTATTTAATGAACACTGCATTTAGGAATTTATAGTGTGTCTGATATTTGACCTGTGTTTTGACTTGCTTAACCTTATATGTTTAGCTTATGTTAATCAATGTTTTCTTGTACAGCTGCTTTGTAACAATGAAAATAGTAAAAAGCGCTATAGAAATAAAGCTGACTTGACTTGACTAGGCTTAAGCCCTGCCGGAAAAATCCCCCCATAGAAGAATGGCAAGAACTTGCTGATTTATTTATGACTTCATGGAAGTCACTGGTAAAACTCTGTTTACTGTGCAGAGCTACAGAGAGATGTATGTACAGTCATGTGTGTGTGTGAGATTTCTCCCTCCCACCATTTGTCAGAGCACTTCACCTCGTTGCTGGAGGTTGTAATCCGGTTTGTATCCATCCACTCGCTCTAATTACACCCATTAAAGGTGTGCTGTTCATCTCATTCAACATCTTCACTTCATCGAAAATCCTATATGCCAGTCGAAACATTTTATACACAACAATCAGCCATTAAGGTTCATTTAAACATATACATTTGGTCAAGAAATGGTAAGTGATGCTCGCCGCCTCCAAGGCCTTCGAAAAAGAGCAAAACCGTACATCTCAATGATATTCACATCTGTGGATATGGCACATCAAAACTCAATACACTTTTTTTACACAATAATGCATAGGATCTGACATTTTTGCCAGATTTATAATAGCACAAGTGATGTTTTACTCATGTTTTCAACAAGCTGTTGACCTTAAACCAACATCAGGCATCAAAAACTGTCAATTATCAAATCTTATCGAGAGTTATTGTATAAATCAGTATAATAAAAGCAAAAAAAGACTTACGGAAAAATACATCTAGCAAAAACTCACTTCCATGCATTCAGTTTGGTTTCCGCCATTATATCAGCGATAAATACCACTTAATATTCACATCAATTGTTCTTTCTGTCAACATCCCAGAAAAACGCTTAATGGAAACGCTTACTGGTTTCTCGCAGTAATCATGATAAGTGATACCATAAAGCCATGAATGTGCGTGTTTGTGTATGCGATGAGAAGATGAACGGCGTCCCAGGACGGATAACAGCACGTCAGTCTACAGTTTCATTTGTCTCCATACTCCATCAATATGAAGCAGCTGTCACGGGCCTATTTCAGGAAAATTAAACGGGCTTACGGTAAAAATGTGAGGTGAGGGCGGGTGGGTACGTGTGTGTGTGTGTGTGTGTGTGTGTACTTCAAACAGGAGATTTGATGGAGTTTTCAGTTGTTAATAAGTTAGTTACAGAGTTTGGCGGTGTAGATCTCAGTTCCACACATTCTTGACGTCTCTTCTCAAAGTCTCATGACAGACACATTTGTCACATTTCAAACTCTTTTTCTTATGATATGTAAATTCATTGATGTCTATGATAAATCATTTCTTTCTCTATCGGATTTGTGTGTCTGTAAAAGTAAATAGCGTTGTGTTGAAATTTGCATTTCTGAGATTGATTGGTTACAAAGCAGTCTCATGCAAATGGCATCTCTTCTTTTGACACCGTAATGGCTGTAAATTGATGAAAACATCTCGCTGGTTCTACAGCAACTGGCTTGACGTGCCTTAGCCAAACACTTCAAGCTGCCACATCTACCCATCAATCACCCGCGGCCCCCCCACCTCGTGTCCAAGCGCTCGTCCATTTTAATCAGCTAATTCTCTCCTTTGCCGTAACCCTGTTCACAGATACAACACCGTGTCTCTTCACATCTTCCCCTGGGCTTAATCTGCTTTAATGAACTCCTGATCTGACAATTAGACACAATCACGGCCGATCAGAAGATAAATAGAACCGTCTGGTGCTGCTGGTGCTTTAGCATCACGTGCTAAAAGATTACAGGTGCAGACGGCAAGGACAAAGCAAGGACCGTGTCAAGCATCTTTTCTAGGAGGAAAAATCAATGTTTCTCAAATGTTCTTTGACTGTATGGCTCCATAAAGTTGCTCTGTAATTTAAAAGGTTCTTATGGGGAATGAAAATGGTTCTCCTTATTTCTCCTGTGAAACCAATGTCTCCTTTGAGTTTCAGAAGAGAAAAATGTGTCAAACTGAACTCAAGTCAATATTATTGAGGATCTCAACATGAACATCTCTTTAGATTTACCCAAATTCAGCTGAGAAGTTTTTTTGCTGCTTGTCCAATTTGATTAATTTCAATCCGTTAAATCAACATAAATTGTCACAACATGAACAGATTAAGTTCATAACTGAACATGAAAAATCATGTTGGCACTACATAGATTATTTGTGTTGTGTTAACATATAATTGTTATAACTGGGCAGAGGATTTATATTTCATAAATGAACTGAAAATCTGTTGGATTAACATGAAAAAATGATATTCATCGGTGGCACATAATGAAATCATGCTGAGTAAACAACTTTATTATGTTCAAGTTGCCAAATTTATGTTTGTTAATCAACATCATTTTTATATGTTAACATTTCATATTTTCATTTAACATTCTCAACGTTAATAATTAATGTGACAAGAACCTCTATCAAGATATGAAGTTAAACAAGCTTAACAGAATTGAACTTCATCTAAATCTCAAAGATAAATGAACATTAAACCCGGCAAGTGTCTCTCTTGACTGATAAACACATAAAACAACACGCCATAGAAAATAACTCAAAATACCGTTTTACGCAAAGCATGCTGGGAAATATAAATCCTCTGCCCAGTTATAACAATAATGTGTTAACACATCACAAATAATCTATGTAGTGCCAACATGAACGGATTAAGTTACATAACTGAACATGAAAAATCATATTGTGACAAAAATGATGTTGATTTAACGAAATCATCAAATTGGACAAGCAGCAAAAATCATAGTTTTCGGTGTGGGACCGTTTGGTTCGCTTTGCATGAGAAGCATCACATTCATGTGATCAAATGATGGAAAATACAGTTTGCACACAAACAGACTTCGACCTCCATACCAAACGTATAAATGAGCTTGAATGACTTTTACATGGAGTAATGTCACATCATGTTTAGGCCGCTTTCTTGCTTACCTCAGCGTTCCGCCAGACCTTGACTCAACACACTTGTGATGCATTTAAGAGCATCAATAACACCCAACCTGCTTTGACCCTCGCGCAAATAAAAACTTATCGATTCCTCAACCTCCGCAAAAGACACTTTTTGTGAGCCCTGATGAAACACTTTCATCTAATCACTTGGCAAAATATAAAAGAGGAATATGGGTAAAGGAATAAATAAGCAGTGTCGCCGGAGAGATAGAGTGCACACCTTTAGAGATGAAATGAGTCTGAAGCCGCTGCAAATCAATGAAATCGATGCAATCAACTTAACTGCTATAGGTGACGCAGATCGGCTCGCGCTCGCGCTGCACTCGGTTCACTTTAATTAAATGACTACAGTCGCGAGAGAGCCGGGTTGGCACGAGACTAATCACTAGAAGAACAGCGCGAATAAAGTCATTATGACTCCACAGAGCTGAAGTGTTTTCGGGTTTCAGTCCACATGTATATGAACGCAATCTGAAGTGAACTCAGACCTCTTTATAAAGTGTCAATTACTGTCCCCTAAGATCCCATTGGTTTGTTCTGATTAGTCTTTTCCCCTGTGACGTCAGCTTCGGGGGCTGAAGGTTTGTGGTGAAGTATGATCCTAAGATATGTACCTTTCGACTTCTTTCGATATCAGGTTATAAATATATAAATGTAAATACACACGCAGTCTGTGTAATGAAAGTCCACCAACACGAATCAATAGATTATATTTCATGACTATAACACGAACTGCGGCAGACGATTGAATCACTGAAACTCCCTTTAGTCTTAATTCTGTTCGTTTAAACATCTCACTACATTGACGTGATGTGTTCTTGAAATGTTACAGAGGACAAGAACAGGTTTGAACTTTCACAGATCAGATGATTTGAGCTGAAAGAAGCTTGTTCTGAGTTTAAATGTGTAAATCTGTTTGGTATCTGATCTCAAGATTGATGCTGTGTGTAAATATACATTCTGTCAAACCACTTATAGCCCATTTCATTGCTTTGCTGCCGTGTGGTCGTCCAGATCCACTGTGCTCCAAATGCTCCAAAAGAACACACTGTGTATTTTTCAGTAGGTATTGAAGAAAAGAGGAAATCATATTTGATTCTGGAGAAGGCATCTTGGTTTTATTGAAAAAGATCAACTTGCTCTCTCTTAGCCGGATTAGTGTCAGGTGTGTACACCTGTGTGTTGGTTAGTAATAAAAACATATTGTGCTTCTCTTTGAAGTTTGTGTCAACCATCAACTATTGTTTTCATTCAATATAAATGTGTGACATTCTTCCCCAGTAGGCCTTCAATAAACTCATAAACTATATATCGCTTCTGTTTAAGACATGACATTTTATGCTTAAGGTTTGATGTTTTATCTTGTGCAGCGACACTTTAAGTGTTTATTCGAATGAATCAACCTCTGTTGGCTACAAACAAACAAACAAACAAACACTGGATGAAGAATAGAAACCTTCATGAGACTGACGGACTGTGGAACGATCAGCGGGCAACGGGCGCCCTCTAGCGGTGTGGTCAAAAAGATGAACTTTCTCTAACTTTCATTTACATCTTTATCATTTAAAACATCCAATAACCTCGACAGGTAAACAAGTAAACGGCAAGCACTCTAAAAAGAAACACGTGCTGTAATAAGTGCATGTAAACTCCGAATTGACCGTTAAATGGATAAAACGTTGCGGTTTATATCCGCGTGTTTTAGTTATAAACTGTAATCATATATAATAAATAACTCGCACTTCTTTGTGGTGAATTAAGTGGGCGGATACGTTCATGTAAACTATATTTCCCAGCATGCATCTGAACTTTCATTTCCACGTGTTTGGTTAGCAGCGCGCGGGTGCACGAGACACTTCACTGCTCTGCTTTACTCTGCACGATGACGTCTGAATTGGGTAAAACGCTCTTTTCTACACGCATGCGTCACTTTTATTGTGTTTACGCGCCTGGAACGAGTTTAGTTGTGTTTGTCGGTCTTGTATGTGACGTCAGACTGAAAGCTGCGGTGTGTTTCAGCTGTGCTCAGTGTGTCGGATAAGACTGGACTGGTGGAGTTCGGCCGGCGGCTGGTGGCAGTGGGTCTGTCCCTGGTGGCCTCTGGAGGCTCCGCCAAAACTCTCAGAGACTCCGGACTCACAGTCAGGTCACACACACATCACGCACATCACACACACACATCACACACATCACACACACACGCTTCACACACATCAGACACACACACACACACATCACGCACACGCTTCACACACATCAGACACACACACACACACACATCACGCACACGCTTCACACACATCAGACACACACACACACACACATCACGCACACGCTTCACACACATCAGACACACACACACGCTTCACACACACATCACGCACACGCTTCACACACACACATCACAATGTGACTCGAAACACAAATGTTCAGTGGGTTTATGGATATTGATAAAGTATAATTGAGTCCTGCACGCTTTTCTTTTGGAGCGGAAACTGGTCACCATTTACTTTCATTGAATTCTGAGTATTAGGAGAACTAGGCTAAATATCATGAGATGATGATGATGATGATGATCTCTTTTATTCATTTCTTCAATCATGTGATGCTTTATGTGACACAGGGATGTATCTGAGCTCACTGGGTTTCCAGAGATGCTCGGAGGACGAGTCAAGACACTTCACCCCGCTGTCCACGGTGGGATTCTGGCCCGACAAACTCCTTCTGACAAAGCTGATCTGGAGAAACTCGGGTTTAGTGTCGTCAGGTGATCATACTAAAATCTGTATTTTCACATCCGTGTTCCAGATACCGTGGTAATGCCATTGTACTTTCTGGAGATCTTTTGTTTTCTTGGTTAGGGTCTATTATGGGATACCAGTGATCAGAGACATCAGGTTTAGTGGCGACACAGTATAGTAATCTAATCAGCGTTCATCTCATTGATTGGTTCAGTCGAGTACAAAGAGCTTCTTGATTGGCTGCATGCGGTCAGAGTCCTGTAGTGCATCATGTGATGAGGTCATCACGCTTACTTCTAGTTCATCACATATTAACGCTTAACCGTTTACTATTGAATAAAGATAGTGTGTATAAAAAAACAACATTAACATCATAACTCAATGTTGATGTTTGTAAATGTTTTTGTTTTTTTAAAGGGTGGTGGTTTGCAATCTTTACCCGTTTGTGAAGACCGTTGCATCACCCAGTGTGACCGTGGAAGACGCTGTCGAGCAGATTGATATCGGTCGGTACTGATTTACAATTCCCTACAGAAATGAACGTTTTATATAAACCAAAGCATCCAAACCTTTTTCCCTGTAGTTATGCTAATAACGTAGTACTTCACTTTCAGACGGGTGCTATGTAACCATTTCTATCAAGGACATTTTCATTTATGTATACATCAGATTTGGGGGGGAAATTGGTCCATATCTGTCAATGTGATTATGACCTGAACATATTCCTGACCGTCTGTTGTTTTGCTGTGACCTGTCACATTAGGTGGAGTGACTCTTCTCAGAGCGGCAGCTAAAAATCACGCCAGAGTGACGGTGGTTTGCGATCCATCCGATTATGATGTCGTCATCAAGGAAATGGAATCGTCTGAGGACCACGACACCAAGGTTGAAACTCGCAAGACTCTCGCGCTGAAGGTCAGTTTGACGGACTCCTGCGAACCTCAAACGCATTGATGCGTTTTACAGCTAATAAACACGTGCAGTCCGTTTCTCTATAGAGAAGCTGAAGTAATGTCGGACTGAATCATGTTTAAACATGTACGCTGAAGCTCAATTGAGTAGTTCATTCAAATCTTTTTCTTCCACAGAAAGAGTCAATGTGTGCTTCAGATAAAACAGCTTGGGTGCAGTGATTGACACGTGTGTTTAGCTCGGCTCTGTTTGTTTGAGACGCCTCATATGACATGTTAGTGCATGTTCTTGTGACCTTCACCCAGGATTATCAATTCTGTCATCATTTGTTCACAGTCATATAGTTCAGAAGCTGTTTGAGACACTTTCAACTGTGGAACACAAGAGGAGATATTTTGAGGTTTTGTGTTCATCGATGGATTGCCAGCGTTCTTTTAAATGGTTAACAAGTAATCAAATGACTTTATATTTTTCTAGTTAAAAACGTTATATTCTCTTGTCACGCTGTGTATAATACTTTTCCCATTTCATGAGTTCATCCAAAAATGATAAATCTGTCATCAGTTACTCGCACTCAGGTTGTTTCACATCTTTATAAATAATTTTCTGCATTTTAAATGATTTATTATTGTTTTTTATTGTGTTAAACGTTTAGAAATGAATGCCTTCAAGGTATGATATGTTTGTTTTGCATATATATTAATGAAATGTGTCGATACAAATGTTTTGTGAGGATCACCCATTTATCAATTGTTATGTCTCAGGCCTTCACACACACGGCTCAGTATGACTCGGCCATCTCTGACTACTTCAGACGAGAATACAGTCGAGGGATTTCCCAGCTGCCCCTGCGCTACGGCATGAACCCGCATCAAGCGCCCGCTCAGCTCTTCACGTTACGATCGGCTCTTCCGCTTACAGGTGAGGGACAGGCTATCATTCACCGCTCAACTCAATGAACTGGTATGCTGTGTGCACACGCAGACGCTTGATGTTCTTCTGTGTGTCTCTGTCTGTTAGTGCTCAATGGATCTCCAGGTTTCATCAATCTGTGTGACGCTCTGAACGCCTGGCAGCTGGTGAGAGAGTTAAAAAGAGCTCTTGGGATGCCTGCGGCTGCTTCCTTTAAACACGTCAGTCCTGCAGGTACTGTATAATCACATACTACATCAAAAATAAACCTGTGATATGGGTGAAAATGTTTGTCTTGAATAAATACGAATGAAAACTGGTCCCACAGACCCAAACACCACACAGGGGTTGAAACTTTTGCCTCTCTGTTTAAAACACCGCAGGCCACTTTATGAACTGTATGTGGGTCAAAGTCAAATGACATCAAACTGATATTTATCTCAGAATCCTAGCTGATGACTTGTAGCTTTAAAGATTTGCCGTACTGTTTTAGGAGCTGCTGTTGGCGTTCCGTTGAGTGAAGAGGAGGCCAAAGTGTGCATGGTGAATGACATGATCCCAGATCTCAGTCCTCTCGCTACGGCATACGCAAGAGCCAGAGGTACATCATCCCTCCAAAGATTCCAGCCGTATGCACACACTCATTTAATCCTTAAAAACAACGCCAATGTCTTGTAGGTTCTGATAGGATGTCCTCCTTCGGAGACTTCATTGCTTTGTCTGACGTCTGCGATGTCCCCACCGCCAAGATCATCTCTAGAGAGGTGCGTGTGAATGAGTCCAAAGAAATCCTAGAACTCACTCCAACGTTTTCAGATCACAGCTGGACGTTTGTTTGTTTGAAATCCCTTTCACAGGTGTCTGATGGTGTTGTTGCTCCGGGTTACGAGGAGGATGCACTGCGAATTCTGTCCAAGAAGAAAAATGGAAACTATTGTGTCCTTCGGGTCAGTGGCTATTGGCAGTGAATGCGACCGCTTGTCTAATGTTGGTTGTGTTTTAACATTGCTTTCTACTACTAAAGAGGATTCGTTCCTGCAGATGGATCCCGAGTATGAACCAGATGAAGAGGAGGTCCGGGTGCTGTTTGGTTTGTATCTCAAACAGAAGAGAAACGGTGCGATCATTGATAAAGAGCTCTTAAGCAACATTGTGTCTAAGGGGAAGGTGAGAAGCAGTCAACTCAAGTCCTTTTTCTTGATTTCACAGGCAAATATGAATACTTTTCTTTTGCTTTTATGTTTTAACCTCCAAGAATAGAGATTATGTGGCAAAGGCTGATGTGTGCACCTTAAATCTCTGCTTTAATATAGTTTCCAGTATTTGTTGCGTTTTTTCTTTTTTTTAATTGCATTACAATATCATCGAGATCACAAAATTTGTGTTTAATAATATTGCGGATTCTGGGTGAGATTTTAAATTGTAATGAAGTAGCATTGCTTTTATGCTTTAAAAGCAACATTAGTTATTGAGCAAGTGCATCAAAATTCACAATATTGGTTTTGGTATGATGATGATGTCGTCGTCAGTTTGACCGTAACGTCGTCTATATTATACATCCGTTTCTGCCATCACAGCTCTCTGAAAACGCTCTGCGAGATCTCATCGTGGCCAGCATCGCCGTGAAGTACACGCAGTCCAACTCTGTGTGTTATGCAAAGGACGGTCAGGTATCCACAGACATGCAAACCAACCAAATATAAATGTATAATGTTGGATTAATTATAGGTTATGAAAACATTAAACACGAGATTTGTATGCTACATTCTGGTTAATGTAGTTTGGTCACTGTGTGTATCAGGTGATCGGCATCGGTGCCGGACAGCAGTCACGCATCCACTGCACGCGGCTCGCAGGAGACAAAGCCGATAACTGGTGGCTCCGGCATCACCCGCGAGTGCTCTGTATGAACTTCAGGAGCGGAGTCAAGCGTGCAGAGATGGCCAACGCCATCGATCAGTATGTCAGTGGCACCATTGGAGAGGTATTCAGTGTTATATTAGCCCGACTGTTATTGGTGTGATTTATGAGTATTTGAATGATCGTTCATGTGTGTTTGATGATCAGGGTCCAGATCTGGATCTCTGGAAAGCTCTGTTTGAGGAGGTTCCTGAGCTCCTGTCGGAGGTGGAGAAGAAAAACTGGATAAGTTCTCTACAGGCTGTGGCTCTCAGTTCTGATGCCTTCTTTCCATTCCGGGACAACGTTGATCGTGCCAAACGGGTAAGATACATTTTTGGTCTTTGTTTCTTTTCTTTGTACACTTTATGTACACAGTCGGTGTCTTGTATACACTGATTCACTCATTTAGTTTTTAAAAATGTATAATATTTTTGTGATAAACTTATCAAACTATGGAAAAACACAAATGTAACTGAGAATTATGCTGTGACTAAAAGCGTTTTCCTGAATGGTTGTCATTTTTCAATACCTTGTTTTGAGAGGTAAATCAATACTGCATTAATGCATTTTCTCATTCACTGTCAACAAACGTGAGACGCATCAATGTTTTAAAAACAAATGTTCAAATTTGAATGATGAGTTTCTGTGTGTTGTTTCAGAGCGGTGTGGAGTACATCGCTGCTCCGTCGGGCTCTACCGCCGATGAGATCGTCATCAACGCTTGCAATGAGCTGAGCATCACTTTAGTGCACACTAACATCCGTCTCTTCCATCACTGAGAAGCTTCCAGAACGTCTAGTTTGACACCAGCATCACAGACGTCTTTCAAATCTGTAACTGTTAGTCTAGTGCTGTTGTTTAAACCCGATCACAAAACCTGATTGACGGAGCTCTAATCCTCATAGCATGTTTACATTTCTGCAGCTCAAACGGTCGAGAATAAGGTTCAATAAGAAGCCTGTTTCTCTCTTAATAGTATGATAAAAGCTAACGTTTGCAGCGTGAAATCATCTTCTACTGTAACACATTACTTATTGTCTGTAGTGTCTCTTGAGCATTATGTAATAAATCAATTACAGCACATTCGCAAAGGTACTCTTGCAATTTATTTTCATTTGTTGACACGTCATGGGTGTTTTTGCTTAAGAACCTTCTTCCACACGACTTTGACTCGTATAAATACAATGATGGAGTTATGTTGACTTTAATCGAAGGAATTTAACAGTAGTGGAAACTGGCATCAACGGTGAAATACGACAAACATAATATACTATACAAACCAAACACTGAATGAAAGGGACTCAAAGAAACTAAGAATTAGACAAAAATTACAATGTTTTTTGGATTGAAAGTAGATTTTTTTTTCAGTGCAGACTTAATAAAAAATGACCATGGAAAGAAAATCTCAATGAACAAACCAATACCAGACATGCTTCTAGACAGTGCTTCATATTTAATGTGTCATTGACTCCGTGATGATGGTGTGATTCCTGGTAGAATTTAAAATCTGTGGCTAAAAACAAACCAAAAAGTCTTCTATTAAATGTACCTAAATTCCTATGCGTTTTGTGATTAATGCAATGGCAATACAGAAAAGTCTTGTTTTTAAACCGCAAGAGAATACAAAAAGATCAATCAAAGGCTTTAACCAATAGCCAATGAGAAACCGTGAATGAATTCATCTGTTGATGTGAAAGGAGGTCCAGTTTACTCTCTGGTTTTGGGATTGTGACCGGCCACGGCATCTGCGAGAAGATCCGGTCGGAGACATTCAATGGGGCATTGAATGTTCTGGAAGAATAACCAGAGAAGTTTTAGCTACCAAGACAGAAATATTCTGAAGACCACTGTCAGACCAAAACCATGAACTCACCACTTTGTAACCGGTGTTTAAATTGACATTCTTCAGCAGGTCAGCGTTGACCTCAGTACCAGGTCTCCTGCAGTTCTCACAGCGCCATCCCTGGAGAGTAAATGCACACTGCTTTTAAACAACTCTTGTTTCCATAAACTCTCATTCATTAGTAACGTTAAGCAAAGAACGTGAATTAAGCGTCTATACCTGCTGTCCTCCATAGCACGTGCAAGTGCAGATTGCTCCTAAGTATTCCTTCTGCCATTGATTTCCCACCTGGTACATCTTTCCATCATCGTAACATACAGACTCATCTATGCAGAGATTTGTAAGGATTTTAATAAGAAGCTGTAAGGCTCGTCCAATGCTGCATTTGTCCACCTGCCGTTCTATCTAGTGCATATTCTAGTCTTTCAAATGGCACTTCATAGACCTAGAGCCAATTCAGATGCATTTGAAATTTGGCACAGTGCGAAGAACCATCATACGTAACTAAGAATTAAAACTTACGTGGTTCGCACTTGAACTCTCCTTTGCCGTTACCCAGACAAGTGCAGCTCATCATTTGACCGTTCTCCGCACGGCGTTCCCACTTTTCACCAATGCGGTAGTTGTTTCCATTGTCGTGACACCACTCTGCGTGGAGATTGAAGATTCAAATTCAATACGTTTTAGTCTACATGGAGAAGATCCTGACTTCAGGCTCGAGGTTACTCACTGGAGGAGTCGCATCTGAAATGTCCGCTACCCAAGCCAAGACATTTACACCAGAGTTTGAAGCCGGTCTCAGACATACGCTCCCATTCCTTACCAACATCATGGTAAGTGCCTGAAAAAGTGTCATAACACGAGTCCTTTTTGGACGAAACGTCTCCTGGAACTTTCCAAAAAGAAACACAGATATATTAGGATGATGCTAACCACATGCATTTTTCTTAGTGGAGTTCCAAAGTTCGTTGACCCTTACCCATGTTTCCAGCAGTCACGACTTCTTCCAAGATTTTGTGTCTGAGTGCTCCTTTAAGGGCCTCTACGATGACATTATAAGAGGCATCAGGGGTCAGACCAATCAGGGTGGCACTTGTGGACGTTGCAGGGAGACGCATCTGCAGAACAAGCAAACGTGCATCGGTAACTAAATTCTGTACAGTACAGTCACTCCTTATTCCAATATACCCTCATTCTCATCGTTTTCTGGTTCTCACCTGGAACATTTTTTCATCATTATGAGTAATGGGTTGACAAGACACCAAGTAGCTGCTGCTCTGCTCGTAGGGTTTCCATGAAATGGTTGTGTAAGTCTGGGCCTCCTGCGCTCTTCCCGTTCTGTCCGCTGGAAAACCAAGAGGATTGCCATCGCCAAGTTTTTCACTCACCTGAACAACCTGAGGCAGACGACCTCCATCGGGTGCTGCCTTGGGGATGTACACTAAGGTCTCTCCCACTTGAGGTACATAAGGCTGGGGTCTGGGTTGGTTAGGTTGAGAGCCTGTTTGAGGATGGTTAGGCGAGAAGCCTCTGTTGGGTTGAGTGGGCTCATTATTGTATTCTGTGTACTCCACGTGCTGCCCGTGCTCATTCGCTGACTCCGGCCCGGTGGGGCCCACTACATGAACACGGTTTTCAGTCTCAGGCACATCCAGTATGTCTGTGCCGGCATGGCGGGGCGGATTGGGCAGACTGGAGCTCAGCTCTGGGCGGGAAAAAGGTGTTAAAAGCAAAGCAGCAGCACAAGACACAGCCACAGTAGCATCTACAGGCCTGCAGCGTCAGTAAAGATTGAGTCAAGGAACGGTGGCATATCCAGATCTTACTTTAGACGGTTCAAGAAATCTAACAAATTCCACTATAATCAATAGGGATCTTTTTGTAAAGATGGTGACTAGAATACTAGTTACTTTTATTGTGTCATGCTATTTTTGAAAACGTTCGGACAAGCATAATTTCTCCAAAAGTTTGCATTGATAATTATTGAACTGTTTTGTTTCCACATGTTTATAATAAATTTAGAAACATTTATGGTCCCATTAAGGGTTTAATCCCTGGAAAGCTTGGTTTGAATAAATTAAATAAGGCAGCAATGAGCTAGCATTCCAGTTAACTTGGCAGATAAGCTAAGCCACATCAAAAGCAATATCCCATAATTTTGATATGGCTAAAATATTCAAGATGTTTTCGATAATTCTATCGAACAACTCCATTGAATATCTGAAATACTGTAAACTACGGTAAGCAAAACCTTGGCTTAGCCTGTCTGTTTTAAGAAAATGCCAGCCAGTGCGAAATCTAAGCTTTGAAAAGATATAGCGTTGGTTTATCAACATTTTTTTGTTAAACTTGTTTAATTATTACTGCAGCATGAATTCATTCTTGCAACCCCAACCATGTTTTAACAGCTTTTACCAAAACATTTGAGACAAAACATTAATAGCTTAGAGTCTGTGCAAATGAATGTCACTTACGAGTTCTGGCTGTACCGATCAGTGGTGCACTTCTCTGGTTATTCAGGACAGCAATGATCTTTATGATGTATTCAGTTGCTGGTCTCAGACCTGTTACAGTAACACAATTTTCCATAATGTTTGTCTAGAGCACCTGACATTAGCCCAAGTGAATCTGGATCTTACCGGTGATGGTGGCAGAGTTCTGGTCAGTGCGGGGGCGTGGTGTGACTTCACGAGGAGAACCTCCCTGTTCCTCGTAAGTGACATAATATCCTGTGATTTGTGTCGCCGGGGGTTGCCAAGTGAAGGCGATGGAAGTGGGAGTCAGAGAGGTAAACTGAAGGCTGGTCGGAGACTCTACAGCTGGGCGAGCTGCAAAAACAAAAAACGACAAATGCAAAGGTTCTTATGAAAGTAATCAACGTCATGTAGTGCACTTTGCACGTAATTCTCTTTTTCTGGAGAGGGTTAAGTTTCATACCGGTTGATTGAGTCAAAGTGAAAGGTGGGCTGCGAGTATTTCCATTTAAAGTATACATGTTGACCACATATATGATGCCTGGCTGTAAACCTGAGTTATGAAACAAAGTTAATTTAATTACCAGAAATATTCGTTCATTCAAACCAAACACTTGCAGTCTGCATACCAGTGACTATGTAGGAGGTTTGATCGGCAGGTATAGTTTTCCTGATGGTCGGGTAACTGCCTGTTTTGGGTATGGCTTCAATTAGGAAACCTGTCATTGGCTCGTTACTTACAACACGCCACGTAAGAGTGAAGGAGTTATCCTTTATATCTGAGACTCGGACTCTGCGAGGTGGGGTTATATCTGTGGAGCCAATAACAAATTATAAATGGTCTATAATGACATTTGTGTATTACTTAGAGGATACTTACTGTCAGCAGTGGTACATTGCCCAGTTAGAGGAGTGCTGCTTTCTGATCCCTTCAGAGCATAGACATGAATATTATAAGGAGTGGCCACCTGGAAGCAAACAACAGAAGCTTAGGCCAAAGATGTGTTGGTTGTGGTTGGTCAAAACAACCTTAAGACAAGTGATATTACCATGAGGCCGGGCACCAAGACTTGTGTGGAATCTGGCGCAACATTCATTTCTTTGGATGAGGCATACTGATTCTTTGGGGTGACTGTCACACGGTATCCAGAAAGCCTGATGTTAGGTGCTCGCCATGCCACAATAAAGGAGGATGGACTTATGTCGAGAAACTGAATTTGGGTGGGGGCAGGAACACCTGGGGAGGGTCAAGTACAGAGTAATTAACAAACAGGATAAAAATCATGACATTCAAGTATAAAGTCGAATTCCAAATAAAAGACACCCTACCAGTGGAACCGGTGTCCACGCGGGCGGTGTAATAGGTGCCTTCAAGGGGGTCCATTGGGAATCGTCCCTTCATGGGAATTACTCTAACACTGTACTGGGTTTCTGGGCGCAGTCCTTGGAGATGCAAACTGGTATCTTGTCCACGTGGGGTTGGTTGGTACTCTCTCTCTCCCTCTTCTGGACTAGAGTAGAGAACCCTGTAGGAGGTTACAGGCGTCCTTGGAGCATCCCAGGTCACAAGCATGGAGGTGGTGTCCACTTTGGAGAAGGTCAGGTCTTTCGTGTACGGATAGGATGCTAGATTGTTGGAAGGGTAAGGTTAGTAGATTAATTGTGCAAAAGTGTCTGTAACACAACAATGTTAACAAGAAGGTTGCTGGCTCCCACCCAATAAAGAAATTACTTTATCTGTTTGAACAAGCTGGGGAAGGTTGAGTTGAGAGTCAGCTCACTTGTAACAATGAAGATCATGGTTAAAAAGTAAATTTTCACGTCACTGATGTCCTACCAGAGGAATCGAAGTCCTCACGGGTGGTGGAATAGGTGCCTTCAAGTGTGTTTATGGGTAATCTCCCTTTCATGGGAATTACTTTAACGGTGTACTGGGTTCCTTGGCGCAGACCTTGAAGACGCACACTGGTATCTTGTCCTCGTGGGGCTGGTTGGAACTCTCTCTCTCCCTCCTCCGGACTAGAGTACATAACCCTGTAGGAGGTCACAGGGGTCTGTGGAGCATCCCAGGTCACAAGCATGGAGGTGGTATCCACCTTGGAGAAGGTCAGGTCCCTTGGGTGTGGCAAAGATGCTAGAGATTTAGAAGGGCAAAGTTAGCAAAGCAATGTGCACCGGAAGGTCGCTGGTTCAAGTCCTTTAGGAAACCGGCTTTGAACCACAAAATGTTTCTGTTCATACTAGGGCTGAAAGATTTGCGACCAACACAATATTAGACAGACTACACCATAACTGTTCTTTCCTGTAGTTCAGACATACAGTATATATTATGATCAAATTAGTTAAAAGGATTTTTTATGACTGATGCATTTTTATTAAGCTACTTCTATCACAGTACTACAATGACTTTCAGCCTTGTAAACATTTGAAAACATCAACATGACCATGATCATGACATGTCGGCACAGCAGCAAGTTCATGGTGATTATAAAAGAATCACTAACCTGTTGTAGATTTTTCCACCACAGGGGAGCTCTCACCCTCTTGACCAATAGCAACGACAGTAATCGTGTACTCCACCGTGGGCACTAGGCCATGTATGGTCATTTCTGTGCGCTCTGAATAAGGCAGGCAACAACACTTATATTATAACAAAATAAACAGTCTGAAAACCATGAGTAGAAATAAAAAAATAATAATAATGAGGGTTGTCTCACCAGGACCCACCACCTCATTAAATGAAGGGCCTGTCCCATCCTTGGGCGTTCCTGTTACTCTGTATCCTGTGATGGGGCCTCTTGCTGGGCTCCACCTGACTGTCATTTCATTATCATGAATATTACTAACATCCAAATCTGATGGGGATGCGATACCTGACAATAGAAAAGAGGACAGACCACATATACTTATGAAACTTGGAAAGTTGATGGTCATCTGAACACATCTGAATGTCTTGACAATTAAAGTTAGAATGGGTGCATACACAACTTTGACAGCTATGACAAAAGGATATATTTTTGATATTTTTGAGTACTGGAAGTAATTCTGAGTACAACTGGAGTTCATCATGTGTACTTACCGTCACCTGCGGTTCTGTGCGTGATTATAACTGGCGTGCTAGAGGCAGGACTATCTCCCCTGCCCGTCACAGCATACAGCGTGATGGTGTACTCTGTGTCCGGCCGCAGGCCCTGGATAGTGGCGGTGGATTCTGTTCCAGGGACAGTGAACTCTCTGGGTGTGTCTCTTTCACCTTCAAAACACCGTGATGGAATCAACAGCATTAAGAATCAAGAGAATCGATGTCACCTAAGATTTAACGTTGATTGCGCTTTACCTGTTTCACCATGCGTGATCTTGTAGTAGCGTACAGGGACTGCAGGAGCATCCCAGGAGATGGTGATGCTTGTTTGGGTGGTGGACTTCACGGCCAGATCACTGGGAGCATAGGAGACTACAAGTACAGTACAAACAAGTCTGAAAGTGAACTTTCCAATTCACACACTTGCTTTGGGTTTCCAATTATTCTTTAAATCTCACCAGTCGCTTGTTTTCCAGTAAGTGGGAGACTTTCTCTACCGCTGCTAACAGCGTAAATGTAGACAGTGTACTCGGTTTCAGGGGCCAGATTTGCCAGCGTGAAGTAATTTCTTGTCGGCGGAAGTCTCTCTTCTTTTGGACGTCCTTCACTGGTCGGCTGATAGCGAAGACGGTAGCCAGTAATGACGGCACGGGGGGCCATCCAGTGCACAGTAAATGAGTTAGTGGAGACGTCTGAGAAGTCCAGATCTGTGGGGGAGTCCAGTCCTGTGTGAAGCCAAAAACAATGAGATGTGCGAGATCTGACTTCACAGAGAGACAAGAAAACCATTGAACCTTTTCAAAGACTTACTTGTCTTCTGAACACCAGTAACACGTTTGCTCTCCTTGTCTTCATAGACGCACACCACGCTCACCAGATATTCTGTGTTTGGCATCAAGTCTGAATTGGAAGACATTGGTATTATCAGCAGGCGAAACAATTCTCATTTTCGTTGATCAAATTGCCCTTGTATGTTGAATCTACATGTTTCACTTAAGGTAATAAAGACATTGGGCATCTCTTACTCTGCAGGGTGAAGGTGTTTGTGCCGCCTCCCACGTTGACCTCCTGGGAGTCGTCATCATTATTGGTGGGATGGTAACGAATGACAAAGCGACTGATTTCAGTTGGCTGCACAGCGGGTGTGGTCCATGACACCCGCATGTTGTCTGAACCCACCTCTGCAAAGTTTAGGTTTGTTGGGGCTGGTACACCTGACACATCAATGGACAATTTGGGTTACCAACTCACAAGGTTACAAAGTTACCCATTCTTAATATCAAACGCTTATGGCTAGTGATTGGAAGCCGTCTGCTAAGGCTAACACATCTAAATGGCCTTTCCTTAAAATTATACCATACCATTTCTTACGACCCTTTATAAGTATGTCAGATGGTTACGACGAGGCTGTGTTGAAGCCCTTGCTCGAACAAGAGAAACAGATGGAAAGACAAGTTCTGCCTTTTAAAAATCTGCATCCTCTCACCCCATTACACCCCCCCCCCCCCTCTGAAACGTAAGGATTAACCTTTGTGGATTAATACACCAGACTGAGTTTGCTGTGTGATCACTGAGGGCCCGCTCTCCGCGTCATCTGTGATGGAAGTCACGGTGATGTCATAATTGATGCCCGGCTCCAGTCCGCGAACCGTATAATAGCTGCTGGAGGAGTTCACAACGTCCTCCAAGATGGGGGAACTCTGGCCGGTCGGAACAACCATAATGTGGTATCCGGTAACCGCTGGGTAATTAACCGGATTCCATCTAATGCCGATTGTGGTGTCCGTGAAATCGACAAAGTTGAGATCACCCACCACAGGCACATCTTTAATTCGGTTTACAAAGGCACGATCATGAGGAAAGGACACAGGAGACAAGACAAACAGGAGCAATGACAATGAACAAACGAACACAAGCAAATTAACGTTTGAGGTTATCAGTGGACACATGCAACATGCAATGACAATGATTGAATGCATTAATAAAACAAATGCAGTTAGTCACACTACAACAGATCCATTCAACGGGTTTGGAATCAACACACTGAACTTTAAGTGAAACTGAGAATTACACGTGTATTTTCATGATGCCCATACAGATGAAAGAAGAAGAGCTTGTTTAAAGCCGTTCACATGCATATTTTCCTAATATTGTATTCTGTATTTATTCTAACTGTATATCCTGCACTTGCTAACTGCACTTCTGGTTAGACCTAAACTACATTTCGTTACACTGTACTTGTATATGTGTAATGACAATAAAGTTGAATCTAATCTAATCTAATATATATCACAGAGAGACAAGAAAACCATAATATATATAGGAGTATTGAAGGTGCTCCCATCTACAGTCTATATACAGTACATTTATACATTTTTATATTTAATCTAATATAAAAGAATATATCCGGAATAGATATATACTGCATAAGGGATAATGTACAGGCAGCTGGTTGTTATCCCTTCAATGTGATCGGCTGAGGGTCTTGTGTCTCACTGAAGGGGTTTATTTCATGATAACAGCCTGCTGTTCGTACATTATCACGCTTATTACATGACTTCTGGCCACATGAGAAAAAAACTGGACATGAAATGTGAATTAGAAATATTTGATGAGCACATTTTTACTGAATGCAGAACTTCTGTGAGGAAAATCAGTTTAGTTTTGGTTTTAAAGTGCAACATTCCAACGTCACAAACAAGCAATTTGGTTTAATCATTTGTAAATATAATGTCATATATGTTATTAAAAGACAGATTTATATTTAATGTTTGTGTAATATTAAACTGCCACTCTGGAAATGATTTGCATCATCAGGGATCGGGGTATTTGACAACACCTTAGAACTCGGCGCAGCCAATCTGAATCAAGCACCAGAACTGACCGTTTTATTATACCCTGAATTATTCACAGCCTAAATATCTTTTGATTTACTTTATTTGACCAAACCTTGCTACGCATGCGGAATAAGTGTTTTATAAGAGCAATAAGCCGTGTGAAGCAGTGTGTTACAGTCCATTATATAACAGCTGAGGGGCTTTAATGACTCGTGCCACAACACCATGAGCTGTTAACAAATGAACTGCAACACACTGTTTCTAGGGGAATATTGCTTTAATAACAACCGACAAATAGCACTGGTACAAAAGCATTTCATGGTTCTGCTTTTGCACTCTACACAAACATAAGAATGACATACAAACACATGTAAAAGCGCACATGTGATCGACACCTCAGGGCTTTATACACAAGAGCTGTCTAGTATTCACTTCACAGTAACGTTCATCTGGTGAAAGAAAACCTTTAGACAACCGCTGAACATGTTTATATCTGCTCAAGTGGAGTGTCACGAGGTCTCACCTTGCGTGATGGTGGTGGTCACAGGCTCGCTCTCCCGGTGGTCTTTAATGGTGTAGACGCTGATGTTGTACTCAATGCCTGGACTCAGGTTCTCGAGGACGCACGAGGTTTCCTCCTTCTGAACAAACTCCTCCAGAGTGTTTCCACGGCCTCTGGTTGGCGTGCATGTGACTCTGTAACTGCTGATGTCTGAGGAGATGATGGAGCAAAGGTCAAAATGAAAAGTGCTGTACAACTTATGTGATCTATTTGCTGAAATAAGAGTAAAAAACATAAAGAGTAAAAAACAAAGATGACTGGATGAGTAAAGGAATAAGCAAACGAGGACGTCTGTTCAAGTCTCATGTGTGTCTCAGATGTTTCTCTTGAGGAAAAAAAGAGTCAGAAATGTGTCTGTCATGTGAGTTTGAGAAGAGACGTGATCAATGTGTCAAACTGAGCTCAGATTTGTCTCGTCTGCATTCACAAGTCAATATTACTGAAGATCTCAATGTGAACTCAAACATTTCTCTACACACACACGCACGCACGCACACACACACACACACACACACACACACACACACACACACACACACACACGCACACTGCATAATAGTTCAAGGTCCATCAGTGCGCTTCAAAGTAAAGTGTGATTAGAGTAAAGAGTGGGTGTACGGTCAATATTTACCGGGACTCGTGGTGCTGGTCCAACTCACATTGAGTTCACCGGTGTCAGGGTTGGACACGACATTCAGGTCAGACGGTGGGGACAAAGCTAAAGTAACAGAGAAAAGATGAATGGATGTTAGAAAATGTGTGTCGTATTTTCTCGCTCAGAATGGGTTTCTTGATAAGCATTTTTGTTTTGATTGCTAGAAATGTCTAAACATTCTTACTTGACCAGGAAAGTGACAGAAGACATTTAGTCTTGTTTCATGAAAGTGGATATGAAAACGAAGTGAGCTTATGTTTAACACAAATAAAGCAAATTTAATATTCATTTTTCTTCCGCACCTAATTTTCTCACCACATTTTTAAATCAAAATATATTTTTACTGTAAAAAATAGAATACAAATACGTGGGTAGTATGTAATTTTCTGGAGGATCTATTGACAGAAATGCAATATAATAAACATATCTGTGTGTTCAGAGGTGTATAAAGACCTTACATCATGAAGCGTTATGTATTTATGATCTTAGAATGAGCTTTTTCTATCTACAAAAATACGGAGTAAGAAATACATTTTCGTACAGAAACTACAAAGATGAAAGTCAAACTAAAGTCTTAAACTAAACCTCTCTGAAGCAAGACCCCTGAATGGCTCACATGTCATGATTGTGTTGGTGATGGGGCTGCCGTGCTTTCGACCGTTGAACACGGGTTGCATGCTGTAGATGTACTCCACTCCTGGAGACAGACCAGACACGACAATACTGCCGCTGTCAGACGTTTCATCTCTGGGAGACTCGCCTCCTTGTGCCGGCCGCAGGGACAACTGAAGAAACATAGAAAAGCCATATACTGTCAGCTTTTTTCTGGAAACGTGGAGGTAAATCTTTCTAAAAGAACTTTTCTGTATCAGGTGTCAATATTTATTCACCCTTACGTTGCTTAACACATGTATGTGGCTGTTTTTTAGTGGAACACAATCAAAGGTATTTTGAGAAATGTCTCAGTGGTTTTGTGTCCGTACAATGGAAGTCAACATTATCCAATATTGTTTGACTATCAACGCTCTGAAAAAAATCTCCTTTTGAAGAAAGAAAGTCACACAGGTTTGCAATTGTAAAGATATGTATACCTTGTAGCTGAATCGCAGTACGGGGGTCCAGGAGATTACGAGGGACGTGTCTGTGACTTCAGTTGTAAATCGAGGAGCTTTACCTGTCGACTGAGCTGAGGAAGCAAACAAAAGAGAGCAGGTGCATTCAAAAACCAGACATTACTCACTCCGGCCCATAGTGGGCACAAGAGAGAGTCTTCATCTAAAGAGAGAAGTAGAGAGGCTCCAAGCAATATGGAAAGTCTGAATTTTCCATCTCCTACTTGGAGGGAATAAAACAGCACTTCATTGCAGCTTGGAAATCCAGACGGAAATATGTTCGTACCATTTCATATTTTCCAAACCTCACACAACAGACAAGTACTGTATGTAGACAAAGGTCAGGAATATATTTGTGAATGGCGTGATGCACTAAAGAAAACATTTTAAGCAAACTTGGAGTTCGGTTGATAAACACATGAATGAGACTCAAATGATGAAACGCACATGTTCTGAAGACATCGGTCAGTCCCTCGCTGAGTGCGTTCCCTTGCTCTGAGTGCAGGGTGATCATGTACTCGGTGTCGGGATGAAGGCTGGTGATGGTGTACTGAGACTCGTGACCTGGGATCTTCAGCTGTTTGGGGCTAGTTTGGGAGTTTCCTGTGCTGATATAAAGACGATATCCAGTGATCTGTGAGCTGGGGACGGACCAGACGAGCAAAACACTGTTCTCAGTGATGTCCGTAAAGCGCAGGTCGCTCGGAGCATCGGGTTCTGTGGATAGAGAGCAGCGGGTTATTGACCACACTGCTTTTACACAACTAGTTACTGTAAGTAAGGAATAATGTACAGGCAGCCGGTTGTTATGGCAGAATAATCCCATTCAATGTGATCAGGACGTGAAGCTGAAGGGGCTTATTTCGCCATAACAACCAGCTGCTTGTTCATTATTACACAGCTGCTTGAGAAAAAAACTGGACATAAAATGTGAATTTGAAATATGTTATTAGCTCATTTTTACTGAATTCAGACCTTCTGCGAGGAAAAGCCGTTTAGTTTGGGTTTTAAAGTAAGAAACGACGTTCAAACGTCATGAATGGTCAATTTGGTTAAATCATTTGTAAATATAATGTCATATGTGTTATTAAAAGACAAATATATAATTAATTTTTCAAAAAACCTGTCAAAATGATTTGCTGCATCCGCATTACCCTGTGTTATTAGTTTTGAGAGGTTGTTATCTGGGAATAACGATCCTGCAAATGTCTGGACTGACCAATCAGAACCAAGCAGTCCAACGAGCCGTGTAATAAAACTAGTAACTCACTCGTGGATTTCTCTCCAATCAGAGGTTCACTGTCGGCACTTCCACTGATGGCGTAGATGTGGAAGCGGTAGAGGGTTCCGGGCTGGAGGTGAGTGAGCTCTGCGTTAGCGTTGTGCGTGACGGGAAGTTGAAGAGGTCTCTGGACGCGACCGTTGGTGCTCACGGGGGCAAAGGTCACGCGGTATCCCGAGACCTCAGTGGGAGGACCGGTCCATGTGATGGTGATCTTGGAATCGGTAACTTCGTAGAACTGCAGGTCAGTGGGGGCTTGGACCTCCTCTGTGAGCAACATGGAAAGAAAAACACTGCTTATTAAGTGTACTAAAAAGTATATTTAAATTAGAACGTATGCTGATATCTGTGTACTAGAAATATCCTTGTAAGTCTACTCTTTCAGTACTACTTGGGACTAAATTGGCCCACTTTTTAGTTAATATAAAAGTATTCTTATAAGGATACTACATAACAATGACTATCAGTAGTACACTTCACGTACACAACTACCGTAGTTTCCGCAAGTATTTATTTTGTATTGCAACTGTAATACAAGAATACTGTAAGCAGGGCTGGGAAGAAAAAACGGCCCGGACCATCAGATTTTCTGACCGGGAGGGTGCTGGAGGTTGTAGGGCATGCTCAGGTCTGTTGACTGGGGGGGTTCATGGTTAATTCTGTCGACGGGGGGATGGCCTGCATACATTTATTTTTCACGTCTAATTCATTATTATGATATAAAAACACGTCATCAAACGCAACATTTATAAAACTTTATTACTTTACATCCTCAATAAAGCTGATTTCTTATTCACGCTTGCTTGATTATTAGAGGTGGGGTTGAAGACGACAGATCCCATGTATCCACGCTCCTTCACAGCGTCATCAAATGATGCCCTTGTTGTTGTTTTGAACATATCTGTTTTGAATGGGAATCCTACAAACTGGGCCCATAAGTGTTATTTTACTCATATTACTAAAAAAGTACATAAAATGTAGACTGAAAGTATTCTTAGTTTTAAAAAGTATACTAATAACACACTTCTTTCTTTGTGAGGGTATACAGTTAGAGGTATGATTCTCTTCACACAAACAGCACAGGAAGGGTTCATATTTGGGATGAGGATCACATTCCTCCACACTATGAGCAACAGAAATATAAACATTTGTATAATTAAGAATCTCTGTATATACTCACTAAAGGCTTTTGGGAGCGTTCCAAAAACATAAAGAGCTTTATTAGCTTAAAGACAGGAAAAAGATCTCATAAGAAAGTGCATGTTTGGTAAAGAGACGGTAACTGGGACCATTTGGGGAGAGCACAAAAACACACTCAGATCTTCCCAGTCCATCCTTATAAGGTCATTCTGGCTCGGAGCAAACACTAAACTGCAGCATCTGCTAGTGTCACTTCATACCCTGAAGAACATCTGGACACGTGAGAGACAAACTGAGGTACTACGGCCAAAAAGCTCCAATCAAAGAAAAATGAATCAACAGCCTCTTAAAAAACGTCAGCAAGTTGGAAAACATTTTCAAACAAAAATCTACCAAAATAAATGTGTTTGTTGGTGCTGCAGGTAAGGCTCATTCACACCAAGAACAGTCACTTCAGCCATAACTGTATTAGGGTCCCGATTAGGAGTGTGATAATATGCCATCATTGACAATAACCGTGATACTTAAAACCACCGACATCGTGTTGTTTCTACACATATTGTAAACTATTCAGCAGCCACAATGGTTACAAACACTCTCTGCCTCGCCAGACTTTTGTTCTCAGCGTGATTCATTGACTAAATAACCCACAAAATAAACAAAATTCAAGATGAATACATTTTTTGAAAAAAGCAGCAGATACCACGATAATACCATGAGCGAAACGCTTCCGGTCACGATAACCGAGTTGTGGAAAAAGTTGATATAGTGATAACTAGGGCGATTCTGAATGGAATGATAGGCTTCAAATGTGCTGAAATCTTACCAGGTTTAGATTTTCCAGAAGTGCTGACCTGAAGGTCCAAAGGTTCACTCTCCATGTTTTCCTTCACTGAGTAAATACTGACGTTATACCTCAGGCCAGGTCGAAGGTCACCCAACGTCACAGATGTCTGAGTCTCGGGCAAGATCAGCTCAGTACTGCTCCCCTCGACCGACGGCGTGTAAATAACACGGTATCCTAAACACATGCGTTTATTATTATAAAACTAGAAGACAGTTTTGAGTGTAGCTGAAGGTGTTACCGATGCTAACCTGTGATTGGTGCGCTGGGTTTCGACCATCTGATCACGATGGACCTCTCCCGGACATCAGTGACCTGGTGATCGGTCGGCCTGTCGGGTGCTGCAATGACACAGACAAGAGTCGAGGTTCGGCCATCATATAAAAACATTTGAAAAGCGATCTGTTAACAGAGCGGCGATGGTCAGCTCACCGGTGGTCTGAGCGGTGGTCAAGATGAGATTTGTGTTTCCTTCTGGATTGACTTCAAACACTTGCACGCTGTATCTACGGCCAGGCAGAAGATCTTGGAGGTTCACTGATGTAGTTTTGCTGGGGAGGTCTGTATTTAAACACAACGACAAAATATTGATGGTTTCCCTCCAGTCGCTCTTCAACACGAGGCCGTCTGATGATACTCACTGATGACTTGTGGCTGGGCTCCGTCCTCCGAGAGCTCATATTCCACTCGGAATCCAGACACGGTGTCGGACGCGGACACCCATGAGATCACAAAGCTGCTGGATGTGATCTCGGTAACGGACTCAGAGGTGTCCACTACGGCCAGAGGCTGGGTGGTATCGCCCTCCGCTCTAGCCACTGCAGCAAAGAATGTCAAGTCTGATGGTGGTCACTAATGCATTTGGCCGATGCTTTTTTACAAAGTGACTTTCAGAATGAAAGTGATAAATAAAAAGAAAGATTACAACAGACAATGAGCGCTATCGCAATTTTGAGATTACTAGCGTTGGTCAAAAGGACAGAAAGGAGATCAGAATCAATATAAATATAAAGGACGAATTCACTCACGAGAGCCGTACGTAGTTGTGAAGTCAAAGCGAGTGACCTCTCGGGGTCCGTAGCGCAAAATGCTGATCAGTTGACCCTCATAGGTCAAACCTGGTTTCAATCCTGAAATGGTGTGCGAGTTTATGTGACTGGGAATGTTCGCTTCTTTCCAGGCTGAGCGTGAATGTTTCTGCGAAAGGAAAATATTTGCTAAAAACAGGCCGTTATAATGTCTATTTTATTCTATTATATATTATATTTGAATATATGATTTAAAAACAAAGAATATAATATATTCGTACATCGTTTTTAATAAATACTAAATACAATGATTTTGTTGTCTATAAAACATAATTAAGTTTTTTAAAGCCTTGAGAAACATTTTAGTGAAGTGATCTTAAACGTTGGCATGGCAGCGTATGACTGTCTGACTGTGACAGTAAAGGGTGAACTTTTCAATGTCCTCTGACCTGAAAAATGAAATATTGTCTAAATAAATATTAAATTATTTTAAAAATACATTTAAAACCATAAAAATCTCCCCGGCCCTACAAATGAATAATCAATAGAAAATGTATAAAATATATATATATAAAATGCACTCAGACCTGAATATATAAATCTTAGTCCAAATACCATTTGGGAGATGAACATGTAGTACTTTATCAATTGAATTGTATACACTCAGGCAAAAATGACTGTACATGTGAAGCTTTTTTGTTCTAGTTAGAAAATCGATTCATGAACAATTTGGCAAGAATCCACTCAAGTGAACGATGAGTAAATGTGTGTTTTGAAGTTCAAGGTTTTTGGCTTGTTTGTGAGTGTTGAAATCTCAACCCGCTCTTTCACATGAACTGTGCACAAACATGGACAAAACGTCTCTGCTTCAAAGAATCAAGACCAAGAGAAATGAATGTATACAAATCTGAACAAGCTGTGCTTTTTGCATCACATGACTTACAACTCTCCACTTGAGAATATATTGGGTGATGTGGGCAGAAGGCGGCGCGTTCCACTGGATGGGATGAGAGTTGGGTTGATTTCCAGCTTCTGTGATGATGACGCGAACAGGAGCTTTTGGAAGTAAAGGTCAGTATACTGTTAGCTACTGTTGTAGTATAAAGGTCGTCATTTACAATTGTTTTTAATATTGAATGCGAGATGAGGTGACTTTTATAAACAAACAATTGACTGTGAAGGAAAGAAAAACAAAGACGTCTGGAAAACAGTCTGGTTTATATGAAAGAAAACATCAGGACTGATTCATGTTTGGAGAGGACGGTCAAATCTATCGTCAAGACAGAAGAAAACAACAACAACTGTCGTTGGTGTTGAAGGGTCCGGGGGGACGACTGCGTGGGCGCAGTGTTAAAAATCACACCCGGCCAAAACATTCTTCATCCACTTTATCCTTTATTATCCCGACGGGTTGGTTTAACAGCTGCATGCAATTCAAAGCAGTGAGGTCATTTCAAACAGTCCTCTTCTCTTTGCTTCCCGTAAATCTCACTTTATTCAAACCAAAATGTGTCCATTCAAACCGCATCCTCCAGAAACCTCAAAGAAAACTTCACATTGGTGACCTTCTATTAAAAGTGTGCTAAAGATCAAATCATATACAGATGGCCACGCTACGTCCTAAAAATATTGCTCACACTTTTCTTTGAAAAAGGCAACAAATGTCAAAGTCTCTACGCCCACAGGCCATTTGGTGCAGTTCTTAGGTAAACAGTGAAAAGCTATGAAAGGATCCCATTTGCTACGGTACGGCCAGAGACAAAAATAAAACCATTGGATCAGTCGATCACAAGAACACAAAAAGATCCAACACCGTGCCATTTGAAAGCCAGATTTTCTGTAAATAACGACTATAGTGTATGAGGGACACATTTTTATCGTCCTTTAAAGAGTTAGTGATCCAACAGGGTTGCCAGATCTGCATAACAAAATCTGTCCAATGAACCCTGCCCAAAAACCTATACGTCACTCTCACACCTAAAATCCTAATTTTCCTTACACATGCGAATAAAAGCTCATGAACAAAATCTAGACACTTTTATCCCACCAAACACAACCCACAACAACAATTGTAGAGTTAAACAGACCTGGCAACCCTGGTTGATATTTTTCGTGTTGTTTGCTTGGACATTTGAAATGCAGAGTTGTGAGATCTCTTACCAGTAGACTGCAGGGGTTCACAGGCCAGCTCGCCTATGCCATTGCCATAACACGAACACCTATGAGGGATGCTCTGGATCACCTTGTTCCACGTCTCACCTATCTGGTGAAATGCCTTGGTCTCCGGCTCCTGGCACTGATCTAAAGAAAGAAACTTCTGCATAAATGGTTTGTTCACATACAGCTAAAATGCTCTCTTTTGTTCCAAGTCGGACATGTTTGCAAAGGCCATTGTTCAATTACGACTGTTCGCTTTGAATCAAAGGAAATGTGGAAACTATAAGGCAGACACTTTGAACTTTTAAAGGAAAGTTCTGACATTTCGTTGGAGACACGGAACAGGAGAAATCAGACTGAGCGAGTGTGTTAAGAGGGACACACTTACCGATGGCATCACACTTCCAGCGTCCGCGGCCCTGACCAAAGCACGTACAGTTCATCATGTAGCCCTGATCGTGTCGCTTCTCAAAGGTCTCGTTCACCTCATACGTCTGGCCTTCCAAGACGCACTGGTCTGAAACAAGCAACACAATTGTTTTGGGATAAAACATGGTTTTATTATAGTAAAAAAAGTGTATTACTTAACCTTTGTTATGATTATTTTAAATGATTTTAAATATTTGAATAGTTTGGTTCCAAAAAAAATCATGTTTTTCTTGTGTTTTATTGTGTTAGTCAGCTGTATTGAGTTATTATGGCTTAAATCAAAACAAACCAGATTAAGTTTGCACAAGAAAGACACATCTTCATCTATTCTCTGTTTGCTCCACAAGGCATTTTCCGTACTTGACTTGACCCTGTGACACATCACTGACCGATAAGTCCGATAAGAGTTGAGTTCAATTAAAGCACACATTAACCTCGGAGCTGTGTGTGTGAAATGCAGCTCCATTCCCCGCGGCCGCTCCCCTGACACTTGCAGCGCATCATGTGACCCAGTGTGTCATGCCGCTTGTCCCATTCATCTCCAACCCGGTACATGACGTCATTGACAGAGCACACTTCCTCATGAGCTGCATTATAAAATAAAGACACACAGAAACGTTCAAATCAGTTAATACTGCTATTAAACTACACCTACATCAAGCCGTTTATATCTCAATGCAAAGGTCTGTGTGAAACCCAGCACAACGCAATGTCTAGTTTGGACTGGAGCCCGTCTCTGGACCCTGACCAGGGCGGACCCGGCAGATCCAGGCAACGAATCAACACTCGCTCACTACATGCTCTTAAAACTCCCACGTCCTTAAAGGCTTTTATACACGGCTGGAGAACTCATTCGCAGATCGCTGGATGTCAAGACCTGATCGCATAAACAAGCGATTAAACAAAGAAGCCATAAGAAGCTTCACTCTGTCAGAATCCAATAAAAAGCACCAGTTCGATACAATACACAATACGACAGTATCACAATCTTTGGAAGTGAAATGAAACTGAAATTCAAATAACAGATTTATTTCCTAATCATTTTTTATGAATATGTCAATAAAACTTGTTATTCAATTGACAACATTAAAGAATCAATTGAACCTTTTGCTTTTAATTTAATACAAATGAACATACATTTTAACATAAAAGCTCAATTCTAAGAAAGAGCATATTAAAGAGAAAACAATATATATGTTGACTCATGCCATAATTTGAGTCATTTTGAACAAAAAAAGTCATATTTCCTGTAACATGATATATTGTGCCACGATACTGTATATCGTTACACACCTTGTTAATCCACAGGAGAATTCATCATGATTTACTCTTACCTTTCATCGGACAGAATCCAAATTTTTGTTCTCTGTCATAGTCGGTCGTGGTACCGCACCACTTCATGCCGTCACGCCGGCCGTCAGATGTGCAGTCGGTGTAGTTCCGTCCGTTGTAGACGAAGGGGAACTTGCAGAGTGCTCCATTGGAGTTTCCTCCTCGAGTCGTCACCAGCACTAGAAGGTCAATAAACGGCACGATTAGAAAAACCCAATCTTGTTTGAATAACTTCATCAGACAGAGCAACAGCTAGCTTTCGGATTCACTGACGGTTTCTCTGCGTGCAGAATGAGTACATGGCATCATTGTCGTAATTGGAGGTGGTGCTGCACCACAGCTGGCCGTCGGTCTGACCCTCCGAGATGCAGGAGTAGTACGTGTCTCCACTGAATATGAAGGGGAAGACACACGGCTGCCCGCCAGAGTTGCCGCCATAAACCTGTGACTGTCCGTCTGCGTAGACCGATACAAAAAACAACATTATTAAAAATGAAGGAACCATTGCAGTAGGATGTACTACAGCATTTCCATTTGGATTTCACTTCCGAGCGAACAATTACCATGCTCCTCGCAGCTGATTCCTCCACCGATACACGTGCACAGCATCTCCTTGCTGCCCTGAGTCCTGCTCCAGCTCATCCCGTTGGAGTACGCCACACCGGAATCGCTTTTGCAGTTGGCCTCCTCAAGCACTTCAGACAGAACGTCGACCTGCTCCGTCATTGGTCGGACCACATGATTGACTCTATCAATAGTACCTGGATGAAAGAAAACAGAATCATGCAATAATTCAACAAGACCCTAAAAGAAATCAAATAGAATTAAATCGGTGAGGCATCACATGAACCTTTATTTACCAATATCGTGAAGAACTGGCAAATAAAATGTTCAATAAAACTTTACTGCTATTTGAGAACACCTCACACGTACCGATGGCAGGGTTGGAGTGGGAAGCGGCATGTCTTTCGCACTTCCATTCTCCGCGTCCATTGCCAGTGCACAGACAATGCAGGGTGTTTCCACTGGAGTCCTGTTTGTTCCAGGTCTCGCCGATACGGTACGAGGTTCTGGTGTCCTGGTCATTACAACGATCTAAAAAAAGATGCATTATGGCTCAATAAAAATCAAGCATCATAAGTATGCACTTTGGAGACGCTCCCTAGGAATCAAAATCTTTCATGAACTTCTTCAGCTACAACAACGTGATTCCTCAAAGGTGATAATGATTTCTTAATGGTACTAAACACAACATCCAGCCAGCTCCCTCTGCAGAATTTGTGTTTGAGAAACACCTCCACACCATCACTCCTCAGCAGTTCGTCTTTTTTATGACCATAACAGTGTTGCTGACGCTTTTCAGAGCGATGAAGGAAGTTACGTCTCGCTTCATTTCTCGGCATCATCAGCTGTGGAAAGTGCAGGCAGAGATTTTCCATGTGCATGTTGCCGTTGAGTCGCAGGAGTCGTGCAGACCTCACTGGAGATTATGTAATAAGGGTGTGGCGTGCAAATAATTACAGAGTCATGAAAGGAGACATTGAAAAATACAGGGCAGAATGGAGAGATCTCGTCAGCAACGTCATCATTTGAAACAGTTTTACCCACAATAATGTGAAAACAACAACTACATTTTGAACATACTTGTGGTAACTTCACGTCGTTGGTCAAGACAAAGTTAGGTAGCTAAAACATTTCAAGATTCCCATTTGGCAGCCTTTGTGATAAAAAGCCAACACTCACTTCTGGAGGTGCAGGTGATGCGTCCGTTACCCTCCCCCAAACACGTGCAGTCCACGATCATCCAGCCCTGATAGGGTTTCTGCCACATCTGGCCCACCACGTATGAGGTTCCTTGTGAGTCGTCATAGCAACGCTCCGCTGTGCAGAAACAGCAGTGTTTCATTTTAGTCGTTCAGGTTGGGTGTAGTTGGCAAGCAAAATTTCATACAAAGCCACATTTATAACCTTTTAAAAATCAAAGTTGATCTTTTTATGCAGGAGTCCCAATGATACTACTGAAGACAAAACACACTCACAAATGGGTTGACAGGTCCACTCTCCCTTTCCATTGCCAAGGCACACACACTTAAGCATGTAATCTCCTGTGTCGTGGGGTCGTGTCCAAGTCTCCCCAATTCTGTATGAGTTACCTCCTTCGTGGCAGCGATCTGAGTGCAAGCAAAGCTGATCAGTTCAATGTACACATTACTGTATTGTATTGATAAATCAACAATTTGCTAGTATACTCAGCTTTGTTGTATTCACTACACATTAAAGAACACCATTGCAATTAACAAAAATATATGTATGTAGTGCTGTGGGTCTCAAAGATTTAATGGTGTTCCATTGGTTCCCATAAGCTTGATGATAGCAGCACATTACAGTAACCACACAGACCATCAGAGTTTATATTTAAATGAATACAATTCTCAATATAATCATTCAATATATTCTAAGTTTCTATTTTTGCTACCGCGAGAGGACTTACTTGCGATGGTGCAGCTGATTTTGCCTTTGCCAGACCCGATACAGGTACAGTCCCATATCATTTCATCCTTGGGTCGCTCGTAGGTTTCTCCGACTCGGTAAGATCGGGCGTTGAATTTGTCATAGCACGATTCCTCGGCTAAAGATGTAAGAAAGGCGACCAGTACAAACAAAACTTCGTATCAAACATTGAAAATGAGCAAAGTACCCGCTGAGCGCTTTTATGTCCGTGCGTAATTGTGCGTGACGCGCATTCGTTCATTCTTACAGAAATACTGACGCGTATGTCTTTAAAGCATACAAGCATAAATCACTGCATGTCGAACCTCACCTGCAGGTTTGGATTTACACTTGATCCCCGAAACCCCATGACAAGTGCACAGAAGTGTGCTGCTGCCCATGAAGGGACGCTCCCACTGATCGTTCAACTTATAAACGCGCCCGTTCTCGGTACAGCCACCTGTGGTGAAAAAGCACATCCATCTATCCATCTATCGAACATTATTAAACATCAACACAAGAATAAATAATGAACATACTTGAATGCATTGCTAAACTTCGTGCTTCATCCAAAACCGGGTCCACCGAAAATTGCGTACAGTGGACAGATCCGCCGATGCACAACAGCACCAGAAGCCTCATTACCGGGCTCCGGGTCATTGTCACCCGATATGAAAAGCAGCAGAGGGTTGCTTCACTTAACGTTGATGTCCAGTATTTGATATTCCCCTGAATCCACTGAACCTCGCCGTCCGGCTGTTATGGGACGAGCTCTCTTTTAAAGGGGGGATTTGTGGTGCCCAGTGTGGAGAGAGAAGGTTCGAGGGGAGGGGTCTGTCTCACCCCGTGCAGTCTCTGCGTCAGTGTCTGGAAACTGGTCTCCAACCTCACCGGGAAAGACACCAGAATCACCTTTTCACTCATGAACCTGCAGGTGACGGTCATGTGGAGTTCACGGGTGAAGCATTCGCTGTTTCAAATGATTCATGTATCGATATAACTGTGCATATGAAAAAAACGAAAATGAGAGAAGTTTATTTAAAGTCTATTATGCAATGATGCGTGATGTCTGTAGGCTCCTTTCTCAATAAAACTTGATCTAAGAGCCTATGGTATGGACTTTTGCCAGCATTGTGCATTTGGAAAACTGAAGTCAATGGTCAAAGTCGAAATCATTTTAGCTTTCAAATGTAATTGTAGCAGCTTGGCTTAACTTCATAATGTTTAGCCCTGTGTTTTTCTCTCTGCTGTGTCATGGTTTTCATTCGCCGAATTTAAACATTTATCCTCCATGTCGAATAAAGTGGAAACAGGGCATTGAGTGTTTCTGGGCACACGTTGCTTACCCATCAAGCCTTGTGTTTAGTTTTATTACTGGAAAATATGTGCACCTTCCCCGTCTAGCCAAGGTGATTCTGACGTCCGAAAGTAAAAAGGGAAATAGGTGTTGGAAAGATGGAGCATTATGAGTCCCATGCAAGAGTTTACACACAGGAACTGATGTCCTATATCTGCTGTCCCTATACAGTATGACTCAATGTATCAATCGGCAGATGTTTTTTAGTTTTGTCTTCGAGCTCTTGTTTTCGAATCGGTAAAACACATCAATCACAATTTCAGAGGCAAATTGTGTTGTTGATTTGGATCGGGAAAGTTCACCCCAAAAACATTGCAATTCTGTCATCATTTACAGACACTCAAATGTTAAAGGTCAGATATCCGCTGAAGCACACAAGAAGCTCTTTGGAATATTTTCAGATGCTGAAATGGGTCATTGGGTTTTGTGAAACTAAATCAGACACATTCATACAGAAAGGTTCAACTAAACCCTTTCTTTCATCTGTAAAGATATCTTCGATTTATAAGCACATTTAATTTAACAAGCACAGCATACAGTATATACAGTATAATGTCCTGTCACACCTCATGTGCAGTTACTGTAAAGCAGTGTTGTGAAAGAACCAGACGCAAAAACAAGCAGGCACAAAAACACCCGACGCACAGAACTAGGGTTCAAAAACCTCATGATTCACAGACCGATTGACACAACAAGCAATGACTGACAAGCGATGACTCAAAAGATCAAAAACAGCCTCTCACGTTTAAATATTCACAATATTCCATCACATCTTGTTGCATTTGTAATGTTTATGCTGCGGATGAGCTGCTATTCAAACACAAGTAACAGAGAAAGCTTTGCTCTGGATGTTCTGACACAACTGTAGATTTGTTATACGTGGACATTGTGTAACATAAGTCAGTGTGATTGCTGTTAAACCTCACAGAAATGTTTCCCAAGGCTGTTTTGCTGAACTTTTCCCCTTCGACTGATGGAACACAGAACTTCACTGACAGTCACTTCACCGCCCATGTTCACAAGTCCTCCAAATGTTGAAGTGCAGCGAGATGGTTTTTATGAAGCAATTTGCATTCCTTTGCCAAGTACAGATCTGCTTTTTCTATGAAAGCACTTTCTGTTTTTTTATGATTACATGCGAGACGAGTCTTCTCTACCTACTACAATCAAAACGCTTAATAATATGATACTAAGGTAAAATGCATGTAAACTGGGATTTATTTTTCACTTTGGTAATTGTTTTTGTTTGTTATGTTTGGGACACGACCTCTACATTTTAAACTTTGCCATGCACAGGCAGCCCATCAAGTCATGTTTCTTGTACACATTCCTCTAATTTCGGTCTGCGGGTGATAAAAAGTGGATAAAAGCGGTAAGCATGCTGCACCCAAAACACTAAGTGCATAAAAAACACCCAGAAGCCCTTTGACGCCACATTGCAAATCAAATGTTTAAATGTGTTAACGATATGTACAGTACTTTCGATATGTACGCGGTTATTAAGGACAAACAGGTTTACAACCCAAATCTTATTTGATAATGTTGCCTTAACTTCAAGTCAAGTTTTTTTCAGATAATTTCTAAAGCACTAAATGATAAAAATTGAAATAAAAAAATCTAAACTAAATGGACAATATATTATTTATAAAAAAGAAATAGGACTAATAAATTAATAAATAGGACAAAACAAAACTGCCAAAACTGTAATAAACACAACTATAATAAGATAAATAAATCAAATAACTTTGGTGCTATATTATTGCTCTTTATAATGATCATACGTTATGATTCATGTTATAAAAACGCACAGGAATGAGTCACCTTTTAAAAGAGTTATGTATTCTTGTGCATTTACACAAACAGTATATTTCCATTGTGATGCTAATCCATTTAACGTCACACAACCCATCGGTTGTTTGTCACGATGAGTAGAAATGTACTCGTCTACTGTTTATTTTGTATTATTCACATTTAACAAAGAAATGTATTACAAGCAGAATTCCGTGTAGGAGAAGTCTACGGACATTGATATATCCCAGACCACCTGCTGAAAACTGATCTGACATTGTCCAGAACCCTCCTGAGTTTGTCCACACGCCTCTCTCACTCTTACATTTCTCCTTCACCTTTCCTCACAGAGCATGTGCTGAAATAAATGACTGCTCAAATTCATCATTTACAGGTGTTTGAGAAGAACCTTCATTGTTGGCCATTACTTGCATTTATATGCAATCTGCTGCACGTCATACGTATGTTAGACTGCACTCCTGTCAAGCTTTCCAAAATAATATACAGATGTCACAATTGCTATTAACAGCTTGTATTTGGCAAGCAAACTGAAAATAATACCCACAAAAATGTATTGAAATGGCAACATGTTCTCCATGTACAGCATATTATATTAACAGGAGTAGTGAGAACAGATGTATAATGTACCCCAGAACTCCTTATGACGTGATGATGTATAAACCCATCTAATGTAAGAAGGCCTGTGCTATCGCCCCCTATTGACAGCAGGAGGTTATAGATATTAAAGTACACTCAGTGATAATTAAATGTATGGAAAGGATGAAATGTTTAGCTTAGCTTATAGAATTAAGAAAGATCACTAAATGAAAATGCTTCTTGTGATCTTAAAATTATTTTGTTCTTAATGCGTTTACGCAAAAGTTTTGTAAACAAAAATATAATAAATATATAAACAAAAAGAACATTTTATTTCATTAAAATGTTTTTAAAAATGGCAAGAGAACATTTGTGCAAATTCTAAACAAGCAAGACTAGACTACACATCATGATAAAATATAACATCCATGATTAAAGAGATACATTGGTGTTATTCCATTGGTTTTCATGAGTTTACTATTATTCAAAAATGTTTTTAAAAAGACAATAATAAAGAACAATTATACATAACAATATTGTTTTATTGTATTGTGTGTTATTTATTTTGACAAACATTATAAATAAACACTTATAACTATACAATATTTATTATACTATAATTTCTAAATTATTATAAAAAATGATATTATTATTATTCATTATGATTTAAATAAAGATTACGCAAGTGAGTAAGGTATTCTATAAAACTCTGTAGATTGATCATTGAATGTGTTTTGATGCTGTGCTGTTGTAATATCACCTGAAGGACAGGATTTCTTGTCCATTCTTGGAAAAAAGTGTCGCTCTGTGAAGAAAGACAGAAAAAGGAAAAGGTTTTAATTAAACACAATTTTTTTCAGCACGTTCATTTGGAAACATTTGTGAGAAAAAGACATGAGAATCACAGTCCTTTGGGGTCAAAAATTCACAACCTACTTGTTTGTGTTTTCAGAAAGAGACATTTATATTACGGGTGAGGAAATGTGAGGTCAGCTGGTGCTTTGAGAGGTGGGAGACTTTGGGATCATTTTAACACCCACATCTGCATGATGTTCTTTTGTGAAGGAACCAATAGAGAATAGCAGCGTCCACACAAATGACACGGAGGCATCAGATATATTGTTTGCGATCACTTCAAGAGCTATTTCTTTACGCTGTGGAACATTAAAACAAAGACAAAATCAAATCCACATCCGACATTAAAGTTCTTGATAAACTGTGTTTCTCTGCCGGGCTCTGCAGTCATTCTCTCTCTCTCGGGTCACACCTTCACATGAAAAAGGTTTCACATTCACCCACAGAATTATGATTTCTCTTTACTAATCTCTTAGCAGAATGTCACTTCACCTCATCCACATCATGTTCCGCTGACACAGCTTTGACAACGTGTGGCATTCCTCATAACCGTGATGTTTCAACGGACCAAGTCGTGTTTCCGGGACACTCATCGCATGGGTGAGCGGTGGTCCGGTTCTGGGGCCGGCGATGATGTGTTATCCTCAGGGAAACTCAATGAATCAGCGTTACAGACATCCGTTTGTTTGTTGACTGTGTGCAAACGGTGATGGTTGTCGAGACGCTCTTTCACACCATGACTGCTCCGTGTTTGTTGTAATAATATGTTTAGGGGAAAGAAATCTTTCACATTATGACCCTCTTAAGATCATACACTTGCACCCCTTTTAAGTTTTGGATAGAAACACACCGACTGACTGACACAGGCTTTCTGCAACCAGTCCAGACTGAAAATCTGAGCAAAGTGTATTTTAGCATTAAGTTGATACTTAGCACAAGTTTGAACTTCATCAAATCTTCTGAGCAATAAAAGAACAACCACTGAGCAAAACCTTGTCTCTTTGGCAGCACTGCTGATGAGAATGTCTCATTGCTGGAAACTAAATATATATTTCTATTCACTATTGTGGAAGTACAGGCCACAAGTTTGTGCTAAAGCAATCAGCCGATCATCTCTGAATAATCCGATAGGAACGTGGGAGAGAGACAGGATAATGATTTTAAAATGACTACTGAGTGATAGTGGGACTTCAATCAACACATTCTAGTGAAGACCAAACAGTGTCTGGAAACCAGCGGATAGGGTGAGACAGACACACACACACACACACACACACACACGTTTGTGATTCATAACGACTTTCATACTATACAAACTGTATATTGTACCCCAACCCTAAACCAACACACAGACGAATCTTCTGCATTTTCAAATAGAAAACATTTACTTTGTTTCTTAATTATTTTAAAACACATTTGGTCCCCACAATATACAGAAACCGGCACATTCACCCGCACACATGCCTTCACATGTTTGCTAATTTGTCCGTTTCTTAATCATTATTTAAAGTCTAAATCCAAGTGTGGTTCTGTTAAACTTAAGCTGTAAAACACACAAAATCATTGCATGGAAATATAAACAACAACCTGAAACAAAACAACGAAAGTCTAAAGCCACTGGCTGACACAGCAATATGCATATGAATGCAGACTTTTAAAACTCTTTTTTTAAATTATAATTTTTTAGTAGAAGAACTTTTGAAAAGTTTGTTGTCATAAATACGTTTATGCTGTTATGCTATAAAACCGGAAGTGTTTTGATAAAGTGGCAGAAAAACATGACCTGTATGACTCTTTTTCCTTCTTCTGTGGAACACAAAATGAGATATTTTGCTAAATGTTTCTGTGGTTTTGCATCAAATTGAAGTCAATGAGGTCTGATGTTGATTTGTTACAAATTTTTATGTATACTGTAAAATAACTAAATTAATACAGGCTTGGAATGACATGAGAGCAACGCTGAAGGAATAATAATTTTTGGTGAACTGGCCTTTTAAAGGGCTTTTCTAAAAATCACTTTAACTCCAGTTGGTATTTACAAAAAATGGAAATAGTAATTAAGTTGTAATAAACAATATCCATAAATATTCATTTTGGGGACACTTTTAGAAATGTCTAAGTTTGTCCCTCCCACAGACATTTTCCAAATAGTTCCACATCCTACACCCTTGTTCATTTTACATATAAAAATAATTCACTGCAACATTCATTTCATATCTTCTTAGTCATCCAATTTTAGCTAAAAGACGACAAATGGACAACTAAACCACATTTGATACAATGAGAGACAACATAGCTAACAAGATGAAATCATATGGGACAAATATGTTGTTATACATCTATGTGCAACCTTGAAAATGAAAATTATGACCAAGAGAGGGAAAATGTACATACTAAAAAGTCAAGTGCCCAAACTTGACCCCTGGGGAACACCAGATTGCACCACCCCAACCTCAGGTGCAACCACCCAACACAACAAATTTCTTGTGGTCTGAAAGATAAGACTTTTAGAGCAGAGTCAGAGACACCAAAGACAAGACGGGTGAGCAAAATACAATGATCAACAGTGTCGAAAGCGGTAATGAGATAGAGAAGAATAACCAGAAGCAATTAACAAAGCATGTGTGACCTTAACCAAAGCTGTTTCAGGACTGTGCATTTTACAGAAGCCAGATTGAAGGGGCTCAAAAAGTTCATTAACAGTAAGATAAGACAATTTGTTGCAAAACGTTAGTAAGGATAGATTGGAGATGGGATGGACATTTTTTAAGGTTTCAAAATCACTGCCGTCAGCTTTTGGTACAGGGCTTACAGCAGCTATTTTAAATGCTGCTGGCACAATACCAGTACACAGGGAGTCACTCATAACAACAGGACATAATGATTCAAAACATGACTGAAGCAGACTAGCAGATACAGGATCAACTATTGAGGTGGTAGCTTTCATTTTTAAAACCACATTACTAAGAGACTAAGAATCTATATGAAGTTCTGAGATGTTTAATGTAGAAGCAACTGAAGTATGTGTAATGCCAATGTGATCACGTATATCCTCAATCTTATTGCTGAAAAACTCAAGCTGAAGTGGAAACCTTAGAAAGACTGTTTTTGTTAAGAAGTGTGTTAATGAAGTCTCTCTGATCTCATTTATCAGAAATGAATCTGTCTTGCTGTACAGAGTGTGTCCTTTAAACTAAATGAGCCACAGTGTTTTTGCTTCTCAACAAATTCAGCTATTAAAGTTTCTTCAGGAATTTGTTCTCAATGTCCTTTCCATCCGAGGACGACGTAGCCAAACAGCTGTACGATTGTGTTCTACACGGCATGTCTGCATCCTGTCTGCGTATGATAAAATAATCCTGTTTAACTGATATGAACAAAGCACTCAATCATAAAACCTACAGTGTGTTTATTAGCACATCAAACTTTAAAAAGGATTATAAACTTTCATTTAGAAGCAGTGTGAGATATCAGAGTTGGAGCTGACACAGTTGCTTCCTGAAAGAAATCTTGTGTAAAGAAATTTTTCAGGATTTTGTAACCTTTGTGTCGATAGCCCAAAACCTTTAACTAGAACAAGAAATACATCAGCTTGTTAACTATGGAGTGAAACAAAAACTTTCTGTACACTTAAAGCAATGACCATGTTACATGTCCAAACACCATACTTGTACTATGGTATTTTTGTGGTTGACCTTTATTTCTAATTATGTACCACCACAACCCTACAAGTAAAGCTCAAAGATCTATGGATGAACAAAGTGAATTTTGATTTAAAACGATAATCCTGGATATCATTATCATTACTATTAATATTAATTTAGTGCCAATTATTACAATAATCACAACAGTGTGTCAAAACAATAGAGTACCACATCAGAGAAGCTGTATTTTTGTAGGCCAACGACGAAAGCCTACGCATTGTTTCCCATAGAAACATTATTAAGGTTATTAAAATAAGATATGTGATTGACAAAACGTGTACCATAACATTTGTTAATCATGAGAATATTCACAGATTAACACAATATTTGCTATTTTCGAAGCCTAAAAACAATCGGCAGAGGTAAAAAGCTAACATGATGCCATACCACCGTTGAAACCACCACCAAGCTTCTGAAAACTCTTAAGTGATTACTCTGTGAATGAATCTCCTAGAGATTTGTGCCCATGTGGCATTATTTGTGAGATTTACAGTATATGCACACTTGACTTTAGCAACTTGTTAGCAACCACTGCTTTAAAGACACAATCAAGCTTTACAAATCATGAGTGGGTTATAACTGGTGTGTTTTGGCATAGATTAAAACGTGAAAACATTCAGAGATTTTTGTTTACTTATTTTAGGCAATTTAAACAAAAACCTATTAAAAAAATCCATTGGCTTTGGGACGATGGAACCGGAGGGTTTTCTTAGCTATAAATCTTCCTATTTATAAGGAAGATAACTTGTCAATTGTAAGATAACAGGAAAACTGTTTATATATAAAAAAGTTACAGACAGCCGCTTTAATACAATCAATTTTGAGGGTTAATAAAAGACCCAACAAGCAGTTTAATTGTACTTGTAAATCATTATTTTAGTTTCATCACTTTATAGTACCAACTTAAACCCATTAAATGCCCTCCGTGGTGCACAAATGCACCTGGTTGCGAATCGGTCACCAACAATAGAATCTATAGTATGGCATAGATGTCTAGCCTCTCTAATTCCAAGCTTGACGCACATTCCAATGCCATTTTCCCATTACAAGTCACACTGACTCCAGTTTTTTGCATTTGTTGTAGTGCATACTCGAGATAAACTCGGACTGCCAATTCAATTTTAACACCGGCCCGTCTGTGAGGTTCAGAATGTTACCAGAAATCCACTACAGATTTTTAGCAACGGAAATGTTTCAGTGCTGCATATTGAGTGTCTTTCACACGTTCACAGCGGAGCCAGTCAACAACCGCACCCTTGACCATCCTTTTAACACTGGAACTCCAGAAAGACTCCAAATCCTCTCCGCCGTCCCCCGCATGAGTCAGACTCCATCGTAGGCAGAGACCCGGTGCTAATTGAGGTATTTCCCAGCAGCCATAAGTTCTGTTTGAGGGGGCACTGAGACTTGTTTAGCATTGTTGTGTGCTTATTGTTGCTAGAAATGTTCCACATGTGGGCGAACATGTTGTTTTTAGCATTTGAAATAAACATTACATTAATATCTAAACTTCACAAAAGGTTTGAGAATCTTGAAATACTGTTCCATGCTCGCATTCTGCCATCTTTGTTCTGGAGGCCATGTGACCAATCAACTCGGAGACACAGATAAATGACGTCCGGATAATTTCCATTGCCTGACAGACTTCAAAAGTCTCAAGCCCTTTGTTTGTGACCTTGAGCTGTGATGTCATATAGAAAACATATTTGTCCATACATGGCTCTCTTAAAGACTAAAAGAAATAATTTTGTTGACAAAGCATGTAAATAAATAAAGATATACTGTATAATGATTTATATGTTACCGCTTTTATATTGAGAAAGATGTCTTTTGGCCTAATAACGGTGCATATACGGTATAAATGTGGTCTCTTCTATACCAGACAGGACTAACTGATCACTGAGTGATACTGTATGTGAATAAAAGTTAAACTGGAGCAAAACGTTGTGACGACTAGCCCCGGTCTCTTTTGCCACACAATGGTGCAGCTAAACACATGCAGGCCCGGATAAAGTCTGGAGGCTTTTGTTAGAATTTCTCAAGTAAATGTTGGCGGAGCTATTTTTACATTAGGAGGAGGATATGCTGGTTAACATTTTTATTTATCACAGCCCTGCAACATTTACAGACACTATCGATGGTTCATTTGAGGTTTCTGTCTCCTCTATTGAATACAGAACAGTCAATCTGGTTTGACATAACCTCTGCTGAACCCGGAGAGAGGGAATCGCTTTAGCCACGTAAAATATTGATATAGAGATTTTCTTGGTTACTTCACATGAGTTAAAGGATCATTTGCACCTTGATCTTCCAATAGTTTTATATCACAACGCACACATGCGCTGATGTATCATTCCAGCTCCTGAACGGGGACGTGACATAACTTACATAACTTGAGCAGACTGCGTGCAAACAAGTCTGGTTTCGTCAGACCGGAGCCAAGAAAGAAAATAAAATCTTTCCGACTCTCCGCGGTCCTTTAGACCTCGCGGTACCTGTGTGTACAGTCAGCGAATGATGTCACACCCCAGACAGACAACATCGGTTAAGACTGTAAACTGGCCGACCAAACATGGCTGCTGTCTAATGTGGCGAAGTGAGGTACGGCTTGTTTCTTCAGCCAAACACAGAAGCGGAGAGGGGAGACGGCCTGTGAGCCGTGAATGGGCATGTTTCTTGATTCTTCCAGTAGGTGTGACATCATCGTAGGTCTGGGCAGTAAAATTACACAGTAGAACATTTTACCTTTAAAGGTAAAGTCACCCCCAAAGAAATCTGCCCATTTAAACAGTTATCTTGAGAGAAAGACCCCCTACCATATGGGGAAGTGCATTTATACGAGTCAATACTTGCATATTTGGAAATATCATTCATAGTTCACGTGGCGCATTACAAAAACTCTTAATAACGCAGAAGTTTGAGTTTAAACATCATGCATTAGTGCCGGACCAAAAAACATAAACATGTGTATGTGCATGTGAGCGATGTTTTCTCTTTGACAACGTCTCCTCTCGTTGGTCTGTATGTAGGATAACCTGTCATAAGCCGAATGATTCTAAATGACCATCTTCAGGACATTTGAACCACAACAGTTATGGAATGGGTGAAGAAATTCAGTTCTTTCATGAATCTTGCTTGAAAGCCTCAGGGTTTGAATAACAGAAGATAGACTGTACCTGTGATTCATGTCAACAATGATGACACATGGAGGTCAACGGTAGACTTCTTGAGTTCTTATAAGGACACACGTCTCTGGAAGAGAATGGCCTGCCTGTTCGGCAGGGACTGACCAAGTGGAAGAAAAAGCTTCCTCACATTGGATGAAACAAAATGTGAGCCTCTGAAAACAAAAATACATTTACATTTGTGTTTAAAGCCAATAACATAAACATACATGATACCTAACCCTAACTTCATGATAATAATAGGTCTCCTGAGCTATAAAAGAGCAAACCTTTTTTCTTTGGTTCCTCCTCCGACTCATTGTTAACGGTGGAAAAAAGCAGCTGTTTTCTCCAGAAGATTCCATCCTTTTACTGAACGTCATGTTCCTCGAGGCTCCAAGTCATTACTTCGATTTATGACTGGAGATGTTGATAAGAACACAGAGCTGTTTTAACTCCAAACTTAATACATGCCAGATAAAATATCTGTTGTTTCACATAAAAAGCAATGAGATGAGAGGAAATGGAAACTTTGGTTTGAACCTCTAAGCACTTGAGGTCTGTGTGAGAAAATACTGTGAAGTGAGGATGTTTTCAAAAAACAGATCAAATGCACACAGTTTGAAATGCATGCATGTAGTTTGTTTCCCAATGATGTGGGCTGCTAAATTCTTGCAATGGAACTTTTTCATGTTTCTCAGCCCCGGAAGTCGTCACAGTTGGGTAAACTTCTGCAGCGATGAACGGGAGACTATCACAAATATACTTGAGCGAGGCACCTGACCCCTGTTTGCTCCCCGGGCGCTGCCCACTGCTCCGGGTGTACGTGTGTTCACTACTCTCTGGATGGGTTAAATGCAGAGGTCACATTTCGGGTAAGTCACTTTCACTTAAAACGAGAGAATGATGTCAAATCTACTGTGACTTCCATAGACGCATGGAGAAACACCCTCGCATAAACATTAACATAAACAAACATACATCTTTTTTAAAAAGGAAACCATAAAAAGCTTCTGACAGGTTTGAATTACACACGGTTGGGATTTTACAAAAAGACCAGCAGCCCAGTAATAAGCAGAGTAAAAGCAAACCAGAAGTTAAGAGTCTATACTAGACAGGCGCCCCTGACCCCCTGTTGACATGCGGTTTGTGTTTGGCTAGTGTCTAATGATATTTACTATTTATATTTTATTTAAATGATTTTCTGTTCCATAAGCTTAGCATGTATACAAACCTGCAGACATTAGCAGGATTACAAGAAAACCTGATTTGGCTGAATTCTGTATTCCTATATTCCTTAGATAGCTGTCTAGATAAGAAACAAAAACTTCAAGTGTAAAACGAAGCACTAAAGTAGATAGTTGCGGTTTCTATATATTAAGATCTTCACTAATACTGGCTTTTGATTGCAGACGAGACGAATCTGAGCTCAGTTTCTCAAACTCTCATTACAGACCCATTTGTGACTCTTTTTTTCTCAAGAGAAACATCTGAGACACACATGAGACTTGAACAAAACTGTCCATTTGCTCTCCATTCAATCTCGTCGATGTCTATGAAAATAATGACTCATTTCAGCAGAAATCCCATCCGTGATTTTCTTTTAGATGGATTTACAATGTCACCGTAAAATATTCTTCCTTCTAACAGTCACTGAATCATGAATTAACATTTGTCAAGCAATTTTAAATGATAACCACATGAACAGATTATGTCAATTAAATGACATGCATTAGCAGCAGACCCACACACGCACGCACGCGCACGCACGCGCACACACACACACACACACACACACACACACACACACACACACACACGCACGCGCACACACACACACACACACACACACACACACACACACACACACACACACACACAAGGCAAGGCAAGGCAAGTTTATTTGTATAGCACATTTCATACACAATGGCAATTCAAAGTGCTTTACATAGAAGAAATTAAAAATATCCATTTGATAATATCAAATGGAAACACAGTAAAACAGCAGGGGTTGTTTTGTTTCTAGTCTGACTCCATGTTAATCTTTTTTCCCTCAGCATACCAGACACATGACCGGGCATGATAACTTGATTCACATGTCACGCAAGAGTTTAATAAAAATAACAAATAAATTACAAAATGAATTTAACCAGTCTGACAAAAGCACTTGCAATCTGCCTAATCCTTAAATATATGTCATATAACATCCATCCCTTTAAATTACTGAATAATTCAATCCAAATTATTTCTGCCATACATCATTATTTTAAGTCACTCTTTATGTTTGTTATTGGGTTTTCACAGGTCACAGGTCAACAGCATCTAAAACACTGGCCAGTTACTCAATCCTCTTCTGTCCAGTGTGTTAAAACTCCAGCAACATGTGAAGGCCTGTACTGGACTGTAACAAAGCACAGATGAAAGGTCTTCACTAACGTTATACTTACAATCACATTTTTCTTTTATTTATTTCAGCAATGGCTGGAAACCAAACTGAATAGGGAATCCTTGATCATATCGTCCCGCGTTTAACCACAGGGTCACACAAGGCCATACACTTCTTCTCAGCATTAACTAGTAAATGTCTCCATCTAGTGGTTACATCAAATATAGATTGACATATAACGGCTAAGGAACCAGTGACAGTTCTACTGTGCAACAATATATTCAAGATATTAATAGACCTTTTAAAAATGACATCTACCGGCTTATATTATAAAAGTCATTATGACATTTCTGTAGGATTGAATACTCACAGTCACGTTTGTGATGGTGTGACCCGAGTCTATACATACAGCCGGGTGTTAAACATCATGATTTAAGGGTTACGTGGATTGTAGAGTATATCGACTTCATACCGAGCTGTTGTTGTTGTCGCGTGAATAAAAGTGTTGTTATACATCAATAAAGTTTGTTTTGTATCGCTGCTTCTGTCAGATATGTTTACAATTAAAAGAACTGATACTAACCGGAAGCGGAAGTGGGTGTTGCCTTGACAACATTGTGGCCGATAACTGTCACACACATCAAAATACTGGTCTTCTTTCCATTAAGGTATTTATTCATTCATTATTTTGTATGTAATGTTTACTGTATACTTACATTTGTTTATTTAGTGACGCAACAGTTAAATAATATATTAATGCCTACTCGCGGTGAGTTGTGGGTAATATCCACCGTTAGAGTTGCATCATTCTTTTTTTAATTCATCAATAGGGTCAGTGGCATTATGTCATAGTACAAATACAGAACATAATTGCACAATGCTAATACCCCGAAAACCCACATCACTTATAAATCTAAAACATTAAGAAGTTTATCCAGTAGCTTTATATCTGTGGATAACTTTGCTTTATATAGCCTATATGGTATTTTCCAAGTAGAATAAGAATTTTAAGAATATGATCTATTTCCAATGAACTAGTATCACAATCCATGAACATTATATTAATAAACGTGTCAAATCATGTCTTAAAGAGATCCTACACCAAAGAAATTAAATATAAGAGCAACTGAAAAATACATGTACAATTGTTTCAAAAACATCCCACTGAAGAAAACACTTTGCAATAAAGTCATTACAAGGACAATATCTGTAAATGATTTTAAAGTGAGTTTCTTTGACTTTATTTGGGATGATGTCTTTTTTTATATCTGAGAGAGAGTTCATCATTCTGCACTTCCAATTTCTACAGGAAGCAGTTGACCATCGGGGAATCTCTATTAGGACACATAGTATGTTGATAGGACTCTCTATAAATCCATAGCTGCATCTCAATTCGAAGGCTGCGTCGATGGGCACATACATCATTAAGGCAACCGTTACATTTCAAGGTAAGAATGAAACTACAATGATTACTTTTTAAAACATTTTCATTTTATAATGTTATTTGAACAGAAATGAGACAACCTGGAGGACGTATATACGGTAGAACATGTGACCTCCGGAGGTGTAGCCTTCGATTTGAGACACACTACTATAGTGCATGGGTGTCAGCCATTTTGTAGCGTCGTCCAAATTCTGAGTGAACAACTCATTTGCTACATTTGTTCACTACTTTTTACCCACAGTGCATTCTGATTTTGAGTGTACATGAGTGCATTCAGCCCCGACAAAACGTTAAACACCCTGCTGTGATGACACAAGAGTTGAACTATGGCAGCTGAGAAGAATTGATTTCTGAATTGATGAAATCTGTATAAATACGTGTTGAATACTACAAAATACATGTCTTCTAATATCTTCACTTGATATCAACTCTTTTAACAATCACAATAAATTTAATGCAAGGTTTTATTGTTATTTTACAACTTTCCACCATCCCATACCCTCTGCAGTTCCTCCACAACATAACCCCCCCCCCCCACTCCCGGGCCAAAGAAACCTCACTCGTTTGACTGAGTTGATTTTGTAGTTGAATTTTCTATGCTTATAATCATGCACAGCCTTATCTTTGGCCTGTTTGGGATGGACTTCTGTTTTCTATGTGTTTTGTAAACAAGGCTCTGCTCACAGCCTACACATTTTTCATAATGACATGTTTCTCCATGAACACAGCTGGGACCCGTTTCAGAAAGCAGGGTAAGTGCAAACTCAGTGTAAGTTAACCCCAGAAAACGGGATACTCTGGGTTTTCAGTTTCAGAACGCGAGGTATATCAAACCCGTGACCGCGGGGTAAGTCAAGCCCGTTTCAGAAATCAAGGTATATTATACTTAGAGTGAGTAACCATAGTAACCTACTCTGTGAACCTAACCTGGTCGGGAGCAGGTTTTATTCCACTAACCCGAGGTTTGTTACAATCTCCGCCCCTTTTAGAAGCGCGAGCGGTTTTGAACTTGCCTACGCCGTTTGTTTTTTCATTCGTTTTCCTTCATCGCGCACAAGTTTATAACACAGACATTAAATGTCCGTTTATTCAGTACCCGTAGATGAGGAAGATGCATTCATTTGGAGAGAGTTAAATTTACGTCGGTAGAGAATATATGGTGAAGCCCCGTTTGGATGTTTTATCATATCCGGAGGATTTTTTATTTGAGCGATACAGTTTTTCTTTACAGTCCATTAAATATATTCACAATCTGCTTCATCCTTACACCACAAACCTCTCTCGTGAATGCGCTCTTACATCTGAGCAGATTATTTTTATGGTCACGTTTCTTTGCTAACGGAAGCTTTCTTTATAACACGGGGGATGCAGAACACGTTAGCAAGGCAACTGTATGCAGAGCAGTAAGAAAAGTGTGAATAGCTCTCAAGCACTTTTTATACATGTGTGTTAAGCTTCCTGTGAGAAGCATCAAAGAGGAGTTTCATAGGATTACAGGTGAATGGTGAACGCCTTTCTGAATAAACTGATCAAATAAATGTGGTCTTGCTGCCACCTCTGGAAGTAGCTAATAATTTAAATACCCTTAAGGATTTCCCATTGTGATTGGGTGCACATGTGACCGGTCCCACTCGCGCGGTCTTCGAACCGACGTTGGCCCGAATGGGAGACGGGCGCTCTAACGATGAGCCGTAGAGCGTCTCTGTCTGTCGGTCAGGGAGTGAGGCTTACACACTGCACAGCTCTTCACTCCGTTACACACAGCTGGATCAGGAGCGAGCTTGGCCAGTTTTTTGTCTTCTATAGCCACAGTGCTCGGTTCTCATATCCTCATAACTTTCAAAGCCAGTTTATTAAATATATCAAACATTTCCCAGTCAGGCATCCTACAAGCAAGAGCATTTAAACTCACCGGACTGAAGGATGTTTTTATATTTTATTTTCAGCTGCTGCCATGTTCTTTTTATTGCAGAAGGATTGCACTTACATGACAAAAATCAAGGGTATATATGTGTTTATATATATATATATATATGTATATCTTACATGTAAATGTGTATATATACACATATATATAGTGCCTCCAATTCGACTGCTAGAAATAAACGGAACGCTTTTTGTCACGTGGCGTTGCCATGGTGAATCATGTTATCTTCGCTCAATTGATGATGGCTTTTTAAAGCCGCGGTGAACACGAGTAACCTCGAGTAAACTTACTCAGAGTGGATTGAACTGATTGAAACCAGCTGTTCTGAAACAGAAAACTCAGAGTAGCGGTTATCTGAGTAAATCAACTCAGAGTTCATATTTTAACTCAGTGTTGCTTGAACCTCCTTATTGAAACGGGTCCCTGAATCATTGGAGCTATATTCGTATTTATACTAGAATGATTGAATGTTCACCATGTTCTTGTGGTTTTACTTGTTTTAAGAATCAAACCACTCCAGCTGGTTTTAGATTCTGCTTCAGAATCTTTTACATAAATCTAAATGGTTACATATAGTTTCAGTATAAGTTATAATAGATGATTTCTCCTAATATTTATTTTTTGAATATTGTTTATTAAACAGACAGATTCTCTGTTTTAACACTTTTGTAAATGGTATCTTTGGGTCATTATTTTCCTAACCCCATTTTTTTGATTTAGCAATAAAAAAGAAAGTATTCAGCACACAAACGCAGCTCCATTTAAATGACACATTTATTAGTATTTGCACACCACATAAAACATCTCTTTGCACGTGTTTGCAAAAGACCATCTTGTGTCAGTAGTATGTTTCCCTTTCCACCCAGCCTGAAAAAAACACAGATATCGCCGTTATTTTGACATTAATCTCAGGGGGAAATATGTGATATGTGTCAAAACTATAAACTTTATGGTTGATAAAGTCTGCAGGCTGTATCTGTTATTACCTCCTGGATTCTGCCGCAGAAGGTATTTCCTAATTTCATCATAGATGAAGATGAGCAGTGAATATGGGAAGGCACAGAACCACCACATGGGTCTAGATGAAAAAAATTGATCATTTTCTATGCTTAACCGAGCATTTTAATCTGATAAATATTTGAAAATCTGTGCGCAAAAGATGAAATATGTTTGTTCACCTGAGAGGGTACATTCTGACAGCCACGTCCATACCCGGGCAGTAGGACAAGAACGCTGCCAGAGCAGCTTCCTCAAAAAAGGCAAAGATGAGGACTTTGTTTCTATGAAAGAAAAAAGAGAACAATGATAGGAATGGAAAATTGGAAATTGAGATCTTTTAGAGATAAAAAAGCAAGAACTGAACACACTGTCTGCAAAAACAGAGACTGTATAAACAGGCCGATATTCTGTGACTTTTACATGCTTACGTACTTCATTCCTTGTTGTACGATGGAATTTTTCCTGGTCTTTACAATAATTAAGTCTCCCCACTGCGTGACCACAACACTGACAAAGAAGGCTGTGTGGCACGTGAACTCAATGATTTTTCTGCTCTCGTAGGTCTAAAAAGCCAAGAGAAAGCATAAAAACATACGTACATTTTCATACATGTTTACATGACTTATTTATAAGTTTAGGGTAAATTATCCCTGCTTTACTAAGGAGTTCACACCTGTTCTAAGATTTCAGTCAAGGAATGATAGAGTAATGGTTTAGTCGAGGCTAAGACACATACCCATTGCTGGCCATAACTGTCCTCAAGATCGCTAATGGATCTATCTTCCCAGCCGACTCGTAGTCCGGGCAGAAGACTGGGCCAGAATCCACTCTCACCCATAACGACAATGTAGGTGAAGAACCCTGCGAGTGCTTGGATCATGCCTGTAACAAATACAGTGAAGTACAATGACGTGTACAATGAACATTTTGATACTTTTAAATAATTTAAAGCCATGGATAAAGCTAAAATTGTTCAGAGCTTTTTGTTGACATTAGCACACTCTTACCAATTTGACCATAGGCCATACTGATGAGCCTCTCGTTTACCAAACGATCCGTTTGAGCGTTTCTGGGTTGTCTCTTCATGATGTCATTTTCTGCATTCTCATAGGCCAACGAGATGGCTGGAATCTGGGGAAATATTAAAACTGTGAATAAATGAAAGGGAAATTGTAAAAGTTGCATGAAATGATATGTTATTTCTCTTACCATGTCGGTGCCCAGGTCAATGCAGAGAATGGTGACTGTGCCCAAAGGTAAAGGAATACCCACAAGGACAAACATGAGGAATGGTGACATCTCTGGGATTTTACTTGTCAGTGTGTAGGCAATGGACTTCTTCAAGTTGTCAAAGATCAAACGGCCTGATGTTAAAGACACGCATTGTAGAATAAGTATCAGTGTTTCTTTTTTCGCCTTCATAATTCAAATCAACATTTCATACCTTCTTCCACTCCAGTGACGATTGAGGCAAAGTTGTCGTCCAGCAGAATCATGTCAGCGGCCTGTTTGGATACGTCAGATCCAGAGATACCCATAGCCACACCGATATCAGCCTTCTTCAGAGCGGGAGAGTCGTTCACACCATCACCCGTTACAGCCACGATGGCACCCTGATAAAGACGGAAAAGCTTGTCACACAGATCGGAGTAAAATCATTTAGTATGACCAGGATTGGTTAAATAGTACCTGTCGCTGACAACCCTCTACTATCATCAGTTTTTGTTGTGGAGACGTTCTAGCAAACACGATTTCAGTATGATGTTGGAGGATGTCATCCAGCTCATTCTCAGACATGCTCTTCAATTCTCCTCCATGGACCACACACGCTTTAGCATCTCTGGAAGTGTACCTTATATTAGCAGACATCTAAGTATTTAATCAAAAAATAATGTTGTTGGGATAACCAGTTCACCTTGGATTAACCTCTCCGATAGAAATGTTTAAACGTGCAGCGATATCTTCCACAGTCTCGTTGCCTTCAGAGATGATGCCGACACCCTTTGCGATAGCTTTAGCCGTAATCGGATGGTCACCAGTAACCATGATAACCTGTCATATAGGATTTAAATATAGATCATTTGAGGTAGACAGGTTCACACACATTTTGGTCGTGGATCTTGAATAAGTACCTTGATTCCAGCACTCCTGCACTTGCCCACGGCATCTGGAACGGCGGCACGAGGCGGGTCGATCATGGACATGAGGCCGACAAAACACAAATTCTCTGTTGGGAAGTTCACTTCATCTGAATCAAACGCAAAACCTTCAGGGAACTGGTCATCAGGGAGGGAAAAGTGGCAGAAACCTGTGAGAAAGAACCAGGAATTACCAATGTGTGTTATACTTCGGCAGCGATAACTGAATGTTACGAGGTGACTTTACCCAGCACTCTTTCACCAAGACCTCCAAGCTCTACGTAAGCATTCTGGAAAGCATCTTTTAATTCATCTTCCAGAGGTTGCTCTTTTCCTTGGATGAGAATAGTGGAGCATCGGTCCAGGATTCTCTCAGGGGCTCCTTTCATCACCAGCAGGTGTTTAGACTCAGAGGAATTGGGATTCTTGTGGATTGAGAGCTAGAGCGAAGCAGATTAGATGCTGTTAGCACGACTAGTTAAATCTGTACGATCTGACCTACAGAGAATCTCTCAGAGTATAAAATACCTGGTATTTGTTGGTGGAGTTGAAAGGGATCTCAGAAATATTGGTGTACTTGTCTCTCATTTCTTTCACCGAACCGCAGCAAAGCTCGATACACTTCAACAGAGCAGACTCGGAGGCATCGCCAGCTGTTTCTCTCTGCAAATGAGATATTATAACATTTTCAATTACAATAGCACTACTTGGTGTCTTTAAAAATATATACTATTGATAGCACACCTTAAGAATTGGCAGGTGGCTCTGTTCGGCACGGAAAACGGCACGGTTGCACAGACCAGCGACACGAGCGAGGGCCGCCCAAGTCGGAGAGCTTTTGTCAAATGAGGTTCCACTCTGGTTCTCAGTGGTGTCCGCTTCATGAATCTGGTTGTCGAACCACATGTGAGCCACAGTCATCCGGTTCTGTGTTAAAGTTCCCGTCTTGTCTGAGCAGATGGTGGAGGTTGAGCCGAGAGTCTCCACGGCTTCAAGATTCTTCACCAGACAATTCTTCTTTGCCATACGTTTGGCAGTCAGAGTCAGACACACCTATGAGAGTAGACACAAGATTTTTGGACATTTTTGGTTCACATTTGTTCCTAGGATTTAGGTTTCTGGGAATACATTCTGACTTACAGTTACAGTGGCAGGGAGACCCTCGGGTACATTAGCGACAATGATTCCAATAAGGAAAACGACGGCTTCCAACCAGCCATATCCAAGAATCAGAGAGAGGATTAAGAAGGACACACCCAGGAAAACAGCCACACCAGTGATGATGTGGATGAAGTGTTCGATCTCTTTAGCAATCGGTGTCTGTCCAGCTTCAAGGCTGGAGGTGAGACTGGCGATACGACCCATGACGGTACGGTCACCGGTGTTAATGACGATACCCCTGGCGGTACCTAAAATTAATGTCATTATGTTAAAGGTTTTTGTCCACAGCCATTGGAAAATATTACCTATTCTTTTTTATGTGTGCGCGAGGGTGCACGTACAGCCGAACACAACAGCCTTGCAAAGTATACTTCCTTCTAATCATACGCGTACACACAGGTTTTGTCGCATTACGACATATTGCAATACCTTTATAGTCCTACAGGTCTTCAAATACCTTGAATCAATGCTCCCTGGACACGGTTGCCACCTGGTGGTTAAACTAATTACTTAAACATCCTAATTTAACTAAGGTCTGGTCCTGGCTTAATCTAATCCCTGTCTGGAATTTTGTACCTTCAACACAGTTGGTGGAAAAGAACGCAATGTTTTTCGTCTCAAGAGGGTTTTCATGAGAGAAGTCAGCAGTACGAGACTGAGGCTCAGATTCACCAGTGAGTGAAGAGTTGTCCACCTGAGAAAAAAGAGAGAGATGATTTATAAAAAGGTTTGGACTTTAAGGATCATTTAATGTTTGAGTTTACCTTGCATCCTTGTGAGGAAACGATACGAAGATCAGCCGGGATTCGGTCTCCACCTTTGACCTCCACCAGATCACCAGCGACTACCCCCTCTGCGTTGATGATCTTTTTCTCTCCTTCGCGGATAACAAGCGCTTGCTGCGTGATGATAACAATGAAATCATGACTTTTTACTAAATTGGACATATGGCAGAATAATTGCTAAATGCAGTGTGTAGTGAGGATTATTACTCTCAATGTATTATAAATGCGAATGCACGCAAGGTGAATGCAGCCGACCCCCCCCCCGACCATACACCAAAAATAGTGTAGGACTGAAGTGGGAAAAAAAGCCAGTTCCGATTATTCTTCCCAGTCCAGCCCTGAGTAGAGAACAAAATTTCTCCACCGCTACCGATAGCTGATAATTCAGAGAAATATCTGCTGATATCGATTCTGAAGATTAAATGAAGTTTGTTTAACTTTCTAATTGTTATTAATTCATATAATGACTATTAATATTGAACGTCAAACTGGTGAAGATTTTCTACATACAGATCACAGATATATTGCATTATTATGATCGATAGTATTTATCAGCCCGGCTGTTTTAAAACTAACGGCCGAGTTTGTAAAAACATTCTTTTATCCACCATATATCAGTGCATCTTTACCATTTTTCCAAAGATAAAACTAAAGTAACGATGAGTGAAAATGTACTATTTAACATTCACACCTGAGGGACAAGATTTCTGAAAGACTCCATGATCTTCGAGCTCTTGGCCTCTTGATAGTACGAGAACCCTCCATTGATGATGACAACGAAAGCAAGCACGAGTCCCAGATACAACTGTAAAGAAAAGACAATGGGAAATGAAATGATATATGAACTATTTATAACTATGATTACAGAACTCAAAGCATTTTTTTCTCTCTTACATTGTCATGCGCGGGTTCTTCTTCTGAGGCAGCCTGGATTCCATATGCCATGAAGCAAAGGAAAGCACCAAACCACAGCAGCGTTTGAAATCCACCAAAGAGCTGTTTGCAGAACTTCACCCATTCAGGAGTCGTAGGAGGTGGGGTCAGGGCATTGGGTCCATCACGGGCTAAGACCTCTTTCGCACGGGATTCAGACAAACCCTGTTGTGAAAATCATGAAGTTAAAGGTACAGTACAGTATATAGAACAGTTCTATTCTAAGTAGGTCGCAGAGTGCACAGTCTAAGAAACAACATTACCAACAACAGACATTTACTTTGAAAGAGGCGCATGAAAGCTGTTGTCACATACAGGTGAGATATTGTCTGGCTGAATGTCAGTGTCATTATTTTATTGTTACTTTCTTAACTTATTACGAAGTAAAATGTCTTTCACCTCAGAAAATAATAAAAATTATAATTAATAATAAAAAGAGAACTATCCTGTCTAAAAGGCGTGAAAATTTGCCTAAAAGTTGTTAATGTGTTGGGGAAAAAATGTGTCACTTTATATTTTTTTTACCAATATCGTGATCAGTATTGTATATTGTATTGAATGAGTGAGCTGACATATCTCTATACACCCCTATTAAAAAATACAAAGAGCTGAAATGAACTAAAATTGGTAAAACTTAAGCCAGAGATTATGATGTTTTTGGGGGTACAATTTGCATTTTATTACAAAACATTTTTGCCTAAAGTAGCTTACGCTTAACGTAAAAACATTTCAGTCTGGAAAGCAAGTTTGATTTTAAAATAAAGAAAATAAGTGCAGTATTCTCAACTAAAGTGTATCATACTCATACAAAGCTTCACAAGAGTAATAATACATTTGATCATTACTGAATCTAAATCTTCTCACCTTGGTTAGGTCGGTGCTGTGTTTGCGCTGAAGCTCATCCAAAGTCAACTTGTGGTCATCCTGCGGAAGAACAAAACATGCTCAAAGTCTTTTTGTGAATCTCAAGCAAGTCGTGAACTTTGTGAGGATTGTCATTTCAGAGCTGTATGTACGTATAAAAGGATTTCTCACCAGATCCACTTCTTTCTTGAGGTCTTCCACATCCTTCTTGTTTCTTTTCACCTTCTTGGGCTTTTTGATTTTATTTTCTGAAGTTGCTGCCAGCTGATATTTATCATTCCCTGTCTAATAAAAACACAGAATATATTTAAATATAACCAACAGCTTACCTCATCATAATAAAGACATCTCTTTTGAGTAAAGGTTGTTGTTATTGTGTCTTATAATCTGAATAAGCTCAGCTGGTGGTGCTGGTAGGCAGTATGGTTTGTCCATGGATGTCTATCAGCATCCCAAACTGAGGACCAGCATCTAAAGCGCTTGACACAAGAGATAATCCACTCACGCCGAGCCCCATGTTCTTGATTGATCTCAAGCCAAACTCTGGATCTTTCAGAAGCCCGATTCCTATTAGGCTCTCCGGAGACACGGGTCCCTGTGTGTCACCGTCAGGTTCACCATATTTATATTCTGCCAACTCACCTGTGTTTTGGAAGGAGTCCTGAGGACTTTTGGGAGGAGTTAAACAGCTGTCATCTTTAACCTTTGATTGTAACCTTCATCCATATAGGTCATTTTTGACAGCAATAAGCGCTTTATTGCCATGGTTACTATTGTAAAGTATATATTGTCAAATGAAGCATGGTTTTACTAGTCACCAGAGTTTAACTATGGTATTCGTAGTTAAGCTGTGTTTACACACACGGTATTCAGCTGGACAACAAACATGGTCACTACACTACACTGGTGTATGTACAGTAGTGACTTGCAAAGAACAGTTTACTTTTGTTTTGTGCAATTTCATTTTGTCAGCAGTTTTAAATATTCATTTTATAATATTGTTAATTTTAATGTTAGTATAAAAACAATCATGATATAAAGATTATGAAATCATTCGTTTTTTGGGGGACAGATCACACCCGCTTGAAAAACTTTAGATTTTACAATACTAAAGTTAAAGTTTGTGAAGCTTTTTTCTACCAAAAAATTATGTTAAATCTTGTAAGCTTTGTTGACATACTTCATTCACCGCTGTTGGATCAAATTCTGCTTGGTCGTACAGATGAGAAATATCACTGTAAGAGTCTTTCATGTGGTTTCCTGCTTTATAGACCAGTATGGGATGGTGCTTCTGATGACAAAATGATATAATAATTTACACCTTCATGTCATTTAAAACCTGTATGACTTTCTTTCTTCTGCAAAACACAAAAGAAGATCATTTGAAGAACGTGGATAACCAAACAACATTGACCCTCATTGACACAAAACCACTGGGACATTTCTCAAATGATCTTCTTTTGTGCTCCACAGGTTTTGAACCATGTGAGGGTAAATACAACAATAACAGATTTATTAATTGGAGTGAACTCTGCTTTAACTAGCTGAGCCAGGTTAACCAGTCTCATGCTAGTGGAGCCGGCGTACGGGTGATGGCCATACTGACCCATCATCTGGTCTAGAATCAAAAACTATTCACAATACATTGACCTGCATGGAAATATATGCTGGCGGCTTTATCATTCTTCTTGTCTTTATGATTTTTAGCCAATTTTCCAGTTGCATGGAAAGTGATTGATGACTTCTGTGCTTTGCCAACAAATCTTCTTTAATGAATATGTGGATTAACATCCATGTCGTATGTGGGCAGATTCAAGCTGTAAGAACTCTGAATGTCAGCGTGGGATGGACATTGTTATGTGTGTTATGTAAACTGTTTGCTTTCTGTTGCCAGTCAACATAGTCTCACAGGCCTCATGTCCTTCACACGGCCATAAGAGTTTCTGTTTAATTAATAACATACTATACAAATACAAATCAACTGGAACATCAAAATTAAAATAATCTCGATCCGAATCCGAAGCGAGACGTCCAGCATAGACCAGTATGATCTTGTGTGCTGGTTCATGTTGGCCTATGCTGGTTGTGCAGGTTATGTTGTCTGATAATCTGATAAAGCTCTGCTGGTGATAAGGATCAGCTGGTGTGGTTTGTCTTGTCAAGATATATTTAGACACTATATGAGAAACCAATGTATGCATTGGAACCGGTAGAGTTTGTTTTAAAATTGTTTAGTGAAAAAGTGAAACAACGTAGAGGTATCAATCTGAATTTGGATGAGAAATGTTTGGGTTGATATTGAGATCTTCACTAATATTGACTTTTGATTGCAGATTTGATAAATCTGAGCTCAGTGTGGGACCAGCGCTCGTGATCCGCGTGCACCTGAAAGTGTGACACGTGCGGCGAACAGCCAATCACACGGAACTCTCGCGGGTGTTAGGGTCTGTTGAAGATGAAGAGATCATTATGAAAACATTTGTGAATTGAAACACATTTACATGGCAGAATAAACACTGCAGGAGTGAAAGTTTGAGAAGGCAGCTACTGACTATATCAATACAGAATCAACTGAATTAAAAGGATTCATATAAGTTTACAATAACATCAAACGATAATATGTATACTTCATTACTTTAAAATGCTTTATATACAAGTTTGTCTTTATACTATGCTACTAAATGCTATGTTTAATATTTATTCATTTAATGAATTATCAACTCATATAATAATTATGTGAATGTGTTTTGAATTATAATCAATAAATGTAAATAAACATTACAAATGAACACTTATTAACAAAAGATTTTCCCTCTAACATCTTATCACTGTCAACTTTTGTTAATTTGGAGCAAGAGATATGATGGGCGTGGCTTCACTGCGTCAGATATTTGTCACTTTCTCACAGCTGATTGGTCCAGTTTTAGTTTGCGATCTCTAACCCAGAAATAAACCTGTTCCAGAGCAGGTTAGCCGTTTAGCCTCAGTAACCATAGCGACAAAACCAATCCACCTTCTTGAGCCCGAAATCTAGAGTATGCTATACCAGAGTAAAAACCCAGACCGGATTCGTGATGCGGACTCCTAATTTTAGCTTGCAGCTATATTTAGTTATTTTTGTTTGTTCGTTGTATTTGTTTGTAATAAAAGTCTGGCACATATTAACATGTGATATGGGGTTTGGAATGAGCATCAAATCCTTTTAAAGAGATCTGTCGGGTCTCTGAAGTAGGAGGTTCATGAGTTAATGGAACAAACACTTTTGTAATACTCAGAATTGAGAAGATGTTTTCAGAATCTCTTGTGGCATTGTTAGCAATGCGTCTATTTGTCTTTTTCCTATGAGAATGTTACAGAAACATCATTTTGATGAACAAATCAAACTAAGAAATAGCTAATGTAGACTTCAGAAGAGGACAGACACAAGAAGAGAGAACGAAATCAATAGAGATTTCTGGCTCCAAAATTCAGATTACTGTGCTTAAGACGTCTATTTCTGTCACACAGATATGTACACGTGCACACTCATAAAATAAACAAAACCAGATGAGATCTCTATCACTTCACAATTACTGGACATTGATGAGAATAAATAAAGAGCGAAGGAAACTTCTGCTTGAGTCTTAAGTGCATCTTAGATTCTTTAACAAAAATGAAACATTAAAGAAACAACCAAAAAGGAAATAAACCGATATCATTTTTGCATGACAGGATGTAGATTTGAAAAAGTGACATTGTACAAAGAAATTATTGCAAGACAATTATGACATTAAACTAAAAACGTCTGTTGGCTCTGGTCATGATAATGACACGCCAAAGAAGGACAAATGCAGTATTTAGATAATAAACTGCTGTAAAGCAGTGTGTGTGTGTGTGTGTGTGTGTGTGTGTCTTATAATCAGTTTACAGATACCAGAGGTCACAGTCTTCTGAGAAGAGACTGACAGCGTAGTGAACTGCTCCTGCCCTACACAATCCAAACTTCTGAGAAACAGGAGATCTTTGGAGACAAATCAAACAGAGTTTGTTCTAAAAGAAAACTATGACACATGAAACTCTGAGAGACGTTACGAGAACAAAAATCTAATCTCTCCACTCGAACCAAATCCAAGAGATTATGCCGTCTATGTAGATGTCATGTTTAGTGGCCTATAGTGCACATTGGCCGTTCTGTTCTTGTGTTCTTGAGTATTGGAACTGGACTTATTGAGAAACGGCCATTATTTCTATAGGTAATGCATTAAATCTATTTTTGTTCTATCTTTAGCGCATCACTTTCATCTATGTTTGCACTATGTGTTTACTTTCTTCTGCATCAGACAAGTTTGCTGTCTGTGTAAACATACTTGGGAATAAAAGTCCTTCTGATTCTGATGTAAATATACTGAAAGTAATCATTCTTTTTTTAACGTTTAAATGAAAAATACTACAGCACAGCGGAATAAACGTCTTTTTTGTAATAGCGTTGTTAAAGTTTTGAGTGGATGTTTGAGGTCAGAGCAACGACAGGTGTACATCAGCACATAACTGGTACAGTAGCATTTGATAATCACAAAGTGACACTTTCTGCCTCCATGTTTGTTGTTCCTGGAGGTCATTTGGCTTTGATTTGATTCTCACAGAAAGAAACTTCATGAAGGAATGTTTGACCTGCCTTTGATGTGAAAGGTCAACGATGATGGTGACCACTAGGTGGCAAACTAGTGGTCCATTTTGTTTATTTCATTAGACTATGTATAATCATATAATCAGGTATGTATGAGAAAGTTTAAGAGAGATATAAAAATGTTGATGAAAAATAAAAGTTTTGATTTAAACGGCTCTAGGACCGGTTCAGGCTAATTGCTGCCAAAATGGCGAGTCCATTAAAACTCATGGAGTCATCATATTCATTCAATTGGAGAACATTTGACATTCTGGTAGAGATTGTTGGTTTCTAACAAAACATAAACAGAGTAGAAAGTACAATACACATACATTAATAAGCAATGCAAAGCAAACAGAATATATATATATAAATAATCAGTTTAAACAATCAACCAAACTTAAGATCAAGAATCTGCCAATTAAATTCAGCAAACAACCAACCACATGAACTTTACAGGGAAACATAAGCAGGTATAACCCCAAACCACGTGCAGCACCCGGAAGCACACAGAGAGAGCGATAAAGAGCCACGTGTTCTCACTGAATACCAGATCAGCCAATCACAGTGTGGCAGAAGTTCCTACGCTCAAGCTGCAGAAACGTTTTTATCTTCAATAAACATCTTATGGTAAATGAAAACGTTCATACAATAGAAACGAGTATAATTGGTTTCTAACTTACACTCCGTGACTTTTTTTGACGGAGACAGTAGGGTGGCCATACGTCCGCACAGTCCGGATTTTAAGCCCCCTGTCCGGCGTCCGGCACAGCCTTATGGAGCGATTTAATTATTCACGCGTAAAACAAGATACACACATGCGTAAACAGTTTTGCATACATAAAACCTAATTTACGTGCACATATTATATATTTACATTTACGAAAAGCAATTCACGTGCGTAAAACAAAACTATTTTCTCACAAAGTACGTTTCGCAAACATACAACTGCGCACAAAACTTTCGAAAGGTTAAAATGTACAAGTTTGTATTGTTATGTGAATGTCCTAATCGTCACACACGTGTGAACCGCATTGAACATGTGTGTGTGTGTGTGTGTGTGTGTCTGTGTGTGTGTCTGTGTGTCTGTGTGTGTGTCTGTGTGTGTGTCTGTGTGTGTGTCTGTGTGTGTGTCTGTGTGTCTGTGTGTGTGTGTCTGTGTCTGTGTGTGTCTGTGTGTGTCTGTGTGTGTGTGTGTCTGTGTGTGTGTGTGTGTGTGTGTGTGTGTGTCTGTGTGTGTGTCTGTGTGTGTGTCTGTGTGTGTGTCTGTGTGTGTGTCTGTGTGTCTGTGTGTCTGTGTGTGTGTGTCTGTGTCTGTGTGTGTGTGTGTGTGTGTGTGTGTGTGTGTGTGTGTGTGTGTTTTGAGACTCTCCTGGCAACGCAACCCCTACCACTTGGGTTGTCGTACTCTTTAGCCAATCAGATTAAAGCTTATCATTCAACCAATCACAACCCGCTGAGGGCGCAGGACTCAAGGAAAACGGCTCTGCGCAGCTTTGGTGCAGGCGGCACATAGTTGAACAGACATTAGTTTAGTACTGAGCAAGTGCATTCAATGCGGGCTACTGACAGTGTTGAAAACCTATTCTTATTAAACAAATGACTTTATGATAAATGAACTTTATTTACAGGACACGTTCGTTTGTCCTCGGTTGACCTGGCTCTCCCTTTAAGCGCACTAAGCGGCTGCTTAGGGCCTCACCGCCTCTAGGGGCCCCCAAGAGCACATGTTACAGCTTTTATGTGATATATTCACAACACGCATCTATTTTCTCACGTAGGGCCGTACACACTGTTTGTTCTGTGCTGTGTGTCAGACTTTGTGAAATAACATTTTAATTTATATATTTAAATATAAAAATAAGTCACGTGATCACGTCCAACAAGCCTAGTGAGCTCGGTTTGTGATCACGTGATGTTGAACACGAGGTCTCGCGACGCAGCAAATATTGAGCTACAAATAATAATTTAGTTTGGGTTTGTTTTACACTATTTCTGTCAGTGCTAAAATATGATTGTTAAAATATAGCATAAGATCATTTATTTTGTAGGAAAGTATGTTTCATATTTTTTTAAATAATTTGTTTATAGATTTCCTTTAATAAAATCAAATCAAAAAGCGATTCAAATCCCCATCTTTTAATTATGAATAATGTTGCTGCTGTTGTTGATGTCGTCCTAATACTTGGATTAAAACAAATGAGAAATATTTTCTATTTTTAAAATGCATTACAAATAACGCCTTGTCTTAATATCCAAACAATTTCTCAACAATGCTGCTCATCGATGTTTATTATAATGAAGTTCCTCATAAATCCGACAGATGGCGCCACGTCCTAACTGAACATATCATGTGTGCTTTAATTCCTCGACACTACGGGAAGCTTCAGTCAATTTAGGAGGCCAATCTTGAAGCTGGAATAAAACAATGTCAGCCAATGAACAGACTAACATATATATATATATATAAATATATATAAACATTATATAGTAGTATTACGTATATTATAATATATTGGCTTGTCCGATTCATTTGTATTTTGATCCAGCGGGTGTTGTAGATGCTTAAGAATGTTGTTAAAATATCAATGTAAACTGTAGGCTATTGAATGCATTGATGATGAAAAATCTGTAATTAAACAATTACTTTTGTCGTTCATGATTTAATCAGAAAGGTTCTGAACTTTCTGTAACTTTTGAGGGTTTGGAGACAAAGAAAAAAGCAAATGAAAAAAATCATTAATAGCTTTTAGTTGGATTTTAAAATGAACTGTTAGCTTACGACATCATTAATGGTTCATGTGTTGTAACCGTCAGCGCAGAGCATCATTGATTGAAACTGCACGGCTCACAGAACTATTCCATTGTTCACAGTCACATGAGGAGAGGTCAAGGGTCATTCACAGTGACATGACAGAGGTGGAGTTACTGAATACTGAAGGATAAAGAATAAAGCCAGCACTGTTCAGGTTCAAAGGTCATTAAAAACATTGACATTTTAGATTGTTTTGAATCATTTAAAGCTGTATTTCACCACTGCAACAAGATTTAAATTAATTTAAGTTGTAAAGTATAACCTGGACAATGTCATTGTGAAAGTTATGAAGAGTTGTGAATCATTGTGCAGGGACTAAACCACGACTCGCTTCACAGTCCGTCCAAAGTCTCAGAATTCAAGACCATAAACATTTCACCTCATAGAAGGCCATAACCCGAGAAGAGCTCAAATACAAAGTTCAAGCTCGTGTTGAGACTGGATGTGGGAGATGATCTGATCTCATATGTACAGTACATTCAGTTTTTAGCTTGAACGAATGATATGAATGAATGAATGATATTGTTTTGCTGTGACTGAATTGTCTTTTTCAATTGGTTTTCTTGGATCTCAATGAGCTTTTAACCTGCTTAAATATTTCCGTCTTTACTTGTATTTGAGTTTAATAAACGTTTTCAGTTAAGAAGAATTCTTTTCTTAGGAATATTTTCTGACTGTTTAACATTAGATGAATAAATGCTGTAGAGATGTTTCTTTCAGTTAGACCGCCGTCACATCTTCTGAGTTATATATTAAAGAGCAATCCATGAGACCGAGCAATAAAACGTTGGTCTGGTGAATGAAGGTTTGTCGTGTTAAGCTCATGATGTAACAGCGCTCAGATCTGCTGACAGAGTGGATCAGAAATCAACGGATGTCAGCGTCTCACACGTGTCGTGTGGAAAAGCTTCACATGTGGAAATTCAGTGGCGTGACAGGTTTGGTTTGGGCACCGTCAGGTTTCTCTTCATTTAGGTAAATCAGGGCCCGTCTGAAGGACATCAGAGTATTGTGGCAGACCTCCGCCTGTAATCTTTTAATCTTTTGAGCCAACATTTCAAATACAGATTCAACAAAGCCACATGAGTGAAAATCAGATCTGGAATAGGATTCAAACACTCAGTTTGACATAAATCTTTCATTTACAAGAACATGACCAAGGCTTATATGAGAGACCTAAACCTGTTCACAACCACAAAAAGGACAATTTACTGGTTTTATAGTCCAAGTGTATTAATGATCAGTTCCACAGTATTACTATAAATAAAGTTGTTGATGCGGTAACACTAGTAAAATCATGGTTAGTAGAGCTATCATGTGACACGTAAACACACATTATATATGTGATCGATGACCTTCCTGACACCTGTCTAGTTTTTGGACATGTCCTGTAGTAGTACTATGGTCATTTTGTAGAATACATTTTTAAAGTGTATATGGAAAATTCCTTATTGTTTCCAAGTATGTGCAACCCCCGGGGAATCCAACGCCACGCTCTTACCACTGAGCTACAGGAACACTATAACCTAAACAGTTCTTGCTCACCAGTGACAACCATACGAATAAAAAGTGCTCAATTCATTTATATGTAATATTAAACACAGAGGAAGATATTTGGAAGAATGAATGAAAGCCTAATCTGTCCTACAGGGTCAATGCTGTCCAAGAGCTGTTTGGTCTTTCTCTGTGTTCATCAGATTTTTCTTTTCTTATAGGTTTAACAGTTAGTCATCGGTGAGATTAAATGGAGAGCATTTGGAGACTTTTCTCAAATGTCGTGTTCCTCAAAACTGTCTCAGATGTGCCAAGAGACCGTCTCCAGCTTTCCTGTGTCTCAGTGGTAAGAGCATTGTGTTTACAACTCAATGTTGTGTGTTGGATCTCAGGGGATTGCAGATATCTATGTATAAATGTAAAGGATAATGCAATGTGAGTCGCTTTGGATAAAAGCATCTGCCAAATCTATAAAAATGTAAATATGTAAAATATGTAAAAAATGTCTCCAATGACGAATCAGAGATCTCCATCATCTCTCATCTTATAGCTCTAGACTCTTTTTTCCTTAGCAGCTTTACTAGTTGATACTGAACTGAATTGTGAGCACTGAGTTGTCTGTAGTCTCCTGAGCTGTGAGACACGTTTGAGCAGTATATAATGTTTCCTCTCTCGCTCTCTCGGCAGCAGTATTGTTCCGCGCTACTGTACCTGGCAGTGTGAGACGTTTCCGGCTTATCTCGCTACCATCCATCTGCTTTCCCCCGCAGGCCACATCTTTCCCTCTGCATCCAAATGTTTATTCATTTAGTTGCTGGTATGATCGGATCGACGCTACGTCTGCTCGACATATTTCATAGAAAAACTGATTAGAGTGTCACGGCACAGATGCTGATGTTGCCCTGGGTTTCATCATTGTCATTTCAGGTCTCGTTTGGGTACAAAATGTGTTTTCCCTTTTGCAATGAGAATAGCAGTTTTCTTGTGAGATCATTGTCTGTGCTTACCTGAGAGGTGAAAGATAAGGTAGGAGATGTGACATTGACAAGTTTTACATTTTGGTCTTCAATCCCTTCCTATCATCCTGTAAGAAACAAATCACAGATGAGGTTGTTTTAATATCTGAATTATTTATTCTAGACTTCAATGAAATGAAATAAAATGTTTGCTGAAGTCTCAGATGTTTCTATTGAGGAAAAAGAATCATTAGAGTTTCAGAAGAGATGTGATGTCACATACTGAGCTCAGAGGTCGGAAGTCGGAATTTAAAGTCAATATATCTCAATATGAACAATATGAAAAATTCTCATCATTGCCCTTTGTTTTTGGAGGTAGTTTACAGTGAGAGTTACAAACGGAGCAGAGTTCGCCGATCATCATTGTTCCTCATGTTTTTATTGTGTTACTTCATGAGGTATCCATGTTAGAAAGCAGACCGTACATTATACATAATAGATGGGTCTGTCAGAAGTATAATGATAGTCCCGACCAAACATAACAGCATTCACGTAATGTTGACACAACCTTGTGTGTTCATAGAGGGAGGGACTTCATTCTCTATTCTTCATTTTTCCATAAACATTTCCATCACAAGATTGGAAAATTACAAACAGTGATTCACCCTGCAGAGAAAATATAATAAACCAAGTGATGATAAATAACAACATTTGAAGAAAAAGCATGAAATTGTGTTTTTATATTCCCAGCTGGTGAATAACACAATTGTGTAGTCGGACACAATAAACAAGATCTAATTCAACTAAATATTCATTTGTGATTCTTTGTCTTTATTTTTGATGTTATTCCCAAAGCTGTACGTATAATCTCTCCTCATAAAGCCTGGGGCACGAGCGTAACTTTTTCATTTTTAAGTCTGCTCTGTTTGTTAATGATATTTTTAATGCAGCGGATATTAAGTCACTGATATGAGACAAATTCAAGAGAGACAAGGGACGGGACATTAGTTTAAATAGGAATTTCTCTGGATTCGCTCATTCTTGGAAACATTCAGTAAGTACATAACCGCATGAAATATATCACACTGTGCAAGTGATCTTTGGATATTTCATAACAAAATGATTCCATATTGTGGCTTTAATTCAAGGATTTTGTAAATCATAGTTGAATGCTCTTCTCTAGGATTTGGCTCACACCTCGACCCAATATCAGTGAGTGGTTGGTGTAGCACGATGGATTTGTGGGTGGGTGTTGACGGCAATGGTCCGGTGCTCACCGGTGCCCGCCGTCCAGCTCCTGTCGAGATGCCATCAGGCGTGATGCCAGTGAGTCACACCCAGCCGTAGGGCAGGAAACACAAAAAACAGAGACACCCAAACCCTCTGAGAAACACCACACAGCCTTTGTGCTTTGACCTGATGGATGCTGATGGTAGATGAGTATTCGTTATATTATTAGAACAGTTGTAAGTGGTGTCGTGCGATACAGGAGGAAGCTTGTGTTGTATTTTTCATTAGAAAATGGTTTTGGATGAAAGTATTCTCTTAAAGAGACAGCTCACATCTGCTTGATTTACTCACCCTCGAGTTGTTCCAAATCTGTATAAATGTCTTTGTTCTGATTAACACAGAGAAAGATATTTTGAGGAAAAATCTGTCTGGTTATAAGCATTCTTCCAAATATCTTCTCGGTGTTCCTTTGGAACAACTGGAAGGAGAGTAAATGATGACAGTATTTTCATTCTGAGGAAAACTGTGTGTGTGTGTGTGTGTGTGCGTTTATGTTTGTGTGCGGTCTCACGTGGAGCCTCATTCAATTCTAATCAGACCCGAGCAATGAAGCTAAAGCCCTGCGAGGGTCCCCGCAGGGACCATGACTCTAAAAATAGCTTCATGCTGGAATGTGAAAATGTTCCTCCACTACAGTCTGCTGGTTTGGTCAGGAGTTATTCTCAACACTCTGTCATATGTTCATGACAGATGGTGTGGGGATAATTACAGAGAAGGTGATTCTCAAAGGCTGTGTTGTGCGTAAGATACCAGACCGAGTTTTCAACAAACACTGGAAGCGAGAAGACATGCAAGCGCACATTAGCCTGTTTCACCTGAAACATCCTCCAGCAAAAAACACAAATTCTCTCATCATTTATTCATCCTCATGTTGTTCAAAACCTGTATGTGAGAAGATTAAAGTGGTTGAAGTGACTACACAGACTGCTCTATAGTATGACAGGTTATGGCATCACCCACAATACCCTAGCAACCACCCGGTTGTCATTTTTTTGTAAAGGACACATAGAAACACCCTGACGGCACTTAGCAATGTCCTAGAAACCGCTCGGATCACCGTGGCAACAGCCTACTGTACTCGAGCCCTTGCCATCAGCCAGAATATCATAGCAACCATCAGTCATCTGGATTGTTCTCAATTTCTGCTTACATAACCTCACCATAATCATATGCACAATAAAATGTCAAGATTCTTCACAGACTTCATTCTGTTCTGTTCTAAATGTATAGTATCATGCAATGTTACTTTGGATAAAAGCGTCTGCTAAAAGCATAACGGGTTAGTATTGTGCTCTAGTCTAGTCTACAGAATTATTTTCTATTCTAACTTTGTTCAGTTGTGTTTACTATGTCTAATCTATTCTATCACTGTCGTAGTTCTTGTAGTATAGTGTAGCCCTCTTCAAAGTGTATGCGCATGTGTGTGTGAGTGCATGTGTGTATGCGCATGCATGTGTGTGTGTGTGTGTGTGTGCATGTGTGTGTGAGTGCATGTGTGTATGCGCATGCGTGTGTGTATGTGTGTGTGAGTGCATGTGTGTATGCGCTTTCATGTGTGTGTGTGCATGTGTGTGTGCGCATGCGTGTGTGTGCATGCATGTGTGTATGTGCATGTGTGTGTGAGTGCATGTGTGTATGCGCATGCATGTGTGTATGTGCATGTGTGTGTGAGTGCACACAGCGAGGAGCTCTGGTTGTTTGAATGTGCTCACACACATGGGTAAGGCCGGGGATGTTTTAATAAAATATCTCTGTCACACATGGCCACATGTATTATTTAGAATGGCTGATACTTTGTGATGCAGAATCTTCCTTCGAGCAAAAGCAAAAGGCGGCGGATGATTTCAGGCCAGTGGGTTCTCTATCCGTTAGCGGGAACGCTTCCTCATTATATTGATTTACTTTAGATTTATGAATCTGCAGAAACTGCTCATCTGAGGCCTCATTTTTAAAACGTGTACACACAGATTTGATCGTCCACAAAAGTCCACGGCAACAATTCATTAAAAAGGTCTTTGACGTGTAAAAGTGTTTAGTGCCACGTCAGGGTCTGAGCAGATGTAAACACTTTCATTCTTGCTGCTCGTAGAGGAATCTGAAACCGTTCAGCTGCGTGCGATTTCTTCATCATTTGCACGTACACATGCTTTCTGTCAATCACATGTACACACTTTGAGAAATGATCGTAAAATCAAACTTAGGATGGTTTCTACACAACATTCTATAAATCTCCGGGTGTTTCAGAATAATTCTTTGCCAGCTCTAACTGAACATGTTTTTACACTATGCTTTAAAGATGGAACATCTTTCTGTTGGGGGAAAATTGATGGTTCAACTGTTGATGTTTTCTAGCTTACGAGACTTAATGGTGTTAAGTCCATTAATATTTAGTTTAAGCAACGTCTCAGATGTTTCTCATATACTTGCTACAAATGAAGCATACAGTGAGAAATACAATTGATATGGATGACATACTCAGACCATTCGGGAACTTTTGATGAAGTCTTATGTGTGTCTCAGATGTTTCTCCTGAGAAAAAGAGTCAGAAATGTGTCTGTTATGGGAGTTTAGTCACACTGAGCTCAGATTCGTCTCGTCTGCAATCAAAAGTCAATATTAGTGAAGATCTCAATATCGTTATTTCTCATTTCATTCTGTTTTAGTTTAAATAACAGAGACTTAAGTTGATACTAATAATAAAACATCTGAAAGGTCCATCAAATCTCCTGATCTATCACCTCTGAGCAATATATTCTCTCACAGCTGTCTGAAACTTCATTGTGTTTTATTGTCCTGCAGGACGAGCTGATTTCAGAGAAGGTAGAATCGAGTGCTGAAGTATATCTGTGCTCACCAGCTCATAAAGCATCCTTCATTTCAAAGGGTCACAAGGTTAAAATCGGCCTGGAGCAAAGACCAGAGAACAGCTCTGACTTCCATCATTCGGCCTCTGATTCTCTACCTGTTTCACTACACACAGCAAATCACCTTCAGTCATTCTAATAAACACATTGAAGCTTTTCTATCTCTGTTCTTAAACCTATTGAACTTTTCAAAAATTGGTAATAAAATATTTCTAATTGGAATTTTTCTGAGCACTTCAACTGAGTTCCAGGTAGTCATCAGACCGTAAGAGTGTCTTTAAGAGGAAAGAAAGAAAACTTCAATCCCCAGTGTTCATCATCATCATGTTTCAGGGCTTCAAAAGGTCGTCAGGTTTCCTCTGGCTCTGTCACCCCTCCAGCAGCCTCTGGAACTGCTCCTAAAATCACATTTCATTTCCAATTGTGGAATGAAAACTGCTTCTGAGAAATCATTAAGAAATTGAGCTACATTGAGCTGGTATTCTCAGAAATTGAGATCCACTCAACAAATTACCCCGACTGTGGCGAGCGCGCTGCTTATACGCCTCGGTGGATCTTAAGAGGATGAAATTAGTCAAGATGTAAATCAGCTTGTGAGGGAATTATTCCTCTTATGGTTGAAACAAGGAACAGAGTCTGGAGGAGTAAATGTGACGAGAAATGTTTGAGTTGATATTGAGATCTAAATAATATTTCTGAACTCTTCTCAAACTCTAACGACGGACACATTTCTAACTTTTTTCCTCAAGAGAAACATCTGAGACACACATTGTTCTCCATGTCATCTCACGGAGACGTAATTAAGACATTAGAGATGTCATCTGTGACTGTTCCTCTTTATTGATAAATAGTATATTCATATTCATATTTGTATATGTAATTGAACAGATTACTGACTGATGCTTTTGTAACATGGTGTTATACAGTAATGAGCGGCAGGGCTAAATTCAGTCCTTCAGATGAACGCGAGCACTCATTGGAGATTCAGATGGTTTGTGTTTGTGTCTCTGTCATCATTCAGCTTGATGTTATTCTCCCCGTCAGTAAACCGGCCCTATGATGTTGGTGTTTTATTGTCTCGCGTTGTCTCTCTGGGCACAAGACACGTCGTATGGAGGTCTGATGGACATGAATAACATGCTTCTTTCCTCAAACATGTGCATTTCAGAGGCTTAGTCCAGGATCAAACTGAAATGTTTTGCAGGTTTGCAGGTCTGTGTGTGTTGTTTGGTTTGTAGATCTTAAAGGTCATTTCCTGTGGGATTCATGTTCAGGGCTTTTGGATCAATCAAGGTCAATGAACGACGCATTGCAGCCTGTGATCATCATTAGGATTCATGATACGAAAAATAAATGATTGTTTTTATAGCCATTGCAGATGTGTCTTTATGGCCTCTTCCAGACAGGGTTATTATACAAATGCTGGGTTATTTCCAACTCAACGTTGGCTCATAAAGGCACCAACCCATGGGCTGTAAAATAACTTATGCAGTGATCTTTCAACCCTGAAATGATGGGTTTAACTAGAGATGCACGGATATATCAGCCAATATCGGTGTCGGTCGATAAACTAATTTTCAAATTTTTTAGAGACGAACAGCCGATGATCAGGGCCGATATATCCGGTCAATCAAAAATCCACATTAAAATGCAATGAATTTGTGCTCTGTGTGTATAGAAAATGTTAAGAAACAGTTTGATGTTCAATAGTTATAGTCATTATAGGAATGAATAACATTTAGAAAATTAAGAAATATTAATCTTCAGAATCGGTATCGGCACACATCACGCTGAATAATCGTCTATCATATCGGTTTTTGGTTGAATATATACTGTAGTTAAACCGTGATTCATTTTAGAGAAAAACCAACATTGGGTCATACCGTATCGGTGGAGAAATGTAGCATCGGTGCATCTCTGTAACACTTCTGTTGGTCTCTAGTCCTCTTTTCCCTGTTTTTACCCAAAGAAGTTACTTTTGACCAAACCTCCCTCATCAGAGCTCAGATTCCTCCGTTCACAATCACATGACTTCTGATTACACCGTCACCTGCACCCAATTCCCCAAAGACTAGATATACTTCCATTGTCAGTTGTTGTTCTTGTTTCTCTTGCCTGTTATCTTGGAATATTTCAGTATCTGTTTTTGGATCAATCGCTGGATTGTTGTCTTTTCTTTAACTCTGATGGAGTTTTCGCTATCCAGGATCAATAAACCTCTTCACTGGAACTCTGTGGTGTTCTCATCTGTCCGATCTCAAAGCGTTACACTCTAGTTTTAACCCATTGTTGAATCAAACATAAAACATTTGGGGGATTAATTTAACCCAACAGTTGGGTTTGTGCCTTTATGACCCAATGTTGGTTGTTCTCTTAAATGAACCATGGTTTTACTACGTATATATTCCACCTAAAATCTATGATTGCTGTAAATTATAGCAAACCAAAATAGAAATAGAAATGAATACATAAATAGAATTGTTAGGACAGGGTTGCAGTCTTTATACATGTTTAAGCGGTTTTATCATTTCAAATTACTGCTGTTTGCTGGCTAATAGCTTAAGCAAATGTATGTGTGTTCTTTTAAATACACTGTGAGCCAAACTCCAAACTCTGACACGCTCCATTAATGCTCTCAAGAAAAGTAAATGGGGAATGTAGTAAGAAGGACTTTGGCCATCAGAATCAATCAGCAGATGCGACGCCTTCAGGAGACGTTGTAGAAACACTTTTATTGAGTCATTATAAACAGTCGTCATTCTCTGAAGAATACAATCACAACATTCAGCATATACAACAAGTTTCAACAGGTTTAAATAATCAACAAGCCTCATTTGGAATGAATAACGCTCAGTTTGTGTCCGTAATGCTTTTGTATTTATACATTTTCACATGCACATCTGCAGTACGTTAAGGGTGCATCAAACTCTACGGCCGCTGCTGGTTCCCAAACCAGTTTTAAGACCCTTACAGACCAAACGTTTCACATCAGAGAACAACCTATAGATTGTGACTGCATGGTTATGTGGAAGTCATGCAAAAATCATGCAGGTACAACATGAAGGAACAGAATTGACCTTCTCTGTCTTTCTTATAGACTCCTCATAAAACCCCTCCTCCTTTGACCTCTGGTACCTAAACCCTGGAGAATGATTCAAGTGCTCTGCTACTCATTGATAATGGAAAGTCATTGACAGACTGGATCTGAAAGTAACCGACACAGAAGATATAAAGAGTCTGTGTGCAGTCGTAAGCTGTTTAGTATGGCAGCGCTGCTTTAGTGTTCCAAAGTCCAGGGGTCCGTTTATAAAACATGCGTACGCACAGATCTGATGGTAAAGTGTGCGTATGCAACAATCCTGATCACATCTGACAGAGAGGCATACGCACGTTTATTCTGTGAATCAATATTTAGAAAATAAGACCTAATATCTTAGATAGTAAATGTTTTTTTCAATTCTTTCACTTTATGTCCTGGAAAACAAGAGTGAGCTCAGCAGGTCGAGCGGCCCTTTTAAACACTGCTTACACACATTATTGGGTTTAATGGCACATCTTGCATAATTTCACCAGAATGCAAGTGAATGAATGGAGAGTTAATCGCAAGCAACTCAACTATAAAGCGCCTGAAAGGGAAAAATGATTTCAACAGCCTCGTCTGAAAATAACCTTTACTGGCGAAGCGCGATTCATCGAGAAATGACTTAAATATGTTCAGGCTCATCACGGCCTCCAGCCGAAACTGCACCGGGTCACAGATCCGCCCGCGGAGAGAGAGAACATGGAGATAAAAATCAACCATTTCAATTCATCTCAGAGATTTACAGTGTAAGGGAAAGTTCACCCCAAAATAACACCAGGGGACATTTCTCTAAATATCTTCCTTTGCGGTTTACAAAGAAAATACCACATACCCATTTTAAAGAACCAACATTTTCTTTGAAGAGAACTATCCCTTTAAAATAACCAGCAGTGGTAAGAATACCGGTTGATTAAGATATGAAGTTGAAATCAAATGTGTTTTCAGAGGGTGCAGGCATGAGACCTTTCAAACCCACTCTCACTGGGGCGGATTGTCATCTAACATGCTTTCAGTTTTCAGTGACCGAGGCTGTTGGAATGGAAAGGATATTTGCAGAGATAACCAGCGTGGATTGACCTTTCATCGCTTTTAAATCTTTTGTTTTGAAACTTTATCGGCCAGTTCTGCCATTTCATTTCAAAGATTTAATATGGTAACCATAGTTACAGCAACTAATATTAGTGCATAGTCATTGCTGTTTATATGAATCATCATCATCAAGATTCTCAACTATTAGCAATGGTGTGTAGGTGAAAACCGTGGTTACCATGGTAAATGCTGTAGGGGTTTCAAACTTAAAGCAATGGGTGGTCCGGTCAAACATCAGCATTCATATCATGCACTCGAGCTCCAAGCATTTACCAAATGAAAAAGAAAACAAAGGAAATGACACAAAACGTGTGACCTGACTGCAAGTTTATTTTTATATTACACTTTTAAAAACATGTATAAAATTGGTCCGGCTTCAGAAACAAGGCACGCAATGTCTTGATTCATGATCTCAGTGTTTGTATCAAGCATTCCCAATATAAAAACACATCCAGATTACTGAGGTTAAAATTCCGAGCAGCAAGTCAACCATGCAAATAAACTTTTGTGATGCAGACCGGATGCTTTAATAGTACGTCTCCCTCTCCACCCAACCTACAAAAACAATACAAATAATTAGCCAGTATATTGTGTACATAGTATATCTTTGCTCAAATGAATTTTTAATTTCACAAGTGAAACACAAAGTGAAAAACATCAACTCTGTTTCGAACGTAGATGGCAAGGCATCATAGGAAATTGCCAGTATCATGGTATGGAGTCTTTCTATATAAATGATGCTCTCTGTCAAATATATCTTTCATTTTGCTTTGCATGTTGTTTTCGATTTATCGTGGCCAACAATATAATCGCAGTATCTATAAAATGCCTTTGTTGTATAGAGAATGTGGCGCTGACGTCACACCGTGTTAAATGCTGGGTGTCGTGGGCTTATTTGTAGGTGGCAGCGGCTCTTTTCTGCTAGTGAGATCAGTTCAATGTTGTTCCGTTTGACGTGATTTATTCATATTTCCCACCGCTCTAATTCTCTTTACACCACTGTACGCAAAGGCAAGATTAGAGCCGCAGTAAAACAAAACAATTGCTAGTAAACAACCTCCGAAGACGGCGGCGGCGCCGACGTCGATTAACAAGCTCTATATTATACGATATGTGTCGCATTAACACAATAACAATAATAATGGTGGTTTTATAGATCACGGTTATTGCCAGTACTGTATATTTTGACATCCACCCCTAATAGGCACGTAACAATTCTCAACAATTTTCAATATGTATTCTAGATTTAACAACTGCGTTTTTACTTTTGTCTCTTCTATCTGTATTACTACGCATTAACTCTAAAGCTGCTTTGCAGCAATGCATAATTGTGAAAAGCACTGTGTATTGAATTCATGAAATGACGGGTAAAGTCAAGAGAATTAGTCATGTAGCATTTTCGCTTGTGGGGTTTTAGAAAGACATCTACTTTCGAGGGAATCAATGTAGGCAGTAGATAACACAGCAGGTTTTGGAACAGAGCTAGAGCTTATTTCTCTGTATATAAAACCGATATTTCCCTCACCTCCTGGGCTGCGTCGGATGATGAGTTTACGGATTTCATCATAAATAAAGATGAGGAGGGAGTAGGGGAAAGCGCAGAACCACCAGGTCGGTCTGTAAGAAACATTTCATAATTACTTTGATACCACCCAAGACAAACTTCCTCTGCTTTCTCTATAAAATAATTCAACACAATAGACCTGAAAGAAGAGACTTACTTCAGTGGGTACATTCTGAGGGCGACGTCCATGCCCGGGCAGTAGGACAGGAACGCTGCCAGAGCAGTTTCCTCAAACAGTCCAAAGATGAGAATCTTATTCCTATAGAGTAAAAACAAAGTAAGTTTCTTCATCTTCATTTGGGGAATTTATTTGAGTTAAAAGAGCCGTTGTATACTCACTTCATTCCTTGCTGGAAAACAGAGTTTCTTCTGGTCTTGCAGATGATCAGATCTGCCCACTGTACGATTACAATACTGGTGAAGAATGCCGTGTGGCACGTAAACTCCACGATCTTTCTCTGCTCGTATGTCTGAGGAAACCCAGAACATAAGATATTAGAGAATGAAAGAGAAACGATGGAGAAGAAATACACAACACTCACCCATTGCTGTCCGTAACTATCCTCCAGGTCATTGACCTGCTTGTCGTCCCAGTGGACTCGAATACCCAGCAACGTTGAGGGTAGAAATCCGTTTTCAGCCAAGATAACGAAATACGCAAAGAACCCGGCGAGAGCTTGAATCATACCTGTGGAGGCAAGCAGAACCAATCCTTTACAGTTCTGAAGACCTGCACGTCACCATCAGTTTGTGTTGAAACCTGTCTTACCGATTTGACCGTAAGCTATGCTAATGAGTCTCTCGTTTACAAGTTTGTCCGTCTTGGGGTTTCTGGGTTGCCGTTTCATGATGTCGCTCTCTGCAGCTTCGTAGGCCAATGAGATAGCAGGAACCTTAGTGACAGGACACCGGATATGTCAAATGAACCGATGACATCATCTCACAAACATAATGGCGACTAGTAATCCAGTGCTGTGCTTACCATGTCAGTGCCCAGATCGATACAGAGAATAGTGACGGTACCCAAAGGAAGAGGAATGTTGGCGATGATGAACAGGAGGAAGGGGGTGATCTCAGGAATGTTACTAGTCAGGGTGTAGGCAATGGACTTCTTTAAGTTGTCGAAGATCAGACGACCTAGCAAACGAAAGCAAAAGATGCTTCAGGATGCGACAAGGCACTCGGACAAAGCCACATGAAGCGTTGAGTGTTTTTTCATTTCATACCTTCTTCCACTCCAGTGACGATTGAAGCAAAGTTGTCGTCCAGCAATATCATGTCAGCGGCCTGTTTGGATACGTCAGATCCAGAGATACCCATAGCCACACCGATATCAGCCTTCTTCAGAGCGGGAGAGTCGTTCACACCATCACCCGTTACAGCCACGATGGCACCCTGTGGCCGACAGCAAAGCATCGTATACATTGTAAGCCACTTTACATTATACCTTTTATATTACAAAAGTTGTTCTAACGCAACCCTTGGTTATGGAGAGCAAGTTATCTACACCTATGATGACAAGAACGTATGTCTTCTTTAAACATGCAGACACCCTTTCAGTGTAACTGATATCATGATAAACGCGCTGCGAGCGAAACAAGCCATGGCAATTATTGTGATGTGAAGAATGATTACATCACATGCCTAATATATATGAGATATGTTGGAAACCTGTTGAATCGCACGGAGCGAGTTTCCCCATCGCTCATCTTAAAGATCAGGTGACAGATTGTGGGATTTTAAACCTTCCAGAAGACTAACCTGTCTCTGGCAGCCTTCCACGATAATCAGCTTCTGTTGAGGAGATGTTCTGGCGAACACAATTTCTGTGTGGTATTTCAAGATATCGTCCAATTCCTCGGGGGACAAATCCTTCAGGTCGCCACCATGAATCACACAAGCCTTTGCATCCCTTCAAAGAAAAACAAAACGAGATGAAAAACCAGAAACCGTAAATATCCAACCAGAAGGACTGACGGCGTAAAACATCTCACTACCTTGGGTTGACCTCATTGATGGGAATGTTCAGGCGAGCAGCGATGTCTTCAACGGTCTCGTTGCCCTCTGAGATGATACCCACTCCCTTGGCAATGGCCTTGGCTGTGATTGGATGATCACCAGTAACCATGATAACCTTGAAGAGCAACGTTTGAATCAGAACCAAGACTAAGGCATTTCCGTTTTGAGCATTTCTTCAACAGATTAAGATCTGATTATTTGTAGGAACGCTTTATTCTTGCGGGTACGTCTGGTATTTAAAATGTGAAGAAGACGGTGTGTTTTTTTCCCAAAACACAAGCTTGACCTTACATAACCCTTAAATACTTTTACTAGTATTACCTGCTTACCCTGTTGTGGAAATTTTTCATATAATCTTGGATACTTTGTACGAATGGTAATTTTATTATATTCAGGTTTTTGGGGCGTTTACTGGGCAACACAGTTGACAGTGACTTAATAAAAAAAAAGTAAAAACATATGTTGGTATGTTTATACACAAACATAAGTACAATATACATCGATAATAATTGTGTAACACTGTTGACAGGCCATTGATCCAATCTCAACAGATTTGATATACGTTTGATTTTATATGTGCTGTTTTTATCCTATTTGGTGGAAAAGAGGACACAGCTTCTAGTCTTCTATCCATGTGCTTCTAGAGGAAATGACATCACACTATGCAAACGATGTGAGTCTGAGGAAAAACCCTGGTAAGGTATAGCAAAATATAGCTTATATTAGACGAACACACCCAATTGTCTCGCTTTTCTAATCTGACCGAAGGATAAACTAAAGACAATTAGAAAATAGCAAAGAGGTGAATTGACGTGAACCCGCACCGAGCAACACGAATGATGCGAGCTGAAAAATGTCAACTCAAGTGGAGTATTCATGCAAAGAGCTCATTGACACCTAATGTTGACACGTATGGGCGTGTGAAGACACACACATGTTTTTCTTGTCATTAATAATAAAGAGCGAGGAACATGATGCTTTAATTATAAATGCAAGCATATCTAAAATAATAATAATAATTAAATCCAGAACAGGAAGAGCTTACATCTTCTGATGAAGTCTATAAAACAAGTGTACATTTGAGGTTATTTTAATGCAATCTTTGAAGCCTTTACGCTTTATTGGGTTGACAGTATATGAATAATATATCCAAAGGACATTAGATGTAGCCGCAATGATGAAGCCCTCCAAAGACTGATGTACCTTGATTCCAGCACTTCTGCACTTGCCCACGGCGTCAGGCACAGCGGCACGTGGAGGGTCGATCATGGACATAAGGCCAATGAAACAAAGGTTCTCAGTGGGGAAGTTCACCTCCTCCGTATCAAATGGGAAGTCCTCAGGAAACTGCTCGTCGGGAAGGAAGAAGTGGCAGAATCCTGTGAAGACACAAGAAGAAAACAGTTACGGGATTTACGGTTAAAATAAGTGCAAACTTGATTCTGATGGTTCGCAAGATTACCGAGTACTCGTTCTCCCAGACCACCGAGTTCCAAGTAGGCATTCTGGAAGGCGTCCCTCATCTCATCATCAAGAGGTTGCTCTTTTCCTTGGATCAAAATAGAGCTGCACCTGTCCAGGATTCTCTCAGGGGCTCCTTTCATCACCAGCAAGTGTTTGGTCTCAGACGAATTGGGATTCTTGTGGATGGAGAGCTTTAAAGCCAAATAGACAGAATACGTTACGAATCTGAATCTCATCCAACGTCTTCTCTTTTCTCCAGACGCTAGTGACAGAGATACCTGGTATTTGTTGGTGGAGTTGAAAGGGATCTCAGAGATCTTTGTGTATTTTTCTCTCATCTCTTTGACAGAACCGCAGCACAGCTCGATGCACTTCAGAAGGGCCGATTCAGAGGCATCGCCAGCCACGTCTCTCTGTGAACAAACACAAAGTGTAAGAAGAAAGTGCAGAGCGTGATCAAGAAACACTTGATTTGTTGCATGCACTATAAACACGGTTTCAGTGTATGTAGCAGGGCGAGGAATAAATTAGCTCTTGAATTCGAGGCGACTCTCCAACAAATTAGTCCCATTACAAAACAAGGCAGAAATGACAGTGTGTTTACAGAGAAACAGTTTGTTCCAGTCAGAGACTCTGGAGAGCGAGGGGTTTAAACAAATACCCAGAGGCAAAGAGAAGAACAAACACGGCCTGGCTGTGAGGCAGCGACTCTCAAAGGGCAGCACTGTGAACAGGTTAATTTTAAGAAAAAATGAAGGCGATTTTGGTTCGCGCCACATTAACTAACAGACCTTCATCAAAACACACCTTCAGAATGGCGATGCTCTCCTGCTCCGCAAGGAAAACGGCACGGTTGCACAGGCCGGCGACGCGAGCGAGGGCCGCCCATGTCGCTGAGCTCCTGTCAAATGAGGTTCCGCTCTGGTTCTCCGTGGTGTCCGCTTCATGAATCTGGTTGTCGAACCACATGTGAGCCACGGTCATCCGGTTCTGGGTTAAAGTTCCCGTCTTGTCCGAGCAGATGGTGGAGGTTGACCCGAGAGTCTCCACAGCTTCAAGATTCTTCACCAGACAATTCTTCTTTGCCATACGTTTGGCGGTCAGAGTCAGACACACCTGGAAATGAATAAAAAAGTTTCTTAATACCAAACTTTAATGCTGCACCATATTCCTTCTGAACCATGGTAAGAATAGCACTTACGGTGACGGTAGCCAATAGACCCTCTGGCACGTTGGCGACGATTATACCGATCAGGAAGATGACAGCTTCCAGCCAACTGTAGCCGAGGATCAAGGACAAGACGAAGAAGGACACACCCAGGAAGACAGCCACGCCGGTGATGATGTGGATGAAATGCTCAATCTCAATAGAGATTGGTGTTCGACCCACTTCGAGACCGGAAGCGAGAGTAGCGATACGGCCCATGACCGTGCGGTCGCCGGTGTTGATGACGATACCTCTGGCAGTCCCTATAAGAAAATCAAATTCAACGATTCTTTAATGGTTGGACCTAATGATTAAATATATAAGATTCAATTTTAGTAAGGTTGGCAGTTGCTGTAAACAAAACTGCCATTTTGTACCTTCAACGCAATTGGTGGAGAAGAACGCAATGTTTCTCGTCTCCAGAGGGTTTTCATTGGAGAAGTCAGGCGTACGAGTCTGAGGCTCAGATTCACCGGTGAGCGAAGAGTTGTCCACCTGAGAAAGAGACATGATCTTTAGTTAATCCTCGTATGTGTGAAATAAAAACACAACTTTTTATGGTAATTTATGATATCAATTTCACCTTGCATCCATGAGCAGAGATGATACGCAGATCGGCAGGAATTCTGTCGCCGCCCTTGACCTCCACAAGATCTCCAACAACCACTTCTTCAGCATTAATGTTGTTCTTCTCACCATTACGGATTACCAAAGCTTGCTGTGTGACATCAGACATTTTGAAGAAAAATCCTACACACAAAAAATGTCAACAAAAAAGATTACTTCACCAACCTGAGGGACGAGATTCTTGAAGGAGTCCATGATCTTGGAGCTCTTGGCTTCTTGATAGTAAGAGAAACATCCAGTGATCATCACGACCGCCGAGAGCACGATTCCCAGATACAACTGTGTAAAGCCAAAGAAGAGAGTTTAAGAGATAAAGTGAGATGTTTCAATGAAATGAAACAGGATTTTTCCTCACGTTATCGTTGGCAGGTTCATCCTCTGAAGCCGCCTGGATGCCGTACGCAAGAAAACAAAGGATGGCTCCAATCCACAGGAGAGTCGAGAAGCCTCCGAAGAGCTGTTTGCAGAACTTCACCCATTCTGGGGTTGTTGGGGGCGGAGTCAAAGCATTGGGTCCATCACGAGCCAAGATTTCTCTAGCACGATCTGCGGTCAATCCCTGGAACACAACCCGCCCAGGCAACCATTATACCAATAATTACTTCAAGAACATTTCCACATGTCAGAAGTACCTGCGGGCTGGATTTGCAAAGCATTCCTCTACATTTAAATGAGAAAAGACTTTGAAATGTTTTGTATCCCTGAAAAAACATTCTTAATAATGTTGAACGAAAATTTGCCAAAGATATTGATACAACTATTTGTAAATATAAACAAGTAAGGACAGCCTCGGTCAAAAGGTCAGATGTTTGACATGTGTTTGCTTGTTTGAACATGTTTGACATGCATGGAGTTAGATATGTTCAATGTGACTGATCACTTGCCAAAAAGTTGTTTAGGAATTTCATATTAATGTAATATATAGATGGATCTTATTGTTAGCTACTGTACATTCAGATAAACTGCCAACCAAGGAAAACATGATTATACTATCAAATGTACACGCTGGTGGGACTATGTCTCCCGGCTGGCCTGGGAAAGCCTCGGTGTCCCCCCGGAAGAGCTAGAGGAATTGTCTAGGGTGAGGGATGTCTGGGCATCTCTGCTTAGACTGCTGCCCCCGCGACCCGGCCCCAGATAAGCGGAAGAAAATGGATGGATGGATGGACTATCAAATGTTTGTCTGTAAAGATGTATAACTAAAGTCTAAACTCACCTTGGTGAAATCAGTTCCGTATTTCTTATTGAGCTCATCCAGCGTGAGTTTGTGGTCATCCTGCAACAGCGCATAAAAAAACAAATTTCACTGAGATGTGCTCGCCAACAGGCGTTTGGCAGCAATGAATAAAACCAGAGTGAAACAAACTGACTCACCAAGTCGACTTCTTTTTTCAGCTCATCCATGTCTTTATCTTTCTCCTTTTTGCCCTTGGGCTTTGACTTCTTGCCCCCCTGCTCTGAGGTGGCCGCCAGCTCATATTGTTCTCGACCTTCCTGTGGAGCAACAAAAAACAACCGTCACATTCCCCACAATCCGCGTGCATTGTCCAAAAGGGCTCTAGACTGGGCCACAGTTTTCCTAAATGGGTGCGACTCATCAATATATCATTTTTGTGTATTATAAATGTAATATTGCGCAAGCGGTGCATTCATTCACTCATTTCCGTCTCCCCTCATTTAACCATTCACCATCATGTGTTTAAACTTTAAGCACTTAACTATTGTATAAAGCTCTAAAATACTGCAAAGAATGCAAAATGTTAACGGTATACATCACATTAAATCCTATTTATTTGTGGGTCTCTGTTGATAAAGCCAAACGGGAATCAATGCAGCTTTCACTAAGACAGTAGCTTTAAGAAAGATGTGCTTTAAATATGGTAAGTGTTGAAATAGATTTTACATGTACTACACAAAGAATGAAATCATAAACAATGATTTGTATTACTTTCTAATTGATGAATGAATGTATTAAACACATTTGAATGAAGTTTTAATGGTTCTTTTTTCTAACTTCACCCCATAACAACTGAATAGCTTTCTAGCAGCTGTGCCATCTCTCTCAAATGAAAATGCAAAAGTGAATGTGCGATGATTCATATTTAACAATTGCTACACTTTGACTTTTGAGTAAGTGATAATGTTCAGCAGCTGGTTGTTATGTCAGAATAATCCCTTCAGTGTGATTGTGAAGCGGAGGGTCTTGTGTCTCACTGAAGGGGTTTATTTCATGATAACAGCGGCTGTTCATACATTATCCCTCTTATTAAACGGCCACTGGCCACATGAGAAAAACTGGACATTAAATGTGAAATATGTTATTAGCTCATTTTTACCGAATGCAGATCTTCTGTGAGGAAAAGCCATTAAGTTTAGTTTTTAAGGTAAGAAACGATGTTCAAATGTCACGAACAGGCAAATTGGTTTAATCCTTTGTAAAGACAATGTCATACATGTTATTAAAAGATACATTTACAACTGTTAAAATGATTTCATGCATCCGGGTTGGCCTGTGTTATTAGCTTTAAGCGGTTGTTATCGGAGAATAATAAACCTGCAAATGTGCCAATCAGAAATGTAATAATGATTATAAAGCGGAATTCTCACAACTTAATTGATATTTCACAATGTCAGCATGCAAATAAAAATGTAAAATATTAGCAAGAGGTTAGAGTTGAGATTACCTCAGCGAGCGGTTGATGTCAATGGATAACGTGTCGCAATTAACATTTAACTTCAGTCGTGGAGGTCAAGGGTTGCAATTCTTTGAAGCAACAGGTCTTATCATCCTGAATACAATGTGTGATTCATCTTTGAACCCAAGATTTCGTGTGATCTGGTATTTGCTGGAGTTCAAGATCAAATCATATCTAGCCATGAGGAGAAGTCATGCTCAAGTATTTGTGAATTGTACAGTTTGCAGGATAACTGTTGACTTCTGGGCATACAGTCAAAGGATTGTGTATGATTTGGGTTTATCATTCATAAGTAAACTTAAAGAAAACATGTATTATTTTTATATCAAGTTTATCATTTTCAAACAGGTAATATGTCTCACACTTTTCTCAGCTGTTAATCTTTATTTTCTTCATCAGGTCTATTCACTGCTACAAATCCACATAAAAGTGGGAAAGTTGTTTATACTGTAAACGAAAGGACGTGAAGATAAAAGAAGCCCACAACAAACAACACAACACCTGTAGCGCCCGGCCGATCTCATTTCCATCTCATCAGAATACACGCATGATCACTTTCCACATGCGTGTTCAATGTGAAAGACGTCAAAAGTTAAATATCGAGTTAAAGGGTTAAACATAAAAAACAAAAATGGCAGGACACAAATCTATTCATGTTGTTCAAATATTCTGGACGTCATGAGATTAATAAACAACTTTCAACAAGTTTATTCACGTGTGTGCCTAAACCAGTCTGCAGAAACATATCGCTCGTCTAATTCTGAGACTTTGCACTGTTGCCACGGGAGACGGAGCCGCACCTCTAGACCCATCTATGGCTTTGGTCACGTGTCCAACTCGACCGTCTTTGTTTCACAAGTGGCATATAAATGGGAGGTTGAGAAGAAAACAGAGTAGAAACTTGTCCACACCAGTCGCCAGTCCATTAAACCAGAGCAAGAGATTTACTCAAGCACATTCAGTTAAAGCTGTAGTCCAATCATTTCATCATTCTAGTTTGCTTTCTTTTCTCATTTAATCCACAATCTTCCAATATGCATTAAACAAACAGCACAAACAATTGAGCAGAACGTGGAACGACCGACATGAATGATTATGCACTTTCCCTTTAACTCCACAAGTTTACCTTAAACCTAATGATCCGTGTTCTCACGGTATAGTAACAGGAAGTTCCCAAGAGCCTGACTTTATACATCTCACATATTATAAAAGTAAACATTTCACGCTTTTATAATAAAGAGGAATTATGGGAAGCGCAGAAACACTCATGAGACCATTTTAACAGAAGCATGAAAACCTGACGTCAAACTTGCACGTTTCTGGTGGTGTGTTCAAGAAAAGTTCACGTGGAGGCGAAATGTCTGTAGTCCACTGTACCAAAAAAGGTAAGGGGTCCCGAGACGGCCCCTCAGGGGGGTGGGCTCTGCCTGTCCTGTCAGACGGGACTGTCAATGACAAAAGGTCTCACTAACACACACTGACGGATGAATGGAAAGAATGTTGAGCCCATCAGAGGAGGGGTTGAGTACGCAGCTGGGATTAACACCTGATGCCGACCTTTAAGCGCACTACACTACATGCTTACATTCACATATTGACTCACATACATTTTTTGGAGCCTATGGTTTGTAGTTCCGCTGTCGACCTGCAGAGATGAAGATCATTTATGCATTTGGGCAAATCCACCATTAAAAGCCCACACTGGTCAAACAAAGACATTCATTTGAATATTAAAAAGATGACTCGCTGTCTATCAAGCCTAGTGGTTATGGGTAATATCTGAACCACATTCAAAAGACTCCAACAGCAATCATACAATACAACAGAACAAGTTAAAATACTAAATATATAACCAAAACAAAATACTAAAGATGTAAATTGCACGGCATTATTCATAACTCTCCACCCGCTGTCTGCAGTCAGTGGCAAGACATCTGCCCCATTGCGGTGGGATTTAATGGGGGAATGGATAGCTGAATGCACCAAAGCCTGATGAAACACGCAGAGAGGTGTTTGCTCTCATCACACCAGTACTGTGGGACTGAGCGCATCTCTAGTGATGCTGAGAGCCTCATATTAGGCAGCGGTGTTCCGCTCAAACCTCAAGATTCTGACTGGATGTGAGGAGGGGTGGATCTCTCTATCTTCAGCTCAGCCTGTTGAGCGAACCCTCGGGCTTCATAGAGATAAACGCAGATAAACGCGTTTCGAGATCAAACAAGTTGATGTTCAGTCTGAACGAGCCTCCATCAGTCCCATCAGACGCATGCACCCGTCAGACGCATGCACCCGCCAGACGCATGCACCCGCCAGACGCATGCACCCGTCGTATGTATCGTGGCGTGTTGTTTCTTTATGTGGTTTAGTAAAACAGGTGTTAGTTTTGTTGTTGTTTGTGGTGATACATTAATACATTAAGCGTAGTGTACCTGTAGACATGTAAATCAACGGTTAGCGCACTTTTACTACAGTAAACCCATAGTTCATGTTCATAGTGGAAATCCACATTAAACGGGTTATCTTGAGTTCACGATACACATCACGAGATTCAAATCAAAGAGTTGCTTTACGTTTACACGCTGAATAATTCAATACATTGCTCCTGTACAACACCACGCGTGGATATTCAAACACGTCTCGCGTGAGATACAGTGTCACGTCATCCGTTTCTCTCTCTCTCTCTCGTGACACGCGCGATTACTGAAAGTCACAAGACAACATTTGTTTAGACACACGGCCTGACCCACCCATCGTGTCCGTGTCGGGAGTTCCCGAGGAGTCGGACTTTCTCTTAAAGACACAGAACTAAACTTGTTGCTCTTTGCTGTGAAGTAAAGCGGTTAGTTGGAGTGGATCGAGTGGGCGCATAAAGATCTCATTCATTTCAACTCATCTGAACACAGAAACTGCGGAAGTGAAAAAGAAACCATGTGAACGTGAAAGCCAGTCACCAAACCAAACGTGTTTTCATTAAGCGCAACGTTTGGGCGAACACGCAAAAAAAAAAAAAACATAGACATTTAACTGTTTAGCGAAAAGACAAATTCACACTTACTCCTCGTCCCATTTTGGCCAAAATCGACCACCTGTGTCTTAAAAAAATCCAAGTTTTCTTAAAAACAACAAATTAAAAGTCCCCAAATCCCGTTTTTTTCTTTATATGTTCTTCTTCGGTCACCGCCGGACGCGTCAAAACCGAGTTACAGACCGAGCGTGCAAACGCTTATATACGGCGTGTTTTTTTCACAGTGACGTCTGCTCGTATCGCTATGGTAACGCGGAGAAAGGGGCGTGGCGTGCAGAGAAGAAGATTGTATCAGACTTTGATCACGTGAAAAGAAAGCCATTGATCTTTGATCTTGAGTTATGGACACGTAAAGTGAACAGTGTATGCTTGGGTGAGCTCAGTGGGTTCAAATGTGTTTGCAACTGATTAAGCGATAAACTCGAAACATGCAAATGCAAACTTCTGTAGGTCGTGAAAATCCTGACCAGCTTGTTTTTTATTCACTTCTACCTCGCGTGCAAGCATATTCACCTGATGACGTCACAGTGGAATTGGTGTGATCTAATTGGATGTATTTGACAAGCTGTTTTTGTCAACATGATTCTCTCAGGATCTCATTTCATGGTCATTATATGGATTATCCTCATAACAGGGATTATGCCCATTAGGCACAACTATTGACCAATAGTGTCTGTACCAGACGGCATCTTCGAGGCAGGAGAGCTAAAAATATCTCGAATTTTATCTACAAGCTGTACGTGGGCTCTAGACTATAAATGTGTTGTCATGGAAACTATCATGTCACCCCTAATTTTTAGACAAGAAGAATGCCCCCTAGTGGCAGAAGTGAATGCTTATGAATCTCAGAAAGACTTTTATCAGCAGCTGTGCCTTTATCATGTTTATAGTTCGTGTTTTTATTCTCAAATGTCAATAGAACATATTTCTCACAGTGTTTTTGCTCTATATACAGGTCAGTATTCAGTTGAACATAATGCTCTTTATATAGTTGTATTGATCCCCTTTTCATTTGAATTGTGATCATATGTTTGTTTAGTTCATTATTCACAACATCTGTTGTAATGCCGTGTTCTTTGTGGAACACATTAGCTTCTTTATATTTTTATAACATATGTTGGAGTCACGAACACAAACGCAACAAGAATCTGATTGGACTGAATGTTTATTGGTTGAAATTGAGAACATTCTGTATGATTTTAAAGAGTTTGCAATAGATGGTGGTCTCGTCTCAGTAGTATGTTTCTTTCTCCACCCAGCCTGAAACAATATAGCACAGAGTTATTTCAACCTTCATCTCTCGACGGAATGGAGAACAACAGAATATTGTTATGAAAGTAATACCGCTATCAGAGATCGCCTTTAAAATCAAACTTTCTTGGGAAACATATTTAAAAGAAGAAAACTGTAATTTAACAGCAAACTCTTTGCTTACCTCCTGGGTTCCGTCTGAGGATGTATCTTCTAGCTTCATCATAGACGAAGATGAGCAGTGAATATGGGAAGGCACAGAACCACCAGCATGGCCTGCAAACAAAACAACATTGTTAAAGCGTTTGTTAATGTCTTTTGACATCATCTAGTGCAAACTAGATCCGTTCACTTACTTGAGTGGGTACATTCTCAAAGCCACGTCCATGCCCGGACAGTAAGACAGGAAACAGGCCAAAGCTGTTTCCTCAAATAATCCAAAGATGAGGATTTTGTTTCTGTGATACAAAGGTGTTTTTTTAGTCTTTGCTAACAAGGCTATGACTCTACAACAATGATGATGACAATCACACCCTTTTAAAATAATACTAATACTAATAATCATATTTTTGTCTGGTAGTGGCCTTTTAGAGTCAAAATGTGCCTGAATCTGAGCAAACAAGCCATTCTCACAGACATGAGGCAATGTGGTTTGTTTGAAGACGGCTCTTTGTTTGCACACCTCATTCCCTGCCGTACGATGGAATTTCTCCTGGTTTTACAGATGATCAGATCTGCCCACTGAACGACCACGATACTGGCGAAGAATGCCGTGTGACACGTGAACTCCACAATCTTTCTGCGCTCATAAGTCTATACAGAAAAACACAGGGGGAAATATGATCAAATTGACGTTTAGAGCGATTCACAGATTGTCCCACAGCTGTGACACTCACCCACTGTTGTCCGTAGCTGTCTTCCAGGTCATTGACGTATTTATCATCCCAATTGACTCGGATTCCTATTAGATCAGATGGCAGGAATCCGTTCTCGGCCAGAATGACGAAGTAGGCAAAGAACCCTGAGACCGCTTGCATCATACCTAATATTGAGTTTGGTCAAAATAATTGTTTCATTTAGGTGGTTAAAATTTGTGTAGTAACTCAACATAACGTAATGTGTCAGATTCATTTGTTATGAAATAAAAAAACATCCTAGTCAGTCATAGTCATCCTCCACATGTTAAGGGGAGTTTTTAACTCGAAATATGTATTGAAAATGGCAAAATAGTTACATATGTTGAATGCAAAGTTGATCGTTTCACTTATATTTTTTGATTTATAATTCAGAATATACATTCTGACGAAAACATTCTGAGCTCTCTGTAAATAAATGCTCCTACCGATTTGACCGTAGGCCATACTGATGAGCCTCTCATTCACCAGCTTGTCTGTTTTAGCATTTCTGGGTTGTCTCTTCATGATGTCACTTTCAGCAGTTTCGTAGGCCAATGAGATCGCAGGAACCTGTGGCGATGACACAAAACAAATGAACAAAAAACAGCAAATTCCAAAACAGTGAAAGTGCAATGTGCAAACAATAAGCATCAAACACTGAATCCGCAGTGATCAAGCCATTTCCAAGTTTGTGATTTTTAGGGTTACTTCAGGACATGGCTAATGTCACTGAAATTAGTTGTTGTGATATCTTTTCATTTAAAGGGATAGTTCACCCAAAAACGCCAATCTGTTTATTTACCCCCAGGCCATCCGAGATGTAGGTGACATTTTTTCCTGAGTAGAAACATAAAGGAGATTGTTTGGTAGATCCGCAGCCCTCTACGCTTTAATGAGAGTCTATGGACTCCACCTGTCTAAGAGTTCCTAAAGCACATCATTCCTGGCGACATGTTAATGTCTTGTGACGCAAATCGTTTGATGTTTTCATAAAACCGAATGTCATTTTTAATAATATTAGCCATACTGTGCAGCCTCTTCACACGTCCCGATCGTGATCTTCTTTCTTGTAGTATTTGGTGGCGGAGGGCATAACAGTGTCTGGTGCGTTTAGCGCCACCTACAGAAAACAAGTGTTGAGCAACTTTCGTAGAAATGACTCTCAACACTCCCTTAGACTCTTAGACAGGTGGACCCCATAGACTCCTATCGTATGAAGTAAAGAGGGCTGCGGATTTCTCTTCTTTGTGGATCTTCTCAGTTTTTCAAGTTTTTTTATGTAAAACATTTTCTCTAGCACGGTATGAAGATCAGAGTATCAGAAATTGAATTATGAACACAATACGTGATGAGCAAAGTTGTAACTTTAAAAAAAATTAAAAAAAGTTATCATTTTTGTTGTTTTCTGACCAATGGGTGGAGCTCTACCTAGGTACTGATCCAAGCAATACAGGAAAAATAAGACTTATAAGCAGAAACATTTTACCCAATCTAGTTCTTTTCACCTACCATGTCAGTGCCCAGGTCAATGCAGAGAATGGTGACAGTGCCCAAGGGTAGAGGAATATTCGCAATGATAAACAAGAGGAAGGGTGAAATCTCAGGGATGTTGCTGGTCAGGGTGTAGGCAATAGACTTCTTCAAGTTGTCAAAGATCAGACGTCCTAAAATTAAGTTTCATGTTTGAGTGTCAAAGAAATATTTATAAATGTTGAGACTTCAATAACATTTCATACCTTCTTCCACTCCAGTGACGATTGAGGCAAAGTTGTCGTCCAGCAGAATCATGTCAGCGGCCTGTTTGGATACGTCAGATCCAGAGATACCCATAGCCACACCGATATCAGCCTTCTTCAGAGCGGGAGAGTCGTTCACACCATCACCCGTTACAGCCACGATGGCACCCTGATAAAGACGGAAAAGCATTAAACCAACTGGAGTAAAATCATCTAGGGTGATCACGATAAATAGTACCTGTCGCTGACAACCCTCCACTATGATCAGTTTTTGTTGTGGAGACGTTCTAGCAAACACGATTTCAGTATGATGTTGGAGGATGTCATCCAGCTCATTCTCAGACATGCTCTTCAATTCTCCTCCATGGACCACACACGCTTTAGCATCTCTGGAAGTGTACTCCATGTTAGCAGACATTGATCCAAAGCCTATTTCCTATTTCTTTGTAGATCAGGGACTATAGGTGAGATTTTACCTTGGATTAACCTCACCGACAGGAATGTTTAAACGTGCAGCGATATCTTCCACAGTCTCGTTGCCTTCAGAGATGATGCCGACACCCTTTGCGATAGCTTTAGCCGTAATCGGATGGTCACCAGTAACCATGATAACCTGTCAGAAGATTCTGAATTATCACTTGAGCAACTGAATTTGATAGCAATGTGAACGAAATTGAATATGTTACAACAAAGGTGCAACATATTCAACCTGTGGATCTTGATTCAAGGATAACGTCTTGACCCAAGACCTTTGGCAATAGCCTTAGCTGTAATTGGATGGTCACAAGAAACCATGCTAACCTGTGATAGGACACTTAGGTACTTTATCATTTGATTAATTTATGGGTGCAATATTTTTAGGTAAGGGATCTTGAATCAAGGTGAAACAGCACCTTGATTCCAGCACTCCTGCACTTGCCCACGGCATCTGGAACGGCGGCACGAGGCGGGTCGATCATGGACATGAGGCCGACAAAACACAAATTCTCTGTTGGGAAGTTCACTTCATCTGAATCAAATGCAAAACCTCCAGGGAACTGGTCATCAGGGAGGGAAAAGTGGCAGAAACCTGTGAGAAAGAACCAGGAATTACCAATGTGTGTTATACTTCGGCAGCGATAACTGAATGTTACGAGGTGACTTTACCCAGCACTCTTTCACCAAGACCTCCAAGCTCTACGTAAGCATTCTGGAAAGCATCTTTTAATTCATCTTCAAGAGGTTGCTCTTTTCCTTGGATGAGAATAGTGGAGCATCGTTCCAGGATTCTCTCAGGGGCTCCTTTCATCACCAGCAGGTGTTTAGACTCAGAGGAATTGGGATTCTTGTGGATAGAGAGCTAGAGCGAAGCAGATTAGATGCTGTTAGCACGACTAGTTAAATCTGTACGATCTGACCTACAGAGAATCTTTCAGAGTATAAAATACCTGGTATTTGTTGGTGGAGTTGAAAGGGATCTCAGAAATATTGGTGTACTTGTCTCTCATTTCTTTCACCGAACCGCAGCAAAGCTCGATACACTTCAACAGAGCAGACTCGGAGGCATCGCCAGCTGTTTCTCGCTGCAAAAGATTGATTGAGTTTCACTTGCATCAACACCATACTGGGGTGGACTTCTAGTCACTCCAGATGTAAATTTAGACTTCCTTAAAGTAAATATTGAGTGCTCAAGTATACCTTCAGGATTGGCACATTGTTCTGATCAGCAAGGAAGACGGCACGGTTGCACAGGCCGGCAACACGAGCGAGGGCCGCCCAAGTCGGAGAGCTTTTGTCAAATGAGGTTCCACTCTGGTTCTCAGTGGTGTCCGCTTCATGAATCTGGTTGTCGAACCACATGTGAGCCACAGTCATCCGGTTCTGTGTTAAAGTTCCCGTCTTGTCTGAGCAGATGGTGGAGGTTGAGCCGAGAGTCTCCACGGCTTCAAGATTCTTCACCAGACAATTCTTCTTTGCCATACGTTTGGCGGTCAGAGTCAGACACACCTGCAAGAGTAGATAAAAGTATTCAGTTTTGGCTCAGGGATGCTAGTTAGAAGGATTTGGAAAAGACCCAACAGATGGAACAATGTGGCTGCACTTACAGTTACAGTGGCAAGGAGACCCTCGGGTACATTAGCAACAATGATTCCGATAAGGAAAATTACGGCTTCCAACCAGCCATATCCAAGAATCAGAGAGAGGATGAAGAAGGACACACCCAGGAAAACAGCCACACCAGTGATGATGTGGATGAAGTGTTCAATCTCTCTAGCAATCGGTGTCTGTCCAGATTCAAGGCTGGAGGTGAGACTGGCGATACGACCCATGACGGTGCGGTCACCGGTGTTGATGACAATGCCTCTGGCAGTACCTAGAAGATATTTTCAAATCTGAAGCTGTGTATTTTTTACTAGTCCTTTTGATTTTATTCATCATACTTCAGATGTTTTGTACCTTCAACGCAGTTGGTAGAGAAGAATGCAATGTTTCTTGTCTCCAGAGGGTTTTCATTGGAGAAGTCGGGAGTACGAGTCTGAGGCTCAGATTCACCAGTGAGTGAAGAGTTGTCCACCTGGAAAGGAGGAAGGTAAGATTCAAGTTTATTTTCTTCTTCATTCATACAGTAGGTAAGCAGGAGTATACTATTATTTGACTTTCATATGCTTTACTGTAGGTCCCACCTTGCATCCATGTGCAGAGATGATACGCAGGTCAGCTGGGATTCTGTCTCCACCTTTGACCTCCACCAAATCACCAGCGACTACTTCCTCCGCATTGATGCTGTTCTTCTCTCCATCACGCACAACCAGGGCTTGCTACATGATCAGAATAACCCAGACCACATTTTAAGTTCTGTGTGACAGCCACATTTTCAACAGAATGAATGAACATTTCGGTACCTGAGGGACAAGGTTCTTGAAAGATTCCATGATTTTAGAACTCTTGGCTTCTTGATAGTATGAGAAGCATCCTGTGATTATGACAACAGCAGCCAGCACAATTCCCAGATAGAGCTACAAAAAAACATATCTTGCATATCTGTGACTTAATGACCATAAAGTTAACTTTGCCAAAGTAAGACAATTATTAATGTCTCATACATTGTCATTTGCTGGTTCGTCCTCGGAGGCAGCCTGGATTCCATATGCCAGGAAACACAGAATTGCACCAATCCACAGCAGTGTTGAGAATCCACCAAAGAGCTGTTTGCAGAACTTCACCCATTCAGGAGTCGTAGGAGGTGGGGTCAGGGCATTGGGTCCATCACGAGCCAAGACCTCTCTCGCACGGGAAGAGGTCAAGCCCTGCCAGAAATAAACAGTAAACAGCAAGTGAAGACAGACAGAGGGTGTGGTTTTCAGGCCTTTTTTTATACTTTTAACTAAAATGTAAAATATTTCATAAGTAAGAGGGGACATGGTGTCCTTGTGGTGAAAGGGCAAGGTTGGTATAGTGCAGAGGGTGTGGTCTGGGTAGGGGTGGGTCCAATGTCACTTAAGCTAGTTGACAACCCACTTTCTTTGGCCACTCCCCTCTTGGACCTGCAAGTACACCAATGGGCATGTACGGAAGTGCCCAAATCCAGTGCTTCAGGTGAGCTTCACCAAACAGGGGCAAATGTGCCCCTCCTCTTTCATGGTTACATCAGCTGGGTGGAAATAAACGGGATGGGGCATTGCTAACATTAGAGTGAATGGCTTTCCTTTCCACAAGGATGGACAGCACAATCTTTTGAGAATTGGTAAGTATCATACAACATGGTTATTAATATATTATATTTGTACATTTTAGTATGATTTGCTCTTGCACCAGTTATGATAAGGTTGTGGGGTTAATGGAGGGGCTTCAGTATTTCTTATAGTTATACATTTTGGTACAATTCACATTGTTTGATTTTATAAGAATTAGCCATCTTGTAAATAATTTACGAGTTCCCGTGAGATCAGGTTACATGGCTAGAATAATGTTAAGCACAAATACATTTTGCTAATATTTTGTTGCCGTTTTAGATAGAATACATCAGCAGTTTTACCTTTTTTCTTCATCTCATTATAGTGTTTTATATATTAAAATTTTTAGATATATTGTGTAATTTTATTGTGGTCTCTGTAAAGCACTTTGGTCAGCGAAGGCTGAATTTAAATGTGCTTTATAAATAAACTTACTTACTACTTACTTACTTAAACACACCTGCTGTGAACCAGTAAACACGTAAATGCAGCTTTTGTATATATAATTATCAGGTTAGTGTTGAAGGCGCCAATCAGTCATATGAGACGTGTTAAGCTTCATGTTACATTTTAGTGTTTTGCAATCATGTTACAAGTGAAAAAAGTATCTAATCCTTCTACAATTTTGTGAATAACATCAAACATCATAAAGCTGCTACAGTAGAATGTTTTAAAAGAAAGACTCACTCTGGTCAGGTCGGTGCCGTATTTGCGGTGAAGTTCATCGAGAGTTAACTTGTGATCATCCTGCAGAAGAAAACCCAAAGAGTTCCATTCACAAATAAATATTGCTCACATATGACCTTGCAGTCATTTTCTTCTGTACTGTATGTGTTTTTAGAGTATCGCACCAGATCCACTTCTTTTTTCAAATCGTCCATGTCCTTCTGCTTTCTTTTCCCCTTTTTTGGCATTTTGGCTCCATCCTCTGAAGTCGCCGCCAATTTGTACTTATCATTCCCTGTCTATTGACAATCAGATACACAATAGCATACATAACATATACGACCAACGCATAACTTTTTTTAAAAAACGTTACCAAAACCATTAACAAATCATTTTTAATGTTAATGCAAAATGTACAGAAATCCAAAAAGTGTAAGAAACATAAACTCACGCCAAGCCCCATTTTTCCTTATGTACTTCAACCCAAAGTTTGGAGATTTTCTTTCAGTCCTTCTGTGAGTCTCTTTGGAGACAAAAGTCCCTGTGTTTCTAATCCAGGTTCCTAAAATTTATACCCTGCCAACTCACCTGTTTTCAAGGAGGGGTTTTAAGAAAATGTGGGCGGGGTTTGGCTGATGTCAACTTCAAATGTTTTTAACCTTCATGCACACACGTAGGTCATTCAACCTAGATGAAGAACTGGCCTTTTAAATATTGATGCTACATAAGATAGTTTGCAACATTTTTACTCCATGCCTTTGTTTCTGTGCATCACTGTGAGCTCTATTTGTCTGTTCTTATGAAAGATTTCATTGTTTATAATCAGGCAGGCGCCACCTTATTTTTTTAACTTTTGGCCACTTCTCCAATTCAAAAGGAAAGTGACTATAACTTATGATTATAAACTGGGCCTGCATTCCTCGTGTGTTTTGTAAACGCTTTGCTATCTTTTGTCAGTCAACAGTGGATTACGTTAATTTCCTGCATGTTTAACTGCAGTTTGACATCACTACGCAAATATATGGCAGTAAATCTATCAAAATGACATGATGGTTCCCCTCAGGGTTTGCAGGTATTTGTTTGGTAAAGACTGACAATAGAGCGCAGCTCAGCAGTGGGTGGGTGTTATGGTCCAGAGGGCTTTGGCATGCCTGTCAAGGACCACATGCGTCTTTAAGAGGGGGATTCAACAGCGCTGATGCTCAAGGTGAAATCAGGTTTGTGGGAATGTCACAGTGACGTGTAGCTTGACCATTCACTTTTCTACCTATCCATTCAGATGTCGATTGGTTGGGTTTTAATGTTGCTTTTCTGGCACTCATTAACTTTGCTGATCATAAAATAAATCTTAGAACCTGTTTCAAGAAAACCGTTCCGGTCTCTGAATTAATGTTATATTCATGCAGAAGTCTTGTGACTTGAACCTGCCAGAAAATTTTACTTTGCTAAGAATGTGTGACCTTTTCTTTTCAGTTTTTGAATGCTACAAAAATGTCTCAAAAGACACAAAGGAGCATTTAATGAAGCGTTTTTAACCTGTAATTGGTCTGTCTGATAGAGGGATTATTGTCAAGACATATGGATGTTGTGTTGAAGACTGTGTTTGCTATGAGACTATCATTGGGCAGAGATGGGGGGCACATTCTGTATCTCTCAGTGCACGATGATAACAGCGGGAGGCCGACCGGGACTGGAAAGACGTGACCAGAAATGGAGTTGCCTGGGGAAACTCCAAAGCAATTTTCCTATAAAATGCCCGTCCGATGTGCAAAAATAAAATAAAATATACACAAATAAGTACAAATGTGTTATGATTGTGGAAGAGAACCCAAGCGCAGGCAGACACAGGGATGAAGGGGTTAACAAAAGGACTTTAATAATAACAAGAACAAAAACACTAACAAAACTAAGATGCAAAACTGAAAACAAAGACTTCCCACAAGGGGGGCAAAAAGAAACAACTAGGACTACCAAACAAGGAACTTTGAAACATTACGTGAACTAGGAACACTACATACAAGGCAGGAAACATGTACGGGAAACAGGTACAAGTATAACGAACAAGCATAAGACAATAGACATGAGGGCATCTTATGGGAAAACTAACAAAGGAGATAACAATGGGCAGGTGTGGGTAATGAGACACAGGAGGAAAGCAATACTAGGAACGAGAGGGGCGGGGCCAATGACGAGACTGGAGAGAACACATATTATGTCCTGATTGACCATAATATGTTTCTCTCCACATAAAACACGTGGGTCTGTCATGATTCTGCCCCTAGACCAGAAAACCAAGACAAGATTAGGCAGAATCATGACACAAATGTATTTATTATCATATAAAACTAAACTATGTTCCGAACTAACATTTTTTGTTCTAGCCTTCCACTGTTAAATGTACAAATGTGAAAATTCATCTTTACACACAAAAGAAATTGACTTTAACATCCTCGTTTTTAAAACAGAATAATTAGCCATAAAAACTCATTTTACATGCATCATTTATAACTGATATGTATAAAACATCATATGCTTGGAATGGTTAAAAACATCTCCGCTCCATCTTTATGTGGACAGTATGGCATGTCTTCCATGATGTCAGTGTAATGTTTACTCATCGATGTACAATAAGAGCTGTTGTGTGCCTGCAGAAGAGACGGTGAGACATCAACAGAATAATAAACATGACAGCTTTGAAAGAAGCCAGTGACTCACGTGAGAGGCCTGCGAGCGAAGCACGACGAACTACAGGACACGACGACTGTCACTTCCACTCACATGTCACAGTTCAACCTGAAATACAAACTCTGCCTTCATTTAGAAATTCTGACAATCTTTGCTTAAAAATCTTGTGCATCGCGTTTTCAGTTGAAATACATAAGCTGTTATGTTTGGCATCATTTATAAAGAACAAAATGTTACTATTATTTAAAAAATTGCAAATATAAGTTATTCGAAACCAAAGACATTTACTCAGCTTCATGTTGTGCCTAACAAACTCCTCTCATATATTTATAGTATCTAAAGTTCTTACACATCATATTTTCACAAAACTCCATGTTTCTACTTTACTGTCATGTGTAAATAATGTAAAGCTGTCCTGCCCACTGAATGGCAGCAAAATATCTACCACAGAAAAAATGAAACAGCGTCTCACATGAAACGCCATAGTATGCTGTAGTATTTACTATAGTAAACTGCAGTGCAATTTCATAGACGCCTAGTTTTTTTATCTTACTATAGTAAATGCTACACTATATACCACAATATTCCACAGTATTTACTAGAGTTTATCAAATGATGACTACAGGAAAATATAATATAATAATCATATGATTTATTAATGTTGTATAAAATAAAAACAACATAATTATGAATATGTAAAAAGAATAATAAATACAATATACTATAGTAAAGATTTGAGAGATGGTAAAACTGTACCTTTATACCACCCAGCATTACCTGAGGCTCAGTAAATGACATTTTTGGGGGAACTTTCCTTCATCAAGAGCTCATTTGTAATGCAACTGTAATCACGGCCTCCACCCATCCACCCGGAGCGTCGGGTCTCTCAACACATGCAGCTCTCTCGCTGCGATTGAGCCTCCAGAGAAACAAATCAATCCGCCAGCATCTCGCTCACATAGGGGGGATTGTGTGTGCGAGGCATGTGAGAGACCATTGTTCCCTCTCTCACTCCAAGACACAGAGAGAGAGAGAGAGAGAGACAGCTTTACCTAACAGAGCCACTTTTCAGAGATTTCTGTCTCCAGGGTTCAGGTTAATATACATCACGCCCCCCCCCGCCCACTTTGTCCCTGAACAGAATTTTCCACTCGTCTTTTCCAGGGAAGACACCTCCATTCATCCGCTATGTTCCTCAGCTCTCATCCTCTCATTATACAGTCGTCTGGGGCAAAAATAGAAACTCATTTACAGTCAAGCAAACACACTGTATACTGTGCTGGGCTGTATGAGACCAGTTTTCTTTTATTGTCATTATGTTGTTCCAGTTGCTTCCATTGTTTATCTCATGTGTAAGTCACTTTGGATAAAAGCATCTGCTAAAGGACTAAATGTCAAAGTCAATCTGCAAGTACAGAAATAACCATGATGATCTCTGTATATTGACGCTATTGATAACTTTCTCATATTGTTATTGTGGTGTGTTCTTGAACCGTTCTGCCTTGAACAGTAAACATCCAGCAAGCAGAAACATAAACGACCAACATAACTGTTCAAACACAAAGAACAGACGGTGAAAGTTGAGATTCAGCAGGACACAAAATACAGCAGGTTGACACAACAAACAGATATTTCACAGGGTCATGAAAAATCACTCTACTGAAGGCATTGCCAAACACTTTTAGGCTGATTTATTTCTTCAAAATCATGCATAGTCATTTTAGTGCTAAAAGGATCATTTAAAAAAGGCGACTAGAAGAATATCTCACCTCCAGATAAAGAAAGATGCATAAAACAGATGCAGTTAAAGGGATAGTTCACCCAAAAATGAAAGTTCTGTCCTCATTTGCTCACCCTCAGATTCTTCCAAACCGGTATTTATGTATTTGTTCTGCTGAACACACAGGGAGATATCTAAAGATTGTCAGATCTCACCCAACATTGACTCTCATAGTATTCATTTCCTCTACTATGGCAGTAAATGGGGGTCGAGATCTGACAATCTTCCAAATGTATTCCTGTTTGTTCAGCAAAAAAGATAAGACATGTATAGCTACAGGCTTGGAGTTAGAAAACCGAATGTTATCTGTGAAGTATCCCATACACATATTGTCAAAGAGCAATTATAAAGCAATCATAATTGTTAATCTGGCCTCATTTCCATTTGTGAACTTGAGCTGCGATATTCAAGACAAAAAGTGACGTGTATCTTCAATAACGTAATGTTTGATTAGTAAGAACTGAAAATGATATAAGCATCAATGTTCCACATTCTTTCTTTCCTCCTCTCTGCACCGACTTACACACATCTTGTTGGTTATTGCAAACCATTAATAATTTGCATCCTAATAACACTGTTAAAAAAAGATTGACTGATTACATCTAAGGTTTTCAATGGGATCACTTTACATTTTGTACATTAATAGAACAGTTGGTTCCTGCTATTTGCAAAAATTTGACAATTCATAACACAACATTTTGGGTTGAGACCAAAACATTTTTGACAGAAAGTGAACAATACAGACCATCAGAGAAACAGGGACTTTGTCGAGAACTCTTTGTCCCCATCATAGGGAATCTTGACAATGAAGGAGTGGAAAGAAAACCCCACATCAGATATATGAAACGTACAGCATAACACACTCTTGGACTGTAGTATGTCCAAAAAAGCTCAAACTGACACACAATGTCCAGCTGTTGACTCCCATCATACACCGGAACACACATTAGGAAATAACAAAATCACAGATTTACAAAAGAGCCAAGAGTAATACAAACATCTCTGTAAAGCATCTTAGATTATGATGTGTCTGTGGAAGAAACAATGGCAGGTCATTGTCAGCTGTCGGCTTGAATCATGTGGGAGTATTGAAGCATACAGCTCCACTCATACAACAATCTCAATGTGCATCATCACACAATCATTCTTCTTCATATAGTTTTTCTTTAGAAATTCTTGATCTCCCCAACAGCTCTTTAATCCTAAACGTGAAACAAACCTTTTGTTGTTAGCGCACTGCACTACCAATTAATATGCCACACTTAAACAGTGTGACAAACAAACAAAACACAGACGTTTGCACAGGTTCTACCAGAAAGACTCTGGAGACAAATGTTTAGTATTGAACATTTATTGGACAGCTGATAAACAGAATGTATGGTTATGGTAAATATGGATATTGAGTTTCTTTGGAGTAGGCCCTGTCCGTGGCTTACGTCCAGAGGCCCTTCACTTCTCGCCTTGAGATGCAGGCGGGGGCATAGCCAACCCCCCTGGGGTTATATGGACAGGGACTCCTGGTGGTGGTGGGGAGGATGGGGGCGAATCACTGTTGCTTCGACTGCGGATGTAGAAAGGGTAAGTGGTGATCTTTTATGTTCCATGTTGGAAGGTGATTGGTTAGGTGTTAATTGGTAGTGGATGATGCGAGATTGAGTCTTCCTGGCAGAATTTGCGCTGAAGCTTTATTTCACCGACAGACAACACAAACACAGCACAGTTGTTCACAACGGATCACGAAAATCACTTTATATGGACTCTCAACATACATTCATTTCATATAGTAACAGTAAGTGTTGAGATAAATCACATTTTTTAAACCTGTATAACTTTGTTGTCTTTGTGGAACACAAAAGAAGTATTTTTTGTGTTCGTACACTGAAGTCAATGGGGCTCAATGTTGTTTGGTTATCAACAATCTTCAAAAAATCGTCTTTTGTGTTCAGTTGAAGAAAGAAACTCACTCAGGTTTGGAATGACATGAGGGTGAATAAATGATGGGAGAAATTGTGTTTTTGCATGAACTTTCCCTCTAAATAAAATATGGACAAACCCAACTGTGGGAAACTTTGGCGGCATTGTTTCTACTCATTTTTGGGTCAAATATGGAGATTTTTTTCGGGTTTGTTCATATTATACCCAACCATGAACATGATGTTTAGAGTGTGTGCAAAATGAATATATACATTCACTTTCAACCTGGCTTTCTAGCTTTCCTTTTGCTCAGTGGTTAGATCATGGCGCTAGCAATGCCAAGGTCATGGGTTCGATGATGCCAGGGGACTGCACATAATCAAATACAATGTATAGTATAATGCAATGTAAGTTGCTTTGCATACAAGTGTCTGCCAAATGCGTAAATGTAAACCTCCACTGTCCGACATACTGTATGGCCTATATATATCTATTGCAATGTTTCCTAAGCAGTTGATACAGGACAACTGGAGGGCAGAGTTTTTAAATAACAGCCATGAAGTCTGACCACTTCATAAGATGTATTTATTTCCCCGGACCAAGCGTTCCTGCCTTACAAACTACTCATTGTGTCTTTCAAATAGCACACACAAGGCCCAACATGCACATAGCATAATGGTAGTCCATCATTCCAAATGTGTGTTTTTTTATTCTTGCACTTTATTGAACTCTTCTTATGTCAAACAACATGCTCTTGAAGCAGAGAAACACGGCTGAATCAGCTGCGATTCCACAAAAGTGCTGGACACAGGACCTTGTGTAATAACTGTTGGAATCTGCATGCGGTGGGTTGGGTCTCATTCACCCTCAGGCACAGAGTTACTGAATGACCTGCTGGGAACAATAACTAGAATGCAGGGAAGGAAGAAAACTACATTGCTTTGTCTTGGCAGGTTGGAAACTACAGCAAAGTAAAATATCTGATAAGCAACCAAAAACTCTTTATTGGGTCGTTAGGAACACAGACAGTAACATTAGGAACATAACATCTCCAGATACATCAAGTACATGACATTGAGTCGCTACTTTGCTTTGTGAACCCCTGCGAGCTGTAATATTCCCCCAGTGGAGAGCGAGGAATGCTGGGCCGAGGACACTGTGAGAAGTGGAAAAGTTTAGCACAGACAACTGGGAGGTGGTCCCAAAATTCACACCGGCACACCCACTGTCCTTGGCTCTCGGCTCCTGATCTGGCCGTCCTCTCAGAGGTCATTTCACTCTTCTGTGTTTCAGCTCCTAACTCTGAATGAGGGGTTTGTTTATGCACGTCACTGCTCTCATGGCATTCGCCTTTCAAACAAACCGTATGAGAGGGTCAACATGCGTTGCTGTCATTGGACAATGCTACGCTAGGGTTCAGAAGATAATCCCAGGCACATACCAGGACACTTACGCACCTCTTAACAGATGGCAGTCTTATTAACATGCCTTTGTAACATGGAAAATGTCAGTATACGCAAATATTGACTTTACCTTAGGAGACACTTTTAAAGGAAAGAGACTAAAGTAGTTTAATGCTAACAAGAGGGAAGATTCAATGTGTTTAATAAACAGGCGTAATGTTACTGTGACTGTCAATAGTACTAAATTCACGAACCATTAGATTAGATTCAACTTTATTGTCATTCCACATATACAAGTACAGTGTAACGAAATGTAGTTTAGGTCTAACCAGAAGTGCAGTTAGCAAGTGCAGGATATACAGTTAGAATAAATACAGAATACAATTTGAGAGAATATAATACAGTGGGCATGGACTATACAAATATTTTGCAGTAGGAATGTTCTATGAAAATATGACAGAAGGTATATACTATGAACAATATATACAGATGACTATATACTATGAACATTAATGTACAGGTGGATATGAACAGATAATAATTTAGACTAAAATAGTGCAAGTGACTTAGGTGTGCATAAATTATTAACATTGGCTATTAAAGTTGCAGTGCAATAGGTGAGTTAATGCAGTTGTTGAAGTTAATGCAGTTATTAAAGTTACAGTGGAGTATATGAGTTAATGCAGTTAATAGTTTGCAGTCCAGAAGATGAGTTAATGCAGTTAATAAGGTTACAGAGCAGTAGATTAGTTAATGCAGTTACTGAAGTTACAGTGCAATAGATGAGTAGATGCAGTTAATAGAGTTACATGCAGTTGATTAGTTAATTCTGGTTCCCCAACATGATGCATTTGAAAGCAAAACATGGAGGGCGGAACTGCACCATTGGTTGATATAGGTTCCCTGGCTCAGTACATCACGCCAAACTTCACTAACTTAGGGGTCAAAACTGACTCAAACCTTAAGTGAGACAGCCAGATCAAGGCAGTGGTTAAATCGAGCCTTTTCCAACTACAGCGGCTGGCTAAGATCAAGCCACTTCTTTTGAGACAGTTATCCACGCCTTTGTCACCACTCAACTGCATTACTGTAATGCGTTGCATGTCTTTTAACTAAACCATTTTATCCTCACTTCACTTAGGATCAATTTTGTAATTCTTTTATTTGTTTTTAAAGCGCTAAATGTCCCTGCTTGCCCCCTCTCCATTTCTGATCTTCTTCACCCTCATATGCCCACCCTGAATCTGTGCTTAGAATCCTCTCACTGAGTCCTGCTGAGATATGATGCCACATTAATGAATTAAGTGGAGGACGGACAGGGCAGAAAATCATCTGCTTTTAATCAAACATCACGAGTGTCAATACAAAAATCTTCCATCTAATCACACATTCAGCCAAAGGCTCGAGCGCACCCTCGTGACAACCTGCTGTTGCCAGGCAACCGCTGTGCATGCTGGAGAGCACGCTTTAAAGATTATCGGCTGCAATCCAGGAAGCTCAAACATCTTTTCAAACAAAGGCCGCAACCGGAAGATTGTTTTCCGTGAGAGCGCGGTGACTGTTGAGGCCAGCGGAGGGGAATGCACACGGATCGCTCTTAAATAAGCTTACATTGAACTTCACCACGTTGCATTCCCGACACATTAACGTTCACAGCTTAGATCCGCATGGATGGCTTTTGTGGAGTCTATCCACCTGTCTGCAGATCATTACACACGTGAGCGTTTACCTGAGGCTGTTATCCAGTGCTTGCTCAAAAGCTACCAGTTTAACACACTGAATGAGTTGATTCTTCTAATCTCTTATTGCTATAAATAGGCACTTGTTAGTCTTGGTCTCTTCTGTTCTGCTTGCTCAATGTGTTCTGTGAACTCCTTCCCTAGAGATTAAATTGGGTGTTTGGTGCAGCTGTCCTACAGCTGTTATCACTGCTTGTATGTATATATATATATATCTGTAATGATAGCATGAAAAACACCAGACATTCTTCAGGCAAACCCTTCTCTTTGTTTGAAAGGAATAGTTCATACAAACATGAATGTCAAAACTCAAATAATTTAAAGATGTTGTTTTGTGTTTTATATTTACAGCGGGAGTGGATTTTTACCATCTTTTCACGTTACAAAAACACCTCATGGCTCGTGCCGTATTCACATGTCCTCAGGGCATGATAACAGGTTTGGTGATAAACAAACGCAAATATAATCCATTATTGTGCCTCTTTTCTTTGTGCGAGTGCGCACACAAACAACACAGTTTACTCTTCTGTCTCGCGTTGTGATGTTTTCGCTCCGGCCGTTGTGCTTTTTTGCTTTTAAGTAAACATCCTACAACTGCCTAAACAACACATTTCAGGCATTATTTTTTTCACATAATTGTCAATTATTTTGCGATGTTTCTTACTAAATCTATTTGTCTGGTGTTAATATTTCAAGTGTCTGTTCAGAGAGTTGGGAATTACTTAATGACAGCTTGAGAAAAGTCCATCCGACACGTTCTCACGGAAATTTGTAAGTATTTTACAAGGTTTCGAGCGATGAAATCCATACAAACATACAATTATTAGAAAAAAAGCGACTTACAGAGGGTTCGGGGAGCAATAAGAGATATGTCATAAAAGAGCAATAATACAATAGATTTAGACACTTAAAGAAGGTTCTGTCAGTCAGAATCCTGATAAGGTCAAACATGGGATGTCTGAGAGACAGCCGCCAGCTCAACGAGGTCAGACGTGATTCAAGACCTGTCTGTCAGAATGATGGACGGGGTCAGGGAGAGATCTCTATGAGAGCCGTGAATCAGACGGAGATTTACAATATGACTTTTTGTGAAAAGATGGATTGGGCTTATTCAAATATTTCCCGACAGAAGGGAGTGTGCGTCTCTGCATGAGTTTCTGTATCTATGTCATGAAAAAACGAAACAAGAACACATTCGCTTTGTTCACTTTATGACTGTGGCTTTGCCTATCCTTTGCCATCTATAGCAGTAAGCTGGTGAACTCCAAAAACTCACTAACAGTGAGTATCAAAGTATTATTAAATAGAAAAGTTAGGTAAAATTTGAGGGATGTTTTCATGAGGTTTACCAGCTAGATGGTTACACTAGACAAGAGTAATCTCTGAGTTACGTCTCAAAAGGATTACATAACATGAATAAAATCATAGCATCTGTACGTGAAATACACCGCCACACTTTCACAGAACACATGAAACATTAATGATCGTGCATGCGTTGTGTGTTTCATGCGAAGTACGTTGCTATAAATATCTCTCTGATGACTGTGACCTAAATAACCAAATGCAGCTGGAAAATGTTTGACTAAAAATATTATCCGGATGTGATGAGAAATGTCTGAGTTCATATTGAGATCTTCACTAATATTGACTTTTGATTGCAGACGAGACAAATCTGAGCTCAGTTTGACACACTGTTGATGTCTCTTCTGCCCCGTGTCATCATTTCAAATGAACGTGCCTTCAAAACACTTAACCGATGAATAATCTCATCCTGTGCATTTTTTGAAAGGTTTTCTATGATAATGTATCTAAATCCAACACCTTTACCATAGTGATCTTGGAAGCTGGGTTTAAATCATGGGAGAAATCCTCTTTGTGTTCTACATACAGGGACGTGTTTCTTCAGTATGACGTCAGTGGTGTTACTCAAATGGGGTCAAGATGATGTAGAGACTTGACCTGCTGTATGTATGTTGACCTGTAAGGATGAATTATGGAAGGACTCACATTTACATTTGTGTTGTTACGGTAGATATAGTGCACTGCATACTGCACATTTCTAAAAATGGGTTAAACGTTTAAATCACGTGACTTTATCATGTTGCATGTTTTAAACATCAAGGCATGCAGTTATCTTGGAAATAAATATGCTTCTTTTAAGAGCACTTAAAGCTGCAATCTGCAACCATTTTGTTTATAGGATTTAAAGGATAAGCTGTCAAGTACAATAAATTTTTGAAACCATTTAACTAACACACTTGAAGTTTGTAAGAAATCTGCACTTTAGTGTTTTTTTTCGGATTTGTAGCTTTAAAATGATTCAATCTTAAAAACAAATTTTTGGTACATTGGTTCTTAAATCAGTCAAGAAATGTATTTCAGTTATTTATTGGACAAAAAGACTAAGTTACATTGTATGCGCTGTTGTAAAGTGCAAATGTTGCAAACATACTGAAGGTCATGCAACGCGTGTAGGAAATTCCCATTTAGTGCACAATGTTTTGTACCCTTTACTAATAGCCCTCACATTATGTTGGCATGCTTCTCCAAACACTGACAGCACTGATAATGAAAATCATGTATGACACGAGGTCGTATAACCTTTCGGTGTGATGTCAAAATCCATTTTCTCACAGGTTTTCTCACTAACATCTGTTTAACTATGTCAGCCTTTGAAGGATTCATTCGTCAATGAAATGATATTCATACCACTTTAATTAATATCCACTTGTGGCCTAAAGAAAAAAGCTGGATTGTATTAATTGAGTTTTTAATCATGTAAAGGCACATTGTGCTGAAGTCACACACATTCAGCATCAGTAGAAAAACTTGAATGATCTATCTGTAAGAATCAAACAATCAAAATGAGATATAGCCCACTATTAGTCAGTTGTATGCAAAGTGACCCACATTTGGTTTTTGGGTAAAATGGGTAGACACTGTTCCATGAAGAGCCTTATAAATGGAGTCACCATAAGACAAGTTTGCCATCAACCAGATTCCCAAAGATTGTTTAGATATATTTAATACTACTTAAGTTACAGGCATAGAAACCTTGAAAAAAAACGAATACAAAATGTACTTTTTCTTATTTTAGAACTGCCACCATTGGCATGTAGTATACCGAGGATGGCTCAAGTCAACAAATTCTACTAATAGACCTATCAATCTCTGTGTAAAAATAAAGTAGGGATTTTTCTAAAGTCATATTTTACCCCCTGGAATTTGGCTCCACATCGATAAAAAAAATCGCCTTAAAAGACTGTATTTTGGAACTTCCATGAGATTGTTTTGGCCTAGAAATAACTTCATAATTCAAAAACACCTTAACAACCATATATCAACACCCTAGTAACCATCTTGAAGAGTATAGCGACTGTATAAAAAGTGTGTTAACAACTATGGCAACCACATGGTAACATCCTTCCAACCAATCACACAACATCCCAGCATCATTATGTCAAATTTCCTTGATGAAATGTTCAAATGCAATTTATAACACTGCTATCTGGAAACATCACAGGATATTACAGGCGCAATATGGAGCTCATTATAGAGCTGCGTGTCATCCATCACCAGAGTCTGTGTTTGCTTGCGTTCAATACGTGACCTGAAACGGCTCTTGACTTCAGCGTTTCTCTGCTCCTACAGTTCTCGCTCTCTGAGCCTCTGGCTGGAGATATGGATCTGATCTGGATGTGCTCGAGAGCTCAGACGGCTTGTTAAAACCAAACGGATGAGATGCACTTAATGTCTGGAGTGAAGAGGGATATGGATGGAAATGGTCTTGAGCTCAGTTTGTATTCGTAATATTATGGCAGATGAACAAAGACAGTTTAAATTCAACATAATGTCTATGTGGCTCAAAATAGCATAATGGCATAAAATGGGACTAAGGAATCAATTCTGGTTCAATACCATTTTACACGAGATACACTGTAAAAAAAAAACGTTATTTTACAGGTAATATTCTGTATTTTTTTACAGAATTTCCCCATTTTTTCATTAAACAGTAAAATGCTGTTGTTTAACAGATATTTGCTGTAATTAAAAGTTTTACCATTAAAATGACAGTGTTTCAGTGTAAATAACAATTACATAAAAATTATGTTTTTTAAAGGCATTTCATACTATTTTTACAGATTAAAAATGTATTTTTACAGAAAATTACAGTTAATTTTTACAGATTTAAAAGATGTATTTTTACAGACAATTATTGTAAATGTTTTATTGATTATTTTCCTGTTCATGACAAAAATGTATGTAAAATTACATAAATCAGTGAATTGAAAGTGTTTTAAATGTATCCCCCTTGAGAATGTTCCCTCCAGGAATAACTTTCTCCAGGGTGCAATGTCTGTTAATATAATAATAGCACATTATAGCAAACTCCAAATGAACTATATTATTTTTATAAATTATCAACAATGTAAAATGTGGTTTATTTAGGGTTTCACCATGCCCTGGCAGGCAATGCCTATGTCTCCTGGATCAAAGTTCAGAGCTTAACTTTTTGTTGTCCATGGTTCCTTCAATGATTTATTATAAAATTTACAATTTCAAATTTCAGAATTTAGACAACTCCATATTTCTGAAGCATTTTATTCATACAAAACATTGTATTACGCCAGCATCAATCATAATTTGACAGATCATCTCTTGTTTACTGTGCCATCTACCAGGGCTGAGTTTATGCAAGACAGTAATGCATGGGGCAAAGCATCCCTAATACACTTAATTATCCTACCCACAGTTCTCAGAGATTTTAATTTATCCAGTGCAGCAAGTGATAACAAAGTTCGTAATCATAATCATAAACACACGATAATCATAAAGCACAAGTAATTTTTTACTACACTCTTGTTTTTTTCAGGCTGTTAACCTAGTGACTAATGAAACCGAAGTCTCATACATTAAATTATCTCGTATGAAATTGCTTTGTCCATGTTGAAAATAGGGTGGATGTAGTGAAGTATGGGGCCAACAGTCATACGGGAGCACCAACAGAATCTTTCCTTGTGGAATTTTCCAGATAGCCTATGTTTTACACGTGCACAGAAAAACACCAACAAATCCTAATGGTTAAACTATATATAACTATATAACTATATATATAAAACATATTGCTACTACGTATTTGCACATATATATAAAAATTGTTATTGTAACTTTTGTTGAAAAATATTTCCACAGAATAATGAAAATAACATTATTCTATTTTCAACTCCATACAACTATTTAACATTCACACGTTTATTCAGATGCATCTTGTCGTTTGTGTGCGACACAGATTCAAATTTGCCGACAATTCCCGCCCACAACGTCGAATGTGTCATAGGTCATAACAGCCGAAAGAGCAATGATTTGGTCACATGTTTTAGACATTTGAATTGACAAACGGTTGTCAGAAACGTCTTCTCAACGGGTTTGCGCGGGTGTTTTCAATTCAATGCTTTTAGGTGAGCCATCCTCGGATATCATCGAGCTGCATTGGCATTTTGGAATAAGGAATGTAATGTTTTCTCCTGCGTTTCGAACGAAGGTAAGAGTGTTTTCAGCGCGATATAAAAAGTACACATTTGTAACTGGTGTGAAATATTTGAATAGTTTTCCCCCTATATTGTATAATTTTCTTGAATTTACTTGTTATACTACTTTTGTTTTCTGTTTTATAATTCAAATGGATTAATGAATCTCACACAATTTTGTTCATATTACTGTTCACAAGTAAGAGAATATAACGTTAAATTAAAGGAACTTTTCTTCGAGTCTTCGTTTAGAGTGGGAGCGTGATCGGTGAAACATCGCGGGGTTTCTCCATACGACGTGCGATCGCATGCACGTTGTTTTTCTCGAGGACGTTTCTCTGGTAAGATGAGTTTTATTGTCCAAATGCAAGTTTTTGCTCCAGTGTGATTTAAGTGATAACAGCATTTGATCGTGTGGATTGTGATGAAGTGTTTAATTGTAATAAGATTATGAAATTCATAATGTGCTTATAATTATATTATTACACCCAGTGTCTACAGGAGAGCGTGAGAGAGAAGCCATTGCCCCGTTGATCCACTGATGATGTGGTCTGTTAACAGGTATGTTGTTTGATTAGTTAAATTTTATGAAAGAAAATAGATCTGGTTGACTGTTAATAAACATGTATTGTACATAGTGTTTTAAGAATCCATTTGAATGATTCGTGCTGTGCATGACGCACGTGGTGAGGCCTGCACATGGTGTAGGTTCTAAATGTAGTGAATACGTATGGCATTGTAATTGTTCCATTAGCATAATAAATCATTTGCATATTCTAGTCTTAAAGCGATAGTTCACCCTGAAATGAAAATTAGCCCATGATTTACTCACATTCTAAGTGTATATAACCTTTCAGACGAATACATTCATATTAACAAATGCCCTGGCTCTTCCCAGCTTTATAATGGAAGTGAATGGGTGTAAAAGTGCATCTATCCGTGATAAAAGTGAAACTCTGGATGTTTTCGTTCACTTAGATCTGTTACACACGAAAGCTATGAAAGGTAATTTTCAAAATTCTATAATAGGGGCACTTTAATATAACTCCGATTGTATTTGTCTGAAAGATGAATGTCATATACAGCTAGGATTGCTTGAGGGTGAGTAAATCACAGGCTAAATGTCATTTTTGGGTGAACTACCAATGCCATACAAAATATCCATGTCTTTCGTTTCTCAGTGGAAGAAAAATAACGTTTTTTTTTTAGGAAAACATTTCTGGACTTTTCTTCACAGAATGTAGTTTAATGGCACCCAATGTTTCTCAGTTCATATCCATGCAGTTTCAAAGGTCTTTGAAGTGCTTCAACGGGCTCAGCACGATACCAGCTGAGGACGAGGGGGTTTTCTAGCGAAACGATCGATTATTTTTAGTATAAAAAAATTATATACTTTATATACAATAGTTTAAATTGAGCTCAAGACTGAAGAAGCCGGGAACTACGTCCTCATGCTTGGATGGCACCGGCATTGTACCCATATATATAAGTTCAGTTTGTAAACAGTGGTGCGGTACTTCCGCACGTGCATGCGCCGTTGAGCATGATGTCGTAGTTCCCGGCTTATTCAGTCTTGAGCTCAATCCGAACTATTGTATATAAAGTATATAATTTTTTTATAATAAAAATAATCGATCTTTTCGCTAGAAAACCCCCTCGTCCTCAGCTGGTATCGTGCTGAGCCCGTTGAAGCACTTCAAAGACCTTTGAAACTGCATGGATATGAACTGAGAAACATTGGGTCCCATTAAACTACATTCTGTGAAGAAAAGTCCAGAAATGTTTTCCTAAAAAAACGTTATTTCTCTTCCACTGAGGACAGAAAGACATGGATATCTTGGATGGCATTGGGGTGAGTAAACTTAAGAAATTCATTTTGAGGTGAACTAATCCTTTAATATCAATCATAACAGGTTGTTTCATACCCCTTTTCCACCAACAAGAACCGGGTGCTGGTTCAGACCAGCTCTGCCTTGGTGGAAAAGGGGTATCAGTGTTTACTCCATAATGAGTTTGTACATTTAAAAGAAGCTTAAACTAATCCATTACACCTTAAAGGTGCACTATGTAAGAGTCATTCATGGAAAGGGGAAGTCCTAACCCTAAATTTAAATAGTATTTTAAAATATGTCCTCCTTTTGTGATTTCAGGTTATAGATAAACCTGTGCTTGTGGATCTACATCAGATGACCATGACAACCCAGGTGTGGAAATAGGGGACTGTTTTTAATCTGAAATCTGTGTAATCTATGATGAACGATTCTTCTGACACCATATGAATGCATACGGTCGTCTGGCAGAAGCTAGATAATTTTGATTATAAAGTTATAAATATGGATGTTTTTCTTACACAAACGCATCTCTTTGCTTCAGAAGGCCTTTATTAAAGGATTAGTCTACCTCAAAATGAATTTCTTGAGTTTACTCACCCCAATGTCCATGTCTTTCTTTCTTCAGTGGAAGAGAAATTAAGTTTGAGGAAAACATTTCAGCATTTTTATCAACACAATGGACTTCAATCGCAATGCAGTTTCAAATGGCTGTGGACGTCAGGAATAGGGTCTTATTTAGCGAAACGATTGGTAATTTAAAAAAAAACAGACACACAACATGTATATACTTTTTAACCACAATTATTCGACTTGTGCTTGTGTTGCACCTCGCTGGGCATTACGTCATCACGTTGGAATCGTCACCCGTCATGTCATTTATCGGTGTACTCCGGTTTAAAAAGGCAGGGAAGTGCGACAAATTCCATCTCATTTTGTCCTCCAATTTCAAAATCGTCCGACATCTTTTTTTATTTATTTAAAAAAAATTGCGACGTTTCCAACGTGATGACATAATGCCTGGCGCGTTGCAGACCAGCACAAGACAAACATTTATATACTTTTTAACCACAATTGTTCATTTAAAAAAAAAACTGTTTCGCTAGATACTTTATGACCCTATTTCTCAGGTGCGATCGTGCACATCCCTTGAAACTGCATTGATTTGGATTTCAACATTTTGGTTGCGTTTGAAGTCCGTTGAGTGGAGAAGTCCTGAAATGTTTTCCTCAAACTTAATTTCTTTTACACTTAAGAAAGGCATGGATATCTTGGATGGCATTGGGGTGAGTAAATTATCAGGAAATTAATTTTGAGGTGAACTAAATCTTTAACCCCCCCAGAGCCCTGTGATTGTTTTTATGATGGATAGATGCACTTTTATGGACTTCAAAACAGAAGCACCTGTTCACTTTAGCTAACCCTTTAAAAAGTATTTTTAACTCTGGACCAAGAAAATGTTTCAGTAATTGCTTTAAAAAAACAGAAGTTCACTAATATCTGTCTGGTAATACAGGAAGGCCTTTCCTACTCTATGGGTATGCTTTTCTTTGAGAACCATGATAAAAGTAGCTTTGGTATGATTTAAAGCATCACCTTACAGTGTCAGTAAATTTGTAAAATAAATTTAGCAGATATTCATTCATTGATTCTTCTGGCTGACATGTTAGTGTCTTAAAAAAAGTTACCATCAAAATAGCAAAAAACACTCACTCACTCTCACTCACTCATACGGATAGTGAAAACACGTTATTTAGACCCATGCATAGTTCAAAATATTGTGTATTTTAATTCCTTTAAATGTTTTTATTTATCCATTAAAACATTTTATTTGACAATCACTTAATTATCATTATGTAGCTATTTTTTCATGCTCTGCTTGTATTTCTACTGTCCAATTAACATTAAACGTTTGTTTGCAATTCACTAAAATGACTGTTCTGTTTTATTGGAGGTACCCATTACATTTTTATAGATTTTGTTTTTACTGGTAGAAACAACATTTCTTAGTTACTATACATTAGATTGGCTATATTTTAACACAAAATATTGTTTCATATAACGACAACTAAATACCTTAATTTACAGATTATGTATGTAGCTAATTTTAAGGTATTTTTAACGTACTATGATTATTTTTGCAATGGCCAATAATTTAAAAATATATTTATGTAATATTTTTGTCTTTGATTTTATGTACTTATTGGGGTTTTATCGATTGTTCTTAGTTCTTTTACAAAGATAAACTGTATTTTGAAATTAACAAATAAAAGCCATATATTCACAGAGATTAACCTAAAAGGTAGTTGTTTTTTAATGTATTTTCACATAATAATTACGTTTTCTTACATGTCTTTCTACTTATTTTACAAAGATAAACTGTATTTTGAAAGAATATTACTGTATAAATACAGAGAAACTTGATAAAGTAACAAATAAAAGCCATATATTTACAGAGATTAACCTGAAAGGTAGTTGTTTTTATTGTATTTTCACATAATTATTACGTTTTCTTACATGTCTTTTTACTTATTTTACAAAGATAAACATTATTTTGAAAGAAAATTCCTGTATAAATACAGAGAAACTTGATAAAGTAACAAATAAAAGCCATATATTTACAGAGATTAACCTGAAAGGTAGTTGTTTTTATTGTATTTTCACATAATTATTACGTTTTCTTACATGTCTTTTTACTTATTTTACAAAGATAAACTGTATTTTGAAAGAATATTACTGTATAAATACAGAGAAACTTGATAAAGTAACAAATAAAAGCCATATATTTACAGAGATTAACCTGAAAGGTAGTTGTTTTTAATGTATTTTCACATAATTTATCTGTTTTTCTACAGTTAAATAACAATTATTAACAGTAATACACTGTAATTAAACGAATTATGACTGTAAAATATTCTCTGTATTTTTACGGTTTTTGCATGTAATTTTGAAAAACATTCTTTTACTGTAATTTGACGGAATACGTCTGGCAACTTTGCTGCCAGAGATTTACCGTTTTTTTACGGGTTTTTTTTTTACAGTGTACAGTGTTTATAAGCCATTTTAATTGTTTGATGTGAAGTGTTTCCGAACCAAACCGGATATTCAATGAGGAGAAGTGTAGGACGGGACTTAATTTAATCTATTAGGAAATAAATGGACTATGAGAAATGTTCTCTATATGACAATTGGAGGCAAGTAGTTTGCAAAACATTCGGTTAGATTTTATTTTAAAGTGCCATTGTTCCCATGTAATTAAAGATGGGGTATCATGCTATTTCATGCTTTCTGATTTCTTTACACTGTTAAACACTGTATAAACTGTGCTGGCTTCTATTGCTTAACATGGTCAACTTATTAAAAAACCAGTTGGACGTATAACGTAGAATTTCTGTGCTTGATTCACTCCCCCAGCACCCCAACTTGTTACTATTCCTTTTAAAAGGCTTTCTCCCGGAAAGCACGGCAAGGCAAAAGAAAGAGCCGGCCCACGAGCCAAGCAACGAGCAAGACCCGCTTACCATCACGATTAGCTGCGCTGCGTCAAAATGGCAGAAACTGCCTGTGATACCCGATTTTAAATATACATACAAGTTCTGAGTAATACAAAAATGATGGACTTACAATAGGGTTAGTTACATGTAATTATGCATAATTCATAGTAAATACAAGTAACAATAGGGTTAGTTACATGTAATTATGCATAATTCATAGTAAATACAAGTAACATGTGTAAGAAGGGCACCATAAAATAAAGTGTTACGAAAATGTATATGTATGTCGTAACTTGAATAACTGCATTAACTCATCCACTGCACTGTTACTTCAACAACTGCATTAACTCACCTATTGCATAGCAACCTTAACAGCTAATGTCAATAATCTATGCACACTTAATCACTTGCACTATTGTTTAGTCTAAATTATTATCTGCTCATATCCACCTGTACATCAATGTTCATAGTGTTAATGTCCATAGTATATAGTCATCTGTATATATTGTTCATAGTATATACCTACTGTCATATTTTCATAGAACATACCTACTGTAAAATATTTTCATAACTGTTTTATATTCTCTCATATTGTATTCTGTATTTATTCTAACTGTATATCCTGCACTTGCTAATTGCACTTCTGGTTAGACCTAAACTACATTTCGTTACACTGTACTTGTATATGTGGAATTGTTATATAACTATGCATGCACAAAAGTCTAACATTAGTCTAATTCGTCCGGATTGGTTGATGTGCCATTTTGGTTCAGTGAAATTCCAAGACACAGTTGTGTTTTCCAGCAGAGTACACGTGTGGATCAGAACAGGCACCACAAACACTGGAACATCAGGGGGACATCAACCCCTCCCAGAGATTTATGTGTGTTAAAACCACATGTGGATAATTCCATTATCAGGACAAAATTTATTACATAATTACCTACATGTACATTTGTTGTTTTTTGGCATTGATGTTCTTTAATATTATGTGTAGTGTAAAATAAACATAGACTTTAAACATATGTATTTAAAATATACATAAACAAACATAAAGTGTAGATTGTGTCCTATCACTCAATACGAGGGCTTATGAAGAGTGTCACAAGTTCACCACAAATGATCCAACACAATGTAAGATTTAAAGAAGTAAGAAAATTACAATTAGTTGTGTCATTTTAAGAAAAAGCTTGTAAACAAATAATCCGATTGGTTGACAGAAGCTGCAGAGGGTCATGGTGGTTTATGTGGAATATATGAAAGTTTGGGGACAACATTATCAAACGCTGAGCTCACTTCAAAGGGATCACATGAAATGTTAGAGCACCACGATTTTCTCCTTCATCTGCATTCACTCCCACCAACACTCATCCTCTGCTAAAAGCTCTACGGCATGATCCAATCATGACACATCATGTAAAAGACCCTTATTTCCATTACGACGGCCCACATATAGCACATGCATTCTGAGACAGAGCGGCCAGCGCTTTGATCGTGGGGTGATCCTTTACAGTCCCACGCACACAATTGGCGGCCTACATTGACCTCCAGAACTCCAAACTCCAGCCCATTTTGCCTCGTAGGTTTTGTCTCGTAGGTTTTGTAACGGAGTTTACGAGAGAGTGTCTATCAAAAATCTCCCATCGTTCAGCCTGAACAAACAAAAACAGCTCAGCTGAACAGACCGGCAGATGTTGTTTTGCGCAGATACAAAAAAGACCCCAGTTTCCCCGAATCCAGTGTTATTTTACCCAGCGTGCCGAGCGTTTTAAAGCAGGGGCCTGCAGAGTGAAGGTGGCGCAGGAGGTCAGCGCATCGAGATCTCAAGACATTCTGCACTTGTCTTATCTCTCTCTCTCTTTCTTTAATGTTTTTTCAGATGGACTGAGGAACTCTTCCTCCTACATTCACTCCCACCAACACTCATTAACACTCGGCAAACCATCGATAATAATCCAAATGTGAAATGCAAATAGAAAGATCCTGGTGAAGGCTGACAGAATCCATCTCAGGGCTGCTGACAGGATCGCTGAGCTACTGCAGTCACAAGAATGAGTTCTTACCAATTCCTGTGAATTTGGAAAATAGTTAAAATAATGGAAAAAGCACAAATGAGACCTACACGTTGGGTGTACATGCCCTGTTTGCTTCTCGAACGATTCCTCATTCTTGTGATCTAAATCAGTGAGGATTTTGTTGTTTGTATTTTTTGTATTTTGTATTTTTTGTATTTTGTATTTTTTCCCACTATGTGAGTCAATCGAAGTTGACTAAACGATGACAGAATGTTTGGGTGAGCTATCCCTTTAGGGTTACTTAGGCAGTTATCTACCTATCCAAAGAACCCAAACTATACATTACTTTTCCCTGGTGACTGTTTAACGGTTGATGCATGACTAGAGAAGATAGGACGTTTATGTGTCCTGTAGTCTGACATGCTAAACTCCATCTAAAAGAGAATGTAGCCCTTATATTTAACCCTCCGCACATCCAGGTCCAGTCACATATAATGTCACACTGCCCCCTGCAGGGCTTTCACATGAAAAAGATTCTAGTAACTTGAGTATTTACTGTGGTAGTGTTCTTGAACCATAAATGTTGAAGTGTCTTTTGACATCGCATGACTTTTATTGTATCGCAGTATTATTGAACCCATTATTCTGTATTGTGCCACTTGCCATTCACAATAGGTGCTAATACAGAGTTACAGGTTTCAAGGAAAGAGAAAGAGTGAGAGAGACAGAGAGAGAGAGAGAGAGAAAGACAGAGAGAGAGACAGAGACAGAGAGACAGAGAGAGAGACAGAGAGAGAGAGACAGAGAGAGAGAGAGACTTTTGACTTTTAAAACCTTTTTTTAATAATCAAAAATCTTCACATTTAATAATAATCTCATCTCTTAATAATCTCTTGCTAATACAGAGTTACAAGTTTCAAGGAAAGAGAAAGAGTGAGAGAGAGAGAGAGTGAGAGAATGAGAGAGAAAGAGTGAGAGAGAGAGAAAGAGTGAGAGAGACAGAGAGAGAGAGACAGAGAGAGAGAGTGAGAGAGAAAGAGTGAGAGAGAGAGAAAGAGAGAGAGAGAAAGAGTGAGAGAGAGAGAAAGAGAGAGAAAGAGTGAGAGAGAGAGAGAGAACTGCAACTGTCCCTTTAAAGGAAGACACGTTGATTGGCTGCGTGCTTCGCACGTGTCCTACTGCGTAAAGCGTGGTCATGTAAGACGTCACGGATCATGATCATTGAACGCACTGCTTTATGTCTCTAGGCGGCGCTGTGAGATCCAGAACGACAGTTATCAATAGATTTGCATTCAAATAATTCGATTTTTTCCGTTGTTGGTGACGTTTGTCTAGACACCGTAAAGATCGTTAGAATAATTCAATCATAGCGAATTGGAAGCTTTATAGAAAAGTCACAGACGACCCTGATTGGTTCTTTCTGGCCAACAAATGAACGTCAGGCGAGCAAAATCTGCGCAGAACCGATCACCGGTGATCGCTGCCGACAATCACCGCGAGCTGCATGCCGGTTAGAAAAGTGTCCGAGTTACGTCCGCCTTGCTCTGATGTCATGCTGACGTGTGCCAAAAAACTCTCGCGACGGCGAGGCGGCTGTGTCGGATTGAGCAGTCGAGCGCAGTTGCTCTCTTCCGACTGCGCTGTTCAAAAGCATGATGGGAAACGACTGAGTGACGACACAGCTTCATGCTCATTGGCTGAGAATGTCGACTGATGCATTTTCGCTTTATTCTAATAATTAGAACCCATCTATTTATTTATATTTACATGCAAACTAAACAAAAACAAAACACGCCTAGTGAAATTAAGAATTAGGACATGCGTTTATTTTATATTTCTCTTCATTAGAATTCTTCGTTGTTTTAATTTTCACTTTATTCTATTGTATGTTTGTGTGAATTAATAAATCAATCCATTAAAAATATACATGCACACATACATATCTAAATGGACTGTTTAGTCATTATGCCTCATCTTTGTGTGGTTTCATCTGAGAAGTGTCTGGGTCTTAAAACAAGGGAAGAAATTCTGAAGAATGTTTGCTACAATACTTGACTTGCATGGTATGGAAAAATACTATGGACGTGAAACGGTGGCAGAAACCTGCTTGTTATTAAATATTATAAACATTTGTTATGACCTCTGTCTCTCAAAAGCAACTTGCTATTTACTTCATTTACCATTTGTTTATACAATCCTTGAAAATGTCTTACATGTTGTTGTGTAAGCTGTTTATTTGTACATTATTTGACACATTCAGTGATTATTATTGTAAGCATCTTCATGTAAAAACAGTGGTATTTCGATTACATCCACTTCGTCTGCGATAAAAAACGCGAACGCGATCTCCTCCATTGTTCACGTTTGCAAGCGACAAAACAGCGAGATTCACGAAGTGTCCGACTTCAAAGGTCTTTTCTGACTCCTCCCCTCATATACTGCAGCCGCCTCCTCTCACATACATTACAGGCGCATCTCAAACAAGCCTGTCGTTTGCGTGTCGCGTCGGCCTCTCGAACAATGACGCATAAGCTATTTAAATATTGTTACGGGATGTTTGTAATGAATGAGAAAGTGATTGAATTGTTGTTCTCACTTTGACTATTTTCATCACAGTTTGCCTTGTGCTCAAGACACGCCCCTAACGGGTCATTGACTCCGTCATGTGAAGATGTTTAAATAGAAAAGCCGTCAGTGAAGTTCAGACTATCCACACAGAAGGAATAATCATGATCAACTGGCGGGTAAGACACACTGATCATATGTTATTTATATGATGGCTGGTCGGTAATGCTACGGTATCAACGCTATCGTGTTTGTACATGTATTGACACGCGGGATCATGCCTAACAAGTAAATAGTTTATATGAACTATGATATTTATATGGACATTTACAAAACGCATGTTTATTACCAAGGTACACGTGCAAAGAACTACATCTTACCTTATTGCAGAGTGCGTTGTTTTAATTGCAAGAGTATTTATACATTATACTCAATGTTAGTAACGTGCTTTGTATAAACAGGGTAAACTGTAGCAGTACAGTGCTAACGTGTGTAAACAGCTGCTTGCACGCGCACGCGCATGCGCACACACCTCACGAGGCTTCTAGACTGAGCTAGAAATCAGCAAAGGTCTCGAGACGAGACTCTTATTTGTGAAGTGTCCGTGTCGTGCTCAACACTTTTTCTCTGTTTACGTTACGACTTGTTTTGTCTTTTAAACTGTTTTAAATTAACGTGGTGTTATTAGTCAAACGCAGGTCCGTTGAAATACATGTTTGCAATTACTTGAACTAAGTGTTAGCTTACAATCCTTTCTTTAAGTTTCTGTTTTAACTGCAGAGTTTGATATTAGCACATTCGTTTTTGAAAACAAAACAAATACTTTTGAAGCCATAAAACATCACATAATGCATTCAGTTCATTGCCAATAATACTCACTATTGTTTGTGCAGTTGTTGTCCCTTAAAAATGATGTCACTTCCTGTGAGATGATGTCATGAAATAATTGTTCTGAAAGTATTAAGGTCGCAGGAAAAACTTAAATAAAAATATATGTAGATATTTAAAGTGAAGTGGTCTAAAATATACAGATATATTCAGGAGATGAGGTTTGTTTATAGCATTTTGTGAGGAAAATTGTGATTTAAATGTAACCAAACAATGTGTGGAACATGAAGATAATATATTATTTTATGACACAGAAGTGTTTTTTGAATGTGGTTATTATGGAAACCATTGTATGAAAAAGATTTGTATTATTAATGCATGAATACTTCGCAATGCATTTGTGATGTTTGATAATATAGTCATAGTGAATCACATAAAGATTATAACCAGTATTACTGTAATGAGAATGTTTGTAAATGAAATGTATTGCCTTTAAAATTATGTCACCAAAAGAAAACCCCTCACGATCCCACACGATTTTATTTTGACTGTGTTTTATAGGCTTTGGACAATCTTCCTCTGCTGCTTTACATACTGGCAGCCAAAACTCTGTTGTTGTGTTTGGCATTTGCTGGAGCGAAGATCTATCAAAGTAAGAAAGCTGAAGCCGCACTCAAACAGCAAATGGAAATGAAGAAAAAACTGGCAAAGCAAACTCAAGAAATCATCGATGACAAGAAGGATGATTGACATCAGGAGTTAGTGAGCAGGTACACGTGTCAAAGGCACAAATAAGAATTGTAGGCCAAAAGAATTCATCTTTGATTTAAGCATTTGTAGCTCGATAGATCCAGTGAAATCCAGCATGACTTGAACAGTGTTTGTGTGTTTCAGAAGAGGATCCGCCTGTTGTGTGAAGACATTTGTTCGGTCTGCTGTGGATTCAGCTGCTTTTCTGGACAACATGTGTTGCTGCAAAATCTCTTTTTGATACTCCGATATTATTTATTACGTTTGTAATAAAAATGCTTTTTATAGCGGTTCTTTGTCTACTGGTTATTTTATTTATTTATAGCAGTTTATATATACTAGCATTTATATTATATTCTTACTCTATATATTTAATGATAAATGTTTTTATTCATTGTATGAACTGTAAAACATTGCTCGTTGACTGAAAGCTTCACAGGCTGGTGGCTCCATTAAATTGTTTTGTAGATGGACTGTGAGCATCAGGATTATGACCATGACAAGGAGACATGGACCTTTTGACCAAGATTTTCCTTGCTTTCACTTAATGTTGATGAAGCAAAGCCTGCAGTGTGTTATTGTGAAAGGATATTTCATTTGAAATGTCTATATAATGGTTTCGGATCCTGATTGGTCAAGTTTACTTATAAGTGTTTTCCCTGCTTTCCGCTGTGGACACCAGCATATATATAATACTCTCCATGATTCTTATTGTTGTGGCCTAATCATTAGAGCGTTGGGCTTGTGATCAGAAGGTTGCTGGTTCTAATCTCAGTGTCAGCAGGTCATGACTGAAGGGCCCTTGAGCAAGACACCTTACCCCTGATTGCTCTGCAGTAATGTGACACTGTATAAAACTACTTGTAAGTCGCTTTGGATAAAAGCATCTGCCAAATGAATAAATGTAAATATTAATGTTACACACAGATGGATAAATTAGGGCTATATTATTTGTAGTTTACCCGAATTTGTATATTTTTATAGTTCTTTGCATTTCATGTTTTACTATACAATAGAGGTATATTTGTCCACTGTAGTACTGTCTATAGTGTTATTTACTATAGTAACTACAGTTGATCAATTTACTGGAAGGGTACTACAGTATTTATATGTCTGACTGTGCAAGTTAACAGGACTTTTATTTTTTACTGGTAGTCGGGAAGACGCTTGAGTTTAAGTGTGTCTGACGATAGCTTCTCTCAAACAGTAAAATGCTTGTAAAATAAACCCTAAGACAACTTTGGAGATGAAGTTTATGTGTTTATATCCTTATACAGTGCAGATGCAGACAAATCCTTGATCATCATTCGTGTAGTTTGTTTATCTGTGCACCTCAGACACACAGGGCAGCCGGATGACGTTTTTAACGGAAATAACAGGATTCTGCGTCAACCTCTAGACACATGGACTCAATGTGATGCTCCACCGATTATTGTCAGAGAAACAACCGCCACAGACGCACTTCACACAAACACGCCGCTCTGTCTATTGCAACTATTCTTATTATTCTTTCGTAGCACTGTTATTATTTTTTCAGGTTATTTGCCTGGCCGGGAAAGTTAAAGTCTCTCTCACTTGCCCATACAAAACATTCAATTGTCCCGGACAAGTCTTAAAGGCATAGTTCACCCAAAAATGAAAATTCATTCACTCATCCTCATGTCACTCCAAACCCGTCTGACTTTCTGCAGAACACAGAAGAACACACTGAAGGATGCTGGTAACCAAACAACACTGAACTCCAATGACTTCTCATTGACATTTGTGTTCCACAGAAGAAAGAGTCAAACACAGGTTTTTAACAACATGAGGGTGAACAAATAACAACCGGTCTGTCTGCAGCACTGTATAGTCATAAAACTAATGATCACAAAAAAGCATTTTTCCATAAGACATAAATAACATGTCTTTGGTCAAGATGGTTTTATTAAAGGTACAGTAGATTAAGCTCTCCTCATACTCCTGCCAGCTGATTATTTAGATTTTCTGATAGAAATTCTGAAATATTCAAGATATGAGCTACATTCAAATACATCAAATATACACAGTACATTACTACAGTTGCTTGAAATCACTGGATGACATGAGAACATCTAGAATAATGCAAACATCTCCAGAGACAGTAGAGCACAACAGAGCGAATCTGGAAACACAATCATGAGCGCACAACGGCTATGTTGGGGAGGTTAGATTCCTCTTTACTTTCCCCACAGAGAGATTTACTCTTATTCATAATCTTCACCTGACTTCAGCTCTGGCATTACGTGAGGTGGGTTTTGCTCGTGCAAATGTCATTTCATTTAAAAGAAATATATTTGCGACCTCTACACTGTACTAATAAGTCAAGATCTCATTCATTTTATAATTATGTACTCAAGCATACTTCTCCTATAGTTCATATTTTTGTCTGACATTTGGGAGAACTACTGTTACGAATTAACATAATAATAAATATGATTTGACCTAAATGCATCACTATAAATTGTAAATTCATAAAAACTGAAAATGGTATATTCATATTTTGCGTATCTGTATTTAAATTTTATACAATAAATTCCCAATATATTCTATTTTATACTTAGTCTATTGTCTAATCCAGAGCCGTTGAGAGAGAGAGAGAGAGAGTTGCATTGACTCCATTGGAACCGTGTTTTCAAAGCAATGGCACTTCATGGAGCCTCTCAATAGTCCCCGGAAGTTCCTAATAACTCATGGAGCTGTGGCTAAACAGAACGATTGTGATGTCATTTAATGAATAAAAAATAAATGGAATAAAGCATTTAAAGAGAAAACATAACTTCTGAATGCTCCATGAATAATGTGACACATGAACATTTTGAATTTCTGTTATCGCGACTCTCTCTCTCTCTCTCTCTCTCTCTCTCTCTCTCAACGGCTCTGGACTGATTTACAGTATCACGACTATTCAGTCTTATTGTAGATAATAATTGGGATTTAATGAAAATAATACTATTAATAAAACTGGTACAACGATAGTAAACAAATTTGACTTGCTGTCTATTTGGCTGAAAAACATATTTGATCATGGGAGGAGCCTCAGAAATGCAGTGGAAGATCTTGGAAAATACGCATGGATAGACAAGATCAAATGGTCAGGCTCCTCCCTAACCTATACCTTGTATACTGTCGCAATGCTTCATGGGATAGCATTTTGCTAGCTCACTACAGCCTTGATTTCTGTCAGATTTTTCAACACTTTTTTTTTGTGCTTAAGCAGTTTGATTTAGGTTGGGGTTAAATACTCTTAAGAATGAAAAAAGAGTTTTCTAAGGATAAATTAAATGGGAAGCATACTTCCACGACCGCTGGATTTACCGTTGCGCACTATATACAAAGACGAGTACTTCATGATGTTGTCAGTTTACCATGTTATAAGGCTCTATTCTTAAAGTGCATAATACTTAAAGGAGCTCGTGAAGTACTTCAGCGACAATGACCTTTTAAAAAGCTGGTACGAACGCTACGTGATAATGACGATGAACACACGTGGCCCCGACACAATACACACTAAACACTTCAGACACAATGTTCAGCTTTTTGTGCTAAACAAACACTCCTCCTTCAAACCAGATATGATCGCTATTACACAGTCGCAATGTCAAGCAAATAATGACATTCGTAAGACGAGAGAAGCTTGTCAAATCCCTGATTCCATCAGCGATGGACGATAAGAAATGAATTTGAGATTATGAGAATGGTCAACTCTCTCGCCAAGTAGGAAGAGGCTGGCGCTCAACACCCTCTGGTGGTCAGGATGACAAACCGCAGGTTCCTGGTTATTTCCGTGTTGGTCAGGCAAATGAAATCAACCAGAACGGCTCCCTCACTGCTTTACTGAAGGGATGAATTCTGGACGACGGGTCTGGATGATTTTGGGGCGAGTGCTTTTGCTGCCCTCCGTCTCCTCTTCGCCCTCCGAGCTGTCGTCTTCACACACGTGTACGATCACACTGGGCGTGTTGGTGGTTCCCGTGTGGAGCTCGTATTGCTCACCTAAAATACAATTTTGACAAAAAATTTATCAAGTTTGATGCCAAACCCTGCATTGTATTTAAACACAATGTGCCACTGAGAATGTAAAATACATTATATCATATTTACTCAGGTATATATATGAGTAAAAACAGAAGTGATGCCGACTAGTTTATACCTGGTCCTAGTTTAGACACGGCACGCAGCAGGTCATAGTTGATGCCCGGCGTAGCGTCCTGGGACTGCTCCCAGCCTACAGGGGGCGACGCAGGGGGAGAGATGAGGAACTGCTTGTCTGGTTTAGGAGGTTCTAGGCGAGAGCTGCCGATGTGTATCGACTGTACAGAGACGGAGAAGAAAGAAACGTCAGAAAGACAAAGAGAGAAATTGTGAAAATATGTGATGGATTCTATTGGTGGGGTGTTCAATCCTACTGGAATAATGCCCAAAAACACACTACAAAAGGAATTTTTTTTAATGATTTTACAGATAAAGGCTAATGGTTCATAATGGTATTTTAATGTAAACCATTAGAATTTCTGCAGTGGTTTCTATAGTTTTTTCAGCAGGGTTCAAAATTAATACAATTCCCATTATAACTATTACATTTGTTACATTTCTGTTGGGTTTTAAACATGGTTCTATACTAATTTCTGGTTTTCTGTAGGTTTTTACCTGAGCGAAATACAGCCGCATCTCTTTTCCATTGAAGTCGCTCTTGTGGAGTTTGACTCGGGCTTCGGCTGCAGCGAGAACATCGGTGAAGTTGATCCGAACCCGTCTGAAGCTTTTGAAGAACTGGAACGATGCGCCTGGATCGAATTCTCGAAATAAAGCTTCAAACTGCTCCTACAGATGAAAAACACAGACGCTAGAAATAAACTGTCGTGAACCAGTGCAAATGATCATCTTGTTAGATGATGAGCGACATAAAATTGGAATTGAAGGGATATAAATATTATGTATGGAAGGCAAACGTAACCCGACAGACCACATGCAAAAAACAATGCAAGATTCACATGAAAGCAAAATAAAGTATTTTCAAGGTTGGACTTCCGATAAATTTCTCAAAACCACATCTGAGGCAAACAGGTGATCTCATACTATTATAGCATCTTTTAAAAAATAAGAGAATCCACAGATGAATTCACGAGAAGGTCTTTCATCGCTTAAATAGCATCATTTCCAAACCTGAATGAGTTTCGTTCTTCTGCAGAACACAAAAGAACGTCAGTAACCAAACCACATCGATTTCCATTGTATGGATACAAAACCACCGAGGCATTTCTCAAAGTATCCTCTTTTGTGTTCCACAGACGTATACAGGTTCACAACCACATGAGGGTGAATAGATAATGACAGCATTTGATTTTATTTTATTTTAACTATTCCCTAAAACATTGTCTTTATAACCATGAACCACACCTGAATCTCTGGTCGACTGAAAGCGTCACGGTCTACAAGCGTGGCCACTAGACAAACACCGTTGCACATTGTTGTATTGAGATGCATACTTCAGTTTAAGAGCAAGCCTCCTCCACAAAAAGACAATGGCTGAAGGACAATCTCCAATAGACGTTCACCACGATTTCCAAACATTCAGAAAGTCATACACAGAACCCATACTGAACTTCTCTCGAGCAAAAAGACTCCATACAATCCCAACAGCAGTATTTCTCCAGAGAGGAGCTACTCGTCTTCTTGCGCACGTTCAGCTGTGCTGCCAGGTCAGATCCATGTTGATCTCCTGCTGTTTATAGTACAGCCGATGCCTCCGAGCACCTCCTCCCTCCTCTACAGACCTAGAAATGACGACAGGAGTGTCTTTACCTCTCCAACTCCGTCTCTCTTGTTATTGACTAATCCTTCTGAGGTACTGGAAACTCATGACATCACCCGGCTGTGGGCAGCTGTCCAATTATGTCCAGCGTAACCTTTGCTTCTGTCCGTTCAGCATGTTTCCACCAGGGCTCTGTCCATTCTGATGGCCCTCACTTTTTGATTATTAGTGTAACTTTGTCAATTCCAAACTCATTTCATTTCTGAAAAACAAGACCCTAAATACAGCTGATATCAATGATCAAAAACAGAACACTTCACTCGTGTAGATGATTGTCTGTGAGTGCTGATGTCACGGTGTTGCTAAGGTGTTGAGAGTGTTTATTCATTCATTACTATGCAGTTGCTAGGGGTTCTTGATGGTTGCTAGTAGGGCTGTGCGATATAAAAGAAAAATGCGATAGCATGCTAAATAATGTGATATTCGATTTTCTAAATCAATTTAAATTGTTTTAAAATATTTTCAGAATAATGTGATGTGCGATAGAATAACTGTTCAAGCTTGTTTCTGATTTATTTCTGATTATTGATCATCTTCCACATAAGTCTCTCTGCTATCTGGATCGACCTAAAAGATATAGACTCTAGGTGGTTTAAAACAGAGTTGTGGTATTAGTGGGGGAGGTTGTGATATTCTTCACGAGAAAGATTTCTACTTAGGACACAAATCACTGACTCTAAAAGTCGTCCATACTACTAATGGTGCACTAAATATCTACCATGGTAGAAAGCCTTCAATTCAGTCATAGTCACACATTCACCAATGCTGTGGCAAACCTACGCTGATCTGTGTTTATGTGTTGTGGGTTTGACCTACATTACAGAGACAGAACTCTGAAAAAGCGAAATCAGACATTTGGACCATCGAGAGGATACTCGCTTATCTTTCACATACAAATGGCTTAAAAACTAAACAATTAACATGTTTCCATCTACCTTTTAAGTGCATTTGTATGCTAAAAAGCTGTATGGAGACACCAAGGTGTGCATCCCAAAGTATTCTGTCAATTGAGCTGGATATGAAGATATGCACATAAACAAAGATGGAAACACATTTACCAAATACATTTCTCAATGCACATCAAAACAGTCATGTGACTTTATCTCAACACACATCATGTGATAAGAGCCAAAAAGGGCTCATGTGACAACCCTTTTCATCTCTCTCCACTGGCTACCGGTTGAAGCCCAGATCAGATTCAAGTCACTGATGTTTGCCTACAGGACTATCACTGGATCTGCACCGGCATACTTTCACACCCTACTACGCTCCTACACCACATCAAGAACCTTCACACACTTCTACACCCCATCAAGAACCTTCACACCCTCCTACACCCCATCAAGAACCTTCACACCCTCCTACACCCCATCAAGAACCTTCACACACTCCTACACCCCATCAAGAACCTTCACACACTCCAAAACCCCATCAAGAACCTTCACACACTCCAAAACCCCATCAAGAACCTTCACGCACTCCTACACCCCATCAAGAACCTTCACACACTCCGAAACCCCATCAAGAACCTTCACACCCTACTACACCCCATCAAGAACCTTCACACACTCCGAAACCCCATCAAGAACCTTCACACACTCCGAAACCCCATCAAGAACCTTCACACCCTACTACACTCCTACACCCCATCAAGAACCTTCACACACTCCAAAACCCCATCAAGAACCTTCACGCACTCCTACACCCCATCAAGAACCTTCACACACTCCGAAACCCCATCAAGAACCTTCACACCCTACTACACCCCATCAAGAACCTTCACACACTCCGAAACCCCATCAAGAACCTTCACACACTCCGAAACCCCATCAAGAACCTTCACACCCTACTACACTCCTACACCCCATCAAGAACCTTCACACACTCCGAAACCCCATCAAGAACCTTCACACCCTACTACACCCCATCAAGAACCTTCACACACTCCGAAACCCCATCAAGAACCTTCACACACTCCGAAACCCCATCAAGAACCTTCACACCCTACTACACTCCGAAACCCCATCAAGAACCTCCACACACTCCGAAACCCCATCAAGAACCTTCACACCCTACTACACCCCATCAAGAACCTTCACACCCTACTACGCCCCTACACTAGAGGTCTTCACGGGTCCACTTAGATCCGAAAACCCGAGGTCCGGCCCGAGACCCGAGCGGGTTCGGGTCTAAAAGATTCACGGGAGCTTCGGACACGGGTCGGGTATATTATTAGTGTCTTCGGGTCTCGGGTAATATAAAGTAAAAATTTTTTGCTTAATTGACCCGAGGAAGACCCGAACTATCCTGTACAATAACAGCGCGTCGCTTGTGTGTGTGCGTGTAGTTACCAACTCTCCTCCAACCCTCAGTCGATCGGTTGAAAGCTACGCAAATCTTCCGAAAGTCACGGTGATCTGAAATCACCTTAGAATTGAAATCCCGAAGTTTCCAACGCTGCAGGGGTTTGCACTCGATGTAGTTACCATCGTATTCAGGAAAAACATACTTCCACCAGAAGTAGATATTAAAAGTCGCGCACATTTCAGTACTACGCAGTTTGGGATACATTGTTGAGACAGAATGTTCGCGCGAGTGGTTGCCATGTCGTCACTTATTTAGATTTGATTCAGCTAAAATTTGCACAACCCATTTAGCCTCAGTTTGCGCAATTTGCCAGAGCAAAACAAGAGGATAAACGTGTTCATTACCATATCAATTTCATTAATACACGTCGGTTTACATTTAGGTCTAGTCGGGTTTAAAAAACATATACGATGGGTCGGACTCGGGTCTAACGTTATCGGGTCTGTCTCGGGTTCGGGTAAAAAGTGATTCGGGTCATTTCGGGTCGGGTAAAGATCTTTGGACCCGAGAAGACCTCTATCCTACACCCCATCAAATCTTTTGTTGAAACTAGTAACTCTGTATTAGCACCTCTTGTACTATTGCTCTAATACTGTATATCATATCTCTTATCGCTCCCTGAACTCTCTGTAAGTCTCTTTGGATAAAAGCGTCTGCTAAATGACTCAAAGTAAATGTGATAAGAAAATTGAGAGTAAGGGGTATGTTAGAATGATGAGGTTTAAACTTTTTAAAATGTTTATCTAAAAACGTGAGATATTGTCTATGTCTTTCCCAAACATCATATGTCCAATTTCAGCACTTCCATTTTAATCTTTAATACATACGAAAAACATAAACTCATTGCTTCAATTTCCATTTTTCGTAGGTATGTTTTGTGACTTTTTTAAAGATTTAGTTTTCTTCGACTCGAATGGAAACCATTGGCTTTATCTGCAAATGTGTTATGCAATAATTCAAATTTTTAATTTGCAACTTTGAATGGAAACAAAGTTAAGGTCTCCTTGAAAAATGCAGAAAGGTTTGTGTGAGGTCTTGGGGTCGGTCAGAGAATGTCATGTCCTCATTGTTAAAACCATATACTAAGGTGATGTGTGTATATGTGTTCGTGGTTTAGACAGTTCTCCTAGTTTACAAAACACACACTTCTCAACCGTGCATGTGCATGGACGTGCGGTCATGGGAAGAGAACAGCGCATCTCTGCCGCTGTGACAGAATGGAAAATGAGAATATGAAACCGAAAGAAGGTGATGGAAAAAATGCAAAGGGAGGCAGAACTAGATGCTGCAAAGACGTGTGGAGGTGAAAGAGCAGCTGTCGCTTACGCACGGTACATATAAGCCCCTCGCAGATATTAGAGCCATCTATACTATTATTACCTTCAAGTTGAAGAACTGCTCCTCTAACTTCCACAGCTTTTATTAGAAAGAATTTCAACCATGTCTACGTTTAAATGAGCGGATCAAGAGCGGATTCTTCATAGACAGCTACCTAAATAGAAATATCTGATCACAGGAAAGATAAACAGACACGATGAAACCACTGTCTGACCATTCAAAGTGTGTTATAAATACAAGACAAACCATAACAAGACTTATAACATAAAGTCATAAGGAGCCAAACGCTGTAAACAAATGACAATTGTCTGTCTTTTATTTTTTTATTTAAGTAATAAAATCATTTCACACACACATTAGAGAGAATGCACATCAACAGTACAGCATGAACCATGTCAACTTCAGAGACTTAAAGAAGCATTCTATGGTGCAAAAATCTAATCACAGCTTTCCTGAAGCTCAGTGGTAAGAGCAGGTGTTAACAACAACGCCAAGGTCATGGGTTCCATCTCAGGGGATTGAACATAATGTATAGGATAATGCAATGTATGTCGCTTTGGATAAAAATGCAAATGTATAAATGTAAATGTAATCAGATTTTAATGTCCGTCCGATTTTAATTCAACACCTAATCCTTCTTTGCACTAAAAATAGGATGTGTAATATTACGTAATAAGCATCATTTTAACAAATGCTGCGATGAAAGTCACGCAAGACATCATGCAGGTCAGCGATTGACCGTTAATCTTGTCATTGAAAAGAAAAACACAAAGTATTGAGGCTTTCTTTTCTTTTCCATCTGTGCAGACGCAGGTCAGGATGTCTGTGGCACTAAAGCAGGTGTGATGCTTTTATAAACCACTGTAGCTGCTCTCAGATGAATGAAAAACCCTAAACAGAAGTACACAACTGCAACTCTAACCAAGATGTTTTATTAAAATGGTTGGAAAATGGACTGTATGTAGATAAATAAATCGTAGTATTAACTCAACTTGCTTATAGTTCGTGATTCCGGGCCTGTGAGCAACATCGTGCAAGAACCATAGGAACTGCAGAGCATCATGGTACAAAAACCTTAGCAACCGCACAAGAACCCTGGCAACCAACCAAAACATTAATTAGATGCCATAAAATAAAATCAACAAATGCTATTGCTAGTTCATGTTAGCTAATGCGTGTACTAACAAACTGTAACATGTCTGAATCGGACCATGACTCACAGTGCAACACAGACTGTTTCCCCCCCAAAAAATTCCTTCATCATTTACTGACCCTCTTGTCATTTCAAACATGCACGATATTCTTCCTTCCGCAGAAAACAAAAGAAGAAGGTTGGCTGGCACACATATACTTATATTGTAGGGACACAAAAGCAATGGGTGACCGTTAACAACATTCTTCTTCAGGAACATTCTGGAAGAAAGAAAGTCACACAGGTTTGAAAAGACAGGAGGGTGAGAAATGACACAGGCCAGTGTTTTGCCATATAGGCCCGACATCAAAATATTTCATCATGGCTTGCAGAGTAATGAGCAGATTTGGTTTGCTATGTTTCTGTAAAACAAATGAATCATCCTTTTACTATAATAAGTTCGTTTTGTAAAGGATTGTGCACGAAGAAAAACAACACGCTAGCATGCGCGCACACAAACCCAAAATATTGTAGTACCGTGGTCAATTAGAAAAACACATAGAAGTGCCAATGCGCATGTCTATAACAGCGCAATATCCCGAGAGCAATGTTCCCGTCGTACAATTCTGCCTCCAGTAAATAAACAAACACAGTTTAGCTCTTCGCGACAGCAGCATTTATCTCTCGCTGGTGCACTTTGATCCGAGTGCGCGCACGGCGCGCGCCTACCTTGAAGTGGTGCTCGTTGAAAACGTCCTCTGCCACTTTACATGCGATGAGCGCGTTGGGCTGGTCACTCAGCTGGACCTCGGACGCCTCCGGCTGCTGCATGGCAACAGATGTGTTGGCGGCCGTCGGCGCTTCGATCTCAGACGCGGTAGCGCTTTGATGGCACACGTCACCGCGCTCAGCTCATAGCGGAAACCCTACAGCCAACACACACAAGGCCACTCGATCCCAGTCGACACTTGCGCGAAACACGAAATGTGCCGCATAGTGCTGCGTGATGTATTCCTGAACTGAAGATGACGTCTGCACTTGCGACACTACACTGGGGGTCGAAACAGCTGATGTGACGTCATGGTTTCCGCTTACGCACGGGCGCTCTATGCGGTGCATTGGCCGATGTAACTGATTGTGATTTATATTGATGGACGATGTTTCAAATGTATTCACAACGAGTCATAAGCAGTTTTGTGTGCGTGTGCGCGTATGCGTTTTAAAACGGTCACGTTAAAGATTATGGCTAGAAAGTGGTCGCTGAGCGCCCTCTCCTGTCAGATTTGATGCAGTGCAGTCATAGACACGGGTCCGCAAATGTGTCTTTCCGCCATATTGGACCGGGTCAGACCGCCATATTAAGACGGACGAGTGAACGGGAGATATGCTATTTCTGGAGAAAATTGGGCCCCGTATAGACGGCAAGTTAAAACCGTTAACCACGTTCGCTAAATATATGAAATTCACACGAACTCATATTATATTACGGCGTCTCCACAGTGTTTACTATGAACAATCACAATAACTCATTTTTCCATCTTACTATCGAGATTATACGTTGAAACGAAATGTTCCTGTACCCCACGTAAATCATTGAAATCGGTTGAGAAATGCTTATTTGTTTTGGTCTCGTTTACTTATGCGTGTTTCTGATTCAGTTTTGCCCTGTCCAATATGGCGTCGCCATAGCGCTATTGCTGTGTCTGTGCGTGAGAGATACGTGGAAGAGCCCATGCACTCTTTGGATAACAATGACATCGAATAAGATCTGGACATTAGAGCCACAATTAAAGATGTGTTTCATTTGCATTAAGATAAAACATCAGTTTTTAAAGGAAATATGCAAAAAATTTGAACACTTTCTGTATGTGTGGATTTGGGGGCCTAGCCCCCTCCTGTCTTTAAGGTTTGAAACAACGAATGAGAATTTTTTTAATAAAAACACATTAATTTTTATAAATGTCATAAAATGTTAAATTGACACGACTAACTGTAAATCAAACAAGTAAATAGGCGACTTGAAATATGTGCCCAGCCTTATAAACCGATCATCTTGAGTCGGCCAAGCTCCCGTCGAAAGGGGATTTAAAAGGGCAGGCGAGTCATGTGGGGATCAGAATCTGAAATGTACCATAATCCTCAGAAGGAAAGAAGGAGGGAGAGATTGTCCTGGTTAGCTCTGTGCACCAAAGGGAGCAAACAGCCAGGAGCTTTAGTGAGCTGGTTATACAGAGGGACCTTGCTTTATAGTCCCTGAAACATTTCAGACGTGTTGTGTTATGGCTCAGACCAAGAGTGATTTGAGTGTCAACATGGAGATTACTAACGGCTCTGTTATCCACTGTCCCGTAGGCTCGTGTTTGGAGATGGAAGATCAGAGGACTGCCGAGGAAGAGGAGGAGGACGAGGTTGAACTAGCTGAGGAGGTGGATGAGAACATTCATATTGTGAGTGAGGATGGTGCGGGAGACAATGTAATGACCTCAAATACCAATCAAGCGGAGCAGGAACATGATCTGATGGATAACACACAGGAGGAAACAAAACCTGGGCCAGAAGAAGAGGTTAGTCAAAATGAATTGACGAGAGAGATAAGAGCAGAGACAGAAGTGGACGAGGACAGAATTACAGAATCAGCAGTGCCTGATCTAGAAATTGAAGTTGAATCATCAACAACAACACAATCACAACATGTAGTAGAAGATCAGCTTGTAGAAGCTTTTAAAGAAGTGATCGAGGATCAACCCGAGCATGTGTTGGAGGATGACAAGACAGCGGAGAACATCCATGTACAGACCCTGAGCGCAGGACAGGAACCACGAGATGTCACGTCAAACCTAATTTCTGATGAACAAGAATTAGCAAATTCAGTGGTTAGTGATGATGAAACTGAGACAATAGAGGAACGTAACGAAGTGGAGGATGTCAATGAAGTGAGTTCACATGAAGTTGAAGAACCGCCGGCGTTGAGCAATGGTGATGAAGGTGAGATTGTCGAAGAAGAACCTGTTCCAGTCGACAAAGAGCGTCTGCAGCGCTTCAGTGTAGAGACTGAAGAAATGCAATGTGAAGGAATGTCTATGAATGTAGAGGCAATATACAACGATGACTTAGAGATCCAGAATGATGACAGAAGTGAGATTGATTTGATCACAGCAGAGGAACCACCTGAAGTTCTCACCGATCAGATTGGCGGGAACAAAGACCTGAAGCTTCACAATTCAGATCATTTGGCATCCGAAAAGGCAGTTTTTGCTGTGACTGTAGGAGAATGTGGAATTCTAGAGCAGGTGGCTGACAACATTTCAATGATGGGCGAAGTTGAGACAGACCAACATAGAGATGCAAATTGTGATGCCCAGTCAGCTCCTGAAGAGACAATAAAACACAAAGAGGCTGACGAAGAGGACATTGAAATAATTCATCATGTGATAGAACCAAAAGAAGAGGTGGCGATTATAGAAGATTCACCTGTAGAAGAGGGAGGGTGTGAAAAAGCAGAAGAGCCACAGGACACCAGAACCGCAGATGCACCTGAGGATGTAGTGGACGGGGTGTGCGGGGAACCGGAACAGCCAGACGGTGTTAACAACCACAAACAGGAGGTTGTTGAAGGAGTGGATTTTGCAACGGAACAACCCAAGCATGTCAACGAAGTGTCGATATCTACAGAAGAGGGGGCGAGACAAGAAATAGAAGAGCCAAGAGGTGTTATCGAAGATGAACCCAAGAAGAAAGCGAGAGAAGGGGGTCGCAAGGTGACAATACCTGCCTGGTTAAATGTCCACGAGCCACCGAGACCCCTCAGCAGTCATCATAGAGACAACAGTGGTCAAGGTGAAGGTGAGGCCAAAGGTCAAGAGGTCACCATGGAGAATGGGGTATGTGGGATATCACCCTCTCTAGTTCAACAAGAAGAGGAAAAGATTGTGATAAAGACGAGGACGACTGCTCAACAGATGGATAAAGATGTCTGCAATGCTGATCCCAATGACCTGAAAGTGTCCCTCTATGTGAAGGTACAACAAAACTTTGCAAAATGCTGTGAATAGCAACAAAGTGCTTCAACTTCATTTCATATTTCAATGGTAAGACTAGTTCCCTTGTTAGTATTGTTAGTCATATTCCAAGTAGGTCACTACTAGACATGACTCGGGTGATAACTGAATTAGTGTTTGGGCTCGGGCTGTTGGTTTCTCATATTATAATTTTTTTCTAGAATAACAGCAAGATATAACAAAGTTATCGAAATATTATAAATGAGCATATTCCCATTAACCAAGTTGCCAAGTTACGAAATATTCTATGTGTTGCTGACGCGGAGAAGCTTATTCATGCATTTATGACCTCAAGACTTGACTACTGTAATGCACTACTTAGTGTTTGTCCTTCATCATCAATAAACAACCCATCACGCTCTCTAAGATCTCAAAACTCTTTTGATTAACACCTAGAATATCTAAATCCACCAAACGTAGCACCTAAACTCTGGAATAGCCTTCCTGATATTATTCCAGGATCAAAGCTGCTTTGGAACAATGCAAATTGTGAAAAGCGCTATATAAATAAAGTTGAATTGAATTGAATTGAATTAACCGAATGATTGAAATACTTCAAACAGTAATGTATAGTGAACGGTTCAGGTTGAATCAGAACAAAATGAAACAGAGAGAGTGTTGGAAATTACTGCTTAGTTAAGGTTAGTTGACTTGTTGCTAAAAGTTGCCAAATGATGTTGTGATGTTGGTACGTCAAATGGGTCGTCGTGTAGAATATAAACTTTTTGTTTTTAAATACAATATCATTGATTTACATTCATTATTTTGTACAGGAAAATAAGTTATTAATCAATGAAAAGCAAGCATTATAAAATCAACATTTATTTTGAGGCATTATTATTACTGTGATTTCTTTGAAAAATAATAATTGCTTTTTTGAAAAACAGACGAAAGTCTGAAGGACCCAACCTTCAAAATGAGACACAGCTAGTGTATGTTGTGACTGGTTGTGTAATACTGAGTGAAAATTCAAGTTGAAAATAGTTTCTTGCTAAGTGCTTTTATAGATTAAAAATGTCTGAAAAGTTGCTAAATCTATTGCCACAAAAGTGCAAAGTTGGCATCAATGAAAGTAAAACATTTGTTGGTCATATAATTCACAGTTTAAAAAAAGGTTTTTCATACATATTGATTGAAATCATTAAATAGATTTGACAAACTTCATATTCAGTAAATGCTGTTATCACATCAATTTTCCCTACAATATCGTTAATTTGTTTGAAGACGGCAATTGATATTATCTTTCTGAAAGAAATGTGTAAAGAAAAATGTTATTGTACAGCTGCTCAGTTGCATGTTTAATGTGAACAGTCAGAATAGTTTCTTAGATTTGTGAGGTTTTACTAAATCCTCTAAAACATTCAGTACAAAGTACACCAAGCTTGTTCGGTGAAGGCGCGGAGCAGCAGGACTTTAAGCCGGATAAAAATGACCTTCAATCCCTCACGTATGTTTCTCTAGAGCCACACTTATAATGACAAAGAGGCCTGTTGTGTGCGCTGCAATGGCTTAAATATAAAGAAAGGGGAACACCCACAACCCCGCTGTATGCTCATCTCGCAAAAACAAATCACATGTGTGTAAGTGAGCATGTATTTAACACAAGAAACATGTCGTCACCTGCTCACTCTTGTGTCTGTAGATGTGTTATGGGTTAATCTCCTAACATTCCATTAAACTCTAATCAGATTAAGATGTTTGCTGGTCAGGGGCTGTTGTGAGACGGACTGCAATTGGACTCCACAATGCTGGGTGTTCTGGGTTGCTACATGGTTGTTAAATTGTTCTTAGTGGTTGTTAGCATGTATGTGATGTAGTGTGTTTTTATGAAAATTATCCTGTGAATGTAAATCTAGTGGTGAGGTTGTGAATTGCTACCAACGGCTCCCTCCCTCCCTCCCTGTGGAAGCACTACAGCGGCTGACACAAGACTAAGATGTCGTCGCGTTTGGCTTCTTTTCTAAAGGAGATCATGTATTTATGAAACGTGTTCTGTAGAGCGGTTTGTGCGTTTAGGTCTACTGGAGAAATAACATGATGAATTCAGTGTAAGGAGACCCGCGCTGTATGTAGATAGAAAAAGCTCATTCTAAGATCATAAATACATAACGCTTCATGATGTAAGGTCTTTATACACCTCTGAACACACAGATAAGTTTATTATATTGCATTTCTGTCTCCAGATTAGATTAGAAAAGCAGTATTCAGATTTCTTCTTTCTTTAGTGCACTAGTTTCTGATTTACTTGACTGTCCTCATCGGCCCCCAGTTCTGTAACACATAGAATGGATCTTCAGGTGAGCATACCTCACAGAATCATTCTCACCACCTCCAGACTCCAGAAATACAGTCATGGTAATAAATCTATTCAAGCAAATACATACTGTACCATCACAAGATGAACAAACCAGTTTGTCGTCACATACTGGTGCTGCTTATCACACGTGTGTGTATTCATATGGATGTGACCGTAAACATAGTAAACCATTGTAATGTTGGCCAAGAAAGCTTATGTTAATATCGGACTACACCGGATCTGTTTTGATCACATTTAAAGGTACAGTAATTTGGCAAATCGATAAACAACTGTAATTCATTCAACAATCTTAAAATCTGTGTCAGCCAATCAGAATCAAGCACCGAGCGGCAACGACTTCCATCATGTAATATTGTATCGTACAGTAGAATTTGATCACGACAGGGATTCCCATCATCATAAAGGACATTCTCACAGATCATCATTGTACAAACTCTTTCATAACACACATCTCATGAACAACCTCTCTGTTGCTGTGAACGCGAACAATGAACAAGCGTCTCATTGTTTCGTCCGGCGTTCTCCACCCCGACTCCCACACAACATGAAACAGTCAAAATCCCTTATGATTTGGGATGTAAAAACTGAGAATCTCGCACAAACATTCTAGTTCCAAAAATGGTGTTCTGTAAAACTGTGTAGTTTTGATTTTAGATTAAAATGTAGAAAGTGTTTTGTGTATTTCTGTGTAAACTTCACAATGGCTTGGTTTGATGTAGCAGCTAAAAAATGTGGATTTCCAACCATTGAACTGTTTGTGAAGGTAAGGCAATATTCCGGTTTAAAGAAATAGAGCATGTAGTAATTATTAGTAGTATGACTTTAATTTATATTAGAATGACAAATATCGTTATATAAACAAATAGAAAGATATTGTGAACAAAGTTAACTAAACCTTTTGTTGTATTTGGGCAGTTAAATGTTTTGATCTGAGCTGTGATTATTTAAAAAAATGTAAATAATGGTTAGTCTAAACAGTGACAAGGATCTCAGCCAACAGGAAATACAATTGTGCCGATTTGGTGTATTTGTACCTCAGATTTTGAGCCTGAAAGTAAATACAATTTAATGTATATTTCTTTTTAACCTTGCCATAGAAAATGTGTTCAGATAAAATCCTGTAATGTTGCCGTCATGTGTTTGTTCTGTTTATATAGCGGGACAGATTACTTCACTATAATAAAAGCATTATTTCTTACGTAATCTCATGGCAGTTTGTATGTGTAGCATGATCCACTCTGACCGTTTGGTTAAGTTCATACAGGTTGTGGATGTCTCCAGTGTTTGTACTAATTTTTACTATAAAGCTACTTTGCAACAATGCAAACGGTGAAAAGCGCTATAGAAATGATTTTAAGTTGATTTCATTATTTGATTTCTTTGCTTGTTTTAAGTCATGTAATGTTTACTATGGTAGTTTCAGATGAAGGAATGATGGTCTGATCTTTTCTCTGGATGTTGTGTTTATCTCTCAGGCCGGCAGTGATGGTGAGAGCATTGGAAACTGTCCTTTTTCTCAAAGAATCTTCATGATCCTCTGGCTGAAGGGAGTTATATTCAACGTCACCACTGTGGACCTTAAAAGGTGGAGTCACCATTTAAAAACAACTCATGTGACAACAGAAATAAATAATAAAAAGATTGATCATCTAGTGTAATCAGATTTTTCAAATGAGGTCACAGCGGTTCTTATTCAAAAACCTCTATTTAAGCAAAAATACATATACGTGTGTATCCAGTATATAGTAAAGGAAACTTTTTGTTTGTTATGAAATATGATGATATGTTGGCACTATAAAAAACATTTCTACAAAAATCATTGGAAATGTTTAGGCATACACCATCAGGTCAAAACCTTTGTAAGATGATTAGAAACATTTTAGTGATCCAAACATGTTGCATTAATATTTGTATTTATTGATTGATTATTTTGACTGGTTTTTGACATGCATATACTATTTGTGGATGTGTGTGTCACAGAAAACCAGCAGACCTGCAGGATCTCGCCCCGGGCACACACCCACCGTTCCTGACCTTCAATGGAGAGGTGCTGGTGGACGTCAACAAGATTGAAGAGTTTCTTGAGGACAGACTGGCTCCTTCACAGTACTTACATTTTCATTCACGACTTATTTACTTTCTCTTTAACCAGCTTTCTTACTTACTTTTTATATTTTTCTTTTTAGATATCCAAAGTTGGCAGCAAAGCATCCAGAATCAAACACAGCAGGAATAGATATATTTGCCAAATTTTCTGCCTACATCAAAAACCCTCGCGAAGAAGCTAATGACGGTATGTTTGATTATTATAATTTTTTGGTTAAGACATTTATATAAGCGTTTGTTTTCATGTACTGAAGGTTTGGAGAAAGCTCTTGTGAAGTCACTGAAGAGACTAGATGAGTATTTACAGACTCCACTTCCAGATGAAATAGATGCCAACAGTACAGATGATCCCGGTGTATCTACTCGCACTTTTCTGGATGGACCGGATCTCACGCTGGCTGACTGTAACCTGCTTCCAAAACTGCACATCTTAAAGGTCTGCACCGAGTTGACAACTTTCTGCCATTAACTCATGTAAAGAAATGCATGTGTATGTCCCACAATTCTTAAAAAAAACTACTGTATATAAAGGTATCTAAATGAATCCTTTGGGTTAATAAATGTGTTCGTCAGTGAAGCAATAGGTTTGTATTAATTTGAGATTTCTAGCCTGTTTAGCTAAATGAAATGCTGTCAAACATCTGGAATGAAATATTTGTAGGTTTTTATTGCCAATAGATTGATATTTTAGTTTTTACTCAAAATAAAAAGCATATATAAGATTGATATCATCTGTTTTGAAGGTTGTGGCCAGGAAGTACCGAGGCTTTAAGATTCCAGCTGAGATGACCGGAGTCTGGCGATATTTAAATACAGCTTACCAGAGAGAAGAGTTCATGAACACCTGCCCCGCTGACCGAGAGATTGAGTTTGCGTACCTGGACGTGGCCAGAAAAATCAAATAGATCATAGATGGCATTTCAGCCTTTACAGATGAGTTTTAAAGCAAGTTGGAAGTGTTCACAGAAGCCCACATTAATACATAATATAGAAAGTTTATTTTTGAAAATTAATTCACATTTTCTTCCTTTACGGATGAGTCATTTAGCTATAGGCATCAGTTCAGATGAATCATTTAATGGAATCGTGAACTGTAGGTATGTTCATTTAGTTGAAATGTGTGTGTGTGTGTGTGCGCGCTCACTGGTGGAGCTGATTCATCATGAATTGATCCATTGGCTAATGTTTTCCTTTCAATAATGATGGCAGGACCAGAAACATAGTGACCCAGTAATGAAGTATTATAGCAATTTTGATATCTTTAAATATTTAACAGATCTATCTTCATGAAGGATATTAACATTCATAATGGTCACAATGGCCTCGACCAATAAGTTGATCCCATTCTAACAATGTAATTTGTTGATACTATATCTATACTAAATGTGTCTAATTTTATATTTATAAAATAACTTTGATTCTTCTGTTCAGGCCATAATGTTTAATCTTTCATCTTGTTTAAAAAGAAAACGATTTAGGGTTATAGCATCACATACTTAACCTGACTTTTCTTTTATATCATCAGGCTTGTTTTTGACAACGTACTGTATACATTTCCTGTTAATTGCCGTCTAATTTCAAACGTACGGGAAAAAAACATTTACATGTTCATTTATAATTTGATTGAGCTCATCCGTACACAGATGTTATTTTGGTACGTGTGTAACCTTGAATAATGTCTTATGAAGACTTTAATTAAACTAATCTGAAATCAACATTATGTCTTCACGTTTCATAATTTCTCATTTCCGCCATGATAGATGGTTGTGTGAAGGATTTGATCTTGATATTGTGAGTAGCGTTTGGGACATAACCAAAGACAAAACAAGCAAAAACTTAAACCCCAGACCAAAAATCTGGATCCAATTTGTTCATTATTTCTTGACGTTTCATCTTGAACCGCACCGACTCTCTTGTATTTTGAAGATCACCAAAGCAACAGCATTAACAGTTGTGTGAGTTTAGACGACATCTTGACCTGCTAGTCAACTTAACATACGTCATCACCATAGCGAGCCCCAACCAAGGGGTATTGAGACCATGTGCAAACGTTTAAGAGTACAAGAACATTAAATGAGATCTTTGTGAACCTGTGCTTTCTAGTTAACCGTTTTGCAATGATCACCGAGAGAGCTGGCTGTAGAAAAATAAAAGTTATTTATTTTTTGCATGCTTCGTGGTTTTTATTGGAACCGATGGAAGGTTAACAGGATTTCGTGCACAAAGTCAAGATGTACACACGTCAGAAAGCGTCAGTCGTGTTATGGACGGGTCCATGAGATTAAGCATCTATGTTTGAGAACAGGCTTGGTCGCTAGGAGTTTCAGAGGATGGAGAGCGGCGGGCGGGCCGGTGGGTTTCTCATCTAAACAAAGCTGTAGCGAAGTAGCTGTGGTCATCGATTCAGTTTTGAGAGCAATATTTCCAGAAACACACTGTTTTTGAGAGAGGAAAAAAGCAGATGTCAATCTTAAAAAATGTGTGATTGTAATATCCCTTACAAAATGAACCATGGTTTCTACATTTTTACAACCATGGGTCATTTTTGGATGGCATTTTATTTTATTTATTAAACATTTTATATTACTGCCGTCCTTCTGAAACCTCCTATCTCCATATTTCATGATTTTCTTATTAAATCATCATCATTAGTCACCCTTTATGTTTGTCACTGGCGTTTGCAAATATCTTCCCCATCAAAAGTATTAAAAAGTGCTTGTCAAATTTGCCAACACAGTATTTAATCATTAAAAAGTACAGTGTTTTTTTCCATTTCCTGAAAAATGTGAATAACTGAGGTTTGAGAAGGACTGTGACAAAATAATTATTATATATTATTATTATTACATTTTATTACACGGCTCGTTGGAATGCTTGATTTTGATTGGACAGTCGTGACATTTGTAGGTTCGTTATTCTCCGATAACAACCGCTTAAAACTTATAACACACGGTATCCCAGATGCTGCAAATAATGTTTTGTACTGATTAAATAAATCTGTCTTTTAATAACATACAGGTATATGACTTTATATTTACAAATGATTAAACCAATTTGCCTGTTCATGATGTCTGAATGTCATTTATTACTTTAAAATCGAAAGTAAGCGGCTTTTCCTTGCGTAAGGTCTTCATTCGGTAAATATGAGCTAATCAAATATTTCAAATATTTTTTTTTCTCATGTCACCAGTGGCCATGTAATAAGCGGGATAATGTAAAAGCAGCCGCTGTTATCATGAAATAATCCCCTTCAGTGAGACACAAGACCCTCCGCTTCACGTCCAGAACACACTGACGGGGATTATTTCTGAATAACAACCGGCTCTCTGAACATTATCTTACTTACACAAGCTGACCGATGGATCATACTGTACCTCTCTTGTTGGGTTTCTTTGAAGCTGATGAAAGGTTTTTTTTAAAGCCTTTCCCATTAAGTTTGGCATCCGTGTGGTCCGTGCTGGCTTTTGCTGAAGTCGCACCGCTGACTATGGTGGTCGCTGTGGTCGCTTTGGGATTTCCCTCAGTCACTACCTGCAAATAGTTATGATTAACCCTAAACAAAAATCTTGAATTACACAATATAAAGTTTCCTAAAATGTTGCACGACTGAAACACACCAGTTTACTCTTCTTTCCAGGATTCCGACCATTGCTGTTGCCTGTGACGAAAGAACCAAGACAAAATGAGGCGTTAGACTAAAGAAACATTCAAGTTTACCCCAAAATATAATTCTTAAACATTTATTCATCCTCAGGCCATTCCAAACCTGTATGACTTTCTTTCTTCTGCAAAACACAAAAGATATTTTGAAGAATGTTGGTAACCAATCAACACTGAACCCCATTGACTTCAACTGTATGAACACAAAACCAGTTAGACATTTCTCAAAATATCTTCGTTTGTGTTCCACCGGTTTGAAACCACATGAGGGTGAATAAATGACATTATTTAAGTGTTATTTGTGTCATGTACGCACCTCTAGGCATGATGGTTATCCGATGGCTCAGCGTGCGGTTCATGAACGTGTTAAACTCTTCAAGCGCACTCAACATCTTCACAAGCTCCCCTTGAGTACCACGACCTCCCTTGGCTGCTGTTGAATCGTGGTCTTGCACATTTGAATTCATCACCATGGACGATCTGAACAAACCGCTGTCTTCTGTCTGTGGTGGAGAATCTGCAGAGCCGGTTGTGAAAGATCCATCCCGAGCGGCGGATGCTGGAGGATTCTCCTCTTGTCGGCTTGTAAATATTTTTAATGGGTTATTGACACCTGGGTCTCTAACCTGTGTGCTGCTTGTCGCTTTCATTAGTTCTAAGTCTAAATCTCTCTTTCCATCTCCATCAGGAAATGTCGTCATCGATCCGGTCTTCAGAAGCTTATCAAGAATCTGTGTCGCTCTTGCTTGTATTTCTTCTTGGTCCGTGATGGTTTTCCAGGGATCTGGAGGTTTCTTGTTGTCTGTGGAAAGAAGGGAACATTTGAATATGAGTCAATGAACAGCCATTTAAAAGGAATTTATTGGCTGTTTGCATGTCTCTAAAATTCCCCTTTATAGTACCAGAATGATGCGTTTCCTCTCTCGTTTGAAAGGTTTGTCTCATTTAGTGGTGTACAGAACCAAAGCCGTCGCTCTGTTGACACATAATTGTTCCCAGGCCCATAGAAACAAGTGAACGCGGATGGAAATGCGCTGAAAGAGGCATTCTCCACTTCAAATATCCCTTTACAGCGCTTCTCTTGGCTTAGTCAAACATACATGACATAACAGATGATACATGTTCTTTGTCCGTGAAACGTCTTCTTCATCATCATTCTTATCTAAGAGGTGGAAAGTGACAAATCGCTTGTTCACACTCGTGTGGGACCTGCTCATGGTCTTTAAGAGAAGTTTTGGGGATGTCAGAGAGTTGTCATGACTACCGAGTCTCAGTGACGTCACAGGTGGATGACAGTGAGGTTTTTTTTTGGAAATGCTAAAACTGACATTTGTCAACATGGAACCCACCACAGCACCATTAAAAACTCTTCGAAGAATATGTTTTCAAAATAAAAGTCTACTATCTCAGATAAAATGAGATGGTAAAATACATTTAGATCGTAGAGGTAGAATAATGTGGATGTGCTGAGAAATGTTTGAGTTCAAATTGAGATCTTCACTAATATTGACTTTTGATCACAGACGAGACGAATCTGAGCTCAGTTTGACCCATTGATGACGCCTCTTCTCTTCTCATGACAGAAACATTTCTGACTCTTTCTCAGGAGAAACATCTGAGACACACATGAGACTGAATGTTTACATTTGCTCGCCTTTTAATCTCATTGATTCTGAGAGAAATAACTGCTGTCAATTAAATCTCATCTGTGATTTGTAGTAAAACTATTTCGCCTTAAATTTCGAGAAATGATGTCACTATCATTGAATGAAATTATTCATATATCATTTCCAAGGTTCCATAAATATTGAATCCGCATATGGAAATGAGGGTTCTTCTAATCATTGAGGTGATTTTAGCCAGAGTCCAGAAGCTGAGCGTGTTTGAACACAGGGAAAGTGCAGACAGTTCAAGCTCAAGAGATGATCTCAAGAGAGACATTCCATTTCAATAAAACTCTCTCGCTCCATACAACAACGCGTAGTGTCAGAAATTATATTCATTGGACCATCTGTGGAAAACACATAAACTGTTTAAAATGTTTATGTTGAAGTTCTTCATTAAAAAATACTAAGACTGTAAATACTGTAAAAATACAGTTTTATTTATCTAGATTTTTATTTCAAATATTACACTGATAACTTTTAAAACTTTATTAAAACGTTTGGGAGCTGTTGGAGTCTTCTTAGTATCTAGTTTCTAATCAACCACCTAACACAATCGACTGGGGATTTCCCTTTCAGAGCAGCTTTAAAGACAAAATTTAGTACAAAACAAGGATCTAAAGGATCTTTTATCTAAAGCCACTCTTTGAGCAAACTACCCAGAAGAAAATGATAATGATCTTTCATAACTCAGATAATTTACTGTTGAGTTCTCAGGAACCAATGAGACAATTGTTGAACACACAAAGAGTCTGGAGGTGTAAATTAATATAGATATCAGAGGTATACATAATCTGGATTTGAGTAAATGTGATGAGAAATTGTATTGAAATCTTCATTTATATTGACTGATTGATAAATTTGAGCTCAGTTTGAGACTTTCTTCTGAAACTCTTTCTCTGACTTTCTGATGAGGAATATCTGAGACACAGAAGCATTAAGCATGTCATTTGCTCTTCATATAATCTCATTGATGTCTAGGAAGAAATAACTGAGATCTCATCTGTGCTTTTCTATAATGTCAAAGCTAGTTGCAATACAAACTGTAAAAAATTATTGGGTTGTATATAGAATTCTAGTAACTAATATGCCGTGTCATGAGCTCATAGGTGTTTCCGGCCTTACCTCCATCAGTTGGGTCTTCAGAAGCATCTGGTTGACCAGGCACCAATGGAGCAGTGAACAAACCCGGAGCGAGAGTTAACAAAGCAACAGCGGTCAATACCTTATTCATCTCAAAGGTTTTACAGTCTGCCTATATTCTTTGTCTAGTCGTGTTTAAAGAAAGCTTCTTAAACGAAGCAATTGTCTTTTTTTTTGTCTCCAGGCAAATACGTACACCTGTAACAATGTCTACACCGATGCGCCTCTTGGATGAGAAGGCTTGTCAAGTGTTGTACCTTAAGTGTCGTCACCTTTCCTCTCCCATCACGCCGGATCACCCGGGGCTTTTAAACCTGCCTCGACCCGAGCGTACAGAGGACACCCACATGGACATCGTCCAATCAGGTTAGGCATTTGTCTCTGCCACGTCTATGCTTTGCTTGACATTTGGGGCTGTGTTTGGTGTCGGGGTCCTCCATTGTGAAGACGGCAGCAGGCGCTGGACCCTTCTGCGTCAGAGGCCCTTTTTACTCCGGCCCCTGTGCAAACACATTAAGACGGGCCTTATCACTGCTTACACAGCGGCGCACCCGTTGACTCCCTCCGCTACTTGGACGGGTCAATAGGGCCATCCCGAATCTGGGCAATGTTTGATGTGCTTGCCAATGCAAATAGACTTCATGCATATAAGCATAAATTAGGACCCGAAGGTAACAATTTTAATTGAATGCATTCTGAGAAATATCTCAGTTGTTCATACAATGGAAGTCAATGGGGTTCAATATTGTTAACAATGTTCTTTAAAACATCTTCTTTTGTGTTCGGCAGAACACATTCGAGTGAATAAATGATGGCAAAATGCATATACTTTAAGAAAGAAAGTCCTGGTAAAGCTTTACGAATAATTGATTCTGGTACACTTCTGTTCGAGCGAGAAAATGTGTGTAATCCGGTTGGGTGTTAAATTTCTGTTTGCCCTGTGCTGTGATGTCAAGAGAGAGAGAGGGGGAATGTGGTCACAGTGGACAACAGGACTGATGGAGGAATGGAGCCGATGGGGCTCAATGGAGGTTGCCGGGAAGGCAGGAGCTGACCTGAGAGCATCCAATAATTCATTACCCTTCTTGCTTTCGCCACTTCTGTGATCGGTGTCCGTGCGTGAGTCTCCAATCTTGTGTCCTGTCACAAGCTCAGATGAAAAAGAAAAAATACAGTTTCTTTAAAGTAAAGGAATTCGGGCTGTGCATGGCCAAGAAAGTAGCCTTTGATTGTTTGTTTGTTGGAGTGGAGAGCCAAAGTTGGACCAAAACCAATCTCATTCATTTGGTGTATTCATTTTGAATCATCATACAAAACCTAAGGACATAAATCTCTCTTAGTCTATTTTACACTATAAATATTATTATTAATAACACAAAAGAATATATTATTATTCACAGTTTTGCTGACACATCATAGGACAAATGTACGGTATATTTCTCAACTACCAGCATATGTGGGGTCAGCTGTGGCCTAATGGTTAGAGCGTTGGGCTTGTGATCAGAAGGTCGGCGGTTCTAATCTCAGTGCCAGCAGGTCATGACTGAAGGGCCCTTGAGCAAGGCACCTTACCCCTGATTGCTCTGCAGTAATGTGCCACTGTATAAAACTACTTGTAAGTCGCTTTGGATAAAAGCGTCTGCCAAATGAATAAATGTAAATGTAAATGTAAATGCATATGTTCAGCAGATGTCAAATAAAGCGCCAGTTCACCCTGAAGTCGTTCAACAACCAAACTTTCATTCATCTTCGGAACCCACGGTGCATAGGCCTACATGTTAATCATATGCAGGAGTCGGTGTTCAAGACACAAGTGTGTTGAGCAGACGCCGGTGCTGCGGTTCACGACGCAAGACACAGGGTTCACATTGTATGCATGTGGAGTGTTCTACGTCAGCACGACAAGCATCAATTCTTTTGTCAATATAGATTTCAAAAGAATCGACTCTTTACCACCCAACAATGAATTGTCCAGCGCTCATTTAAAGGGGCCCTAAATATCAACTCTTCAGCGGATATTAAAATCCAATATATAGCGTGAACACTAATTTAAACAAGAGGACAAGATCAGCAGTTTAAGATATTAAACGGTAAACATAACAGACACTTCTCTTTAAATACAAACAAGACTTTATTGACTACTCGAGCACAAAACTTACCCTAACACAAATACACACACTCACACAGTTGCGTAAAGGAAGAGTTTAAGAGAATGCAATGATCAAATCCCAAGTTTCTAGCAATATATGCAATTTGTGACACCAATGCCGAGCGAAAAATCAATAAGTAATTTAACACTTGTATTGTTTTCTTTTAGACGGGTTGTTAAATAAACACCAGTTCAGCTATAGAATATGGCTTTCCTTCAATGAGGATTCCTTTCTGTGGTGTTCTTTGTTGAAATGGGGTTTCCTCGTTGATTCGCTGGTAGTCTGTTCGTCTCTGGAGTGACGTCTTGGGAAGCCAATCATGTTGGTTGGTGGTGGTAGAGTCTCGTGTTTGTAAGTTTAAGTTGATGGTCTTATCATGTGGCTTTACAGCGAACTTAACTTAACTTGAGTCTTGACAAAAAGAAAAGAAGTAAAAGAAAGGTAAAACGAGAGGTTAGATAGATGGCTTGAAGTCTGGTCTTAACCCATCTTAACCATAACTCAGTTCTGCTGAATTAAATCCGCCCCTGCAACCATTCTGGTCGCTCGTTGTCCAAACTGCTAGCTCTTGTTGCTTTGATGCTTAGCCTGAGCTTTCACTCAACTGATTGTGCCACCCCTGGGGAGCTCTTGACCAATAAGAGATTAGCTTTGGTTCAGGGTATGACTTTCTCCTCCCATCACCATAATCAAGTTATCTTTAGTCACATGGCAACTAACTTTCTATTCTTAGAAAAAAATTCATGGAAATATTGTTATACACACATTTCATAACATCATCATTAACAAAATTGAAAAAAAGCCTCATTCATGGTAGACATGAGATTCACAAATTCATTTAATATCTAATTGGTTAGAATTTCCAGTAGATGTTTAAGGATAAGAGATCTCTGTGTTATCTTCTGTCCTTGGTGGTGGATTAAACCCCCCAAGTGTCAACTCTTGTTGGCTTGGAAAATCATGAGTTCACACCTGTTTTGGGGATATGAGGGCGGAACTAACGCACATGCACCCATTGCCAACAAAACACAGACATACAGTATGACTCAGTTTGACTAACCACGTGCAGTTCATGTCCAGCATCTTCTAGTGCTGGGACATCAGTTTCTAACCATCTCCAAATCCAGCGATATATCCACCGTTTATATAACATCCGTCACTAAAATGCCGTGAACAAACAAAAGCTAGGGGAGTGTATCGAGCACAGAAATACTACGTCAAACGTCCAACTGTTTTTTAATAAGTTGACCATGTCAAGCATGAGGAGACAACACGATTAACTGTGTAAAGAAGTCAGAAGGCATGAAACACCGTTGCACATCCCCTTTAAGGGGAATTCACCCTCTTACCTCAACTTACTCGTACATGCATAGCCTACTGTATGTCACCTCTCGCTCAACTGAAAACACAGCTGTTCCACACACATCTGACTAAGACCTGTCAGCTCCTCCACAATCTAACTCTGTTTAATATGTATTCCTACCTCTGGGTCAGTGTTTACGTCTTGCAAAAATGGTCAAGTTAATACAAGCATAGTCACTAGAAACATTTCACACATCGCCCTTTGTTTTTCTGAATATTTGTGACTGACAGAATATAAAAAGATAAAACTTTTGATGGCACACAATGAAGATTGAGTAGATATCTGGTGCCCTCCTATGTCATAGCTCTAGTCTCTCACTAGGGGACAGTGCTGGATATAGTTTAGCCATGACGTCCTCTAGGAAGACATTGCTACAGAATTTTCTTTGTACTTTATCTTTTGACCTGATGTTTTTTTGCACTTAGGAGATAAACATGGAAGACTCACTGTCTCAGTAATCATTTACTTTCATTTTATAGACAACCAACCCAGAATAAAATTGTACTGGTCGATTGCTTAAGAGAAATTGACCAGTACAAACGATTGTTCAAAAAGGCAAAAAGTTACACTTAAAGTGATTCTATACAAAGATTCTGTCTTTTAAATCTGTCGTCCTTTACTCATCCTTGAGTTATTCCAATGATGTATAAATGTGTTTGTTCTGATGTTTAGAAGACAACTTATAATCAGACAGATCTTGTCCCCCATTGGCTCCCATAGTAGGATCAAATACTTTATCCATTTTTTTGGTTCTGTTGATCACAAAAGAAGACATTTTGAAGAATATAAGACAGCAAACAGTTCTGGGGCACGTTTTACAGTATTGTTTCCTACTATGGGAGTCAGTGGTCTCGTTGGTGAAATAATGGAGATATTACAAAGATCTCATCTGTGGTTATTCTTTTGGGAAAATATGAATGTTAATGTTGACTAAGGCTGTTATTCGGTAACATGCAGCATAGTGTGATAAGAATATGACAGCTTAAAGATTGTTTTTGTCTACTTTAAGACTTTATCACCCAACATGACACACATGAACACATGATGAGATTGAGACTAAAGACTTGGGAAGGTGGACACAGGAGGGAAGGTCAGGCCGCAGAAAAGAGCGATTTGTTTTCAGTGAAACTGGAGAGTCGCCCCCACTTACCGCCGGCACAACCTACAGCGGAATCAATTACCACTTGTCAGGGTGAAACCAAAGCCATGGAACACAATAAGGGCACGACCTCAGGTTTTTGTGGGTCGCTTGTGTGCGCAATAGTGATTTAGTTTGTAAATTAGATTTTCATAAGAAAGAAAAAGAACAGATGAGAGTTCTTTAATATCTTGATGACTTACCCGAGACATCAATGAGAATACATTTGCTTATACTCTCCAGCGTCCCAGATATTTCTACTGAGAAAAAGAACCAGAAAAAATAATGACTTTAGAGTCTCAAACTGAGTTTAATATTACTAAAGATCTCAAATTGAGCTCATTAAATTATAATTTACACATGGCAAAAACCCACTTTTTAACTCATTCATATTTTTTCAGGCAAATTTTTTTCTTGTGATTATTATTATAAATAGATGAAATGAATCATTACATATTGGTTTGTTAAAACACAAGATCGTGTGTTACAGTGATTCTGTGTTGAATGCATTGTAATTGTATAAAGTGCAGTTTGTGTGCAGGCTGAATGTGTGTGTGTTTTATTGGTTGAGTGTGGGCCGCTCGTCTGGTGTCACTCTACACCTCACGGACGCTGTGGCTCACCAGAGGCCTGTGTGGTTCAGAGAAGGTTTGGAAACGTCTGAAACCTCTAACCACAGGAGCGGGCCGGCCACCCAAGCCGACAGAGTGTGGGCGAGAGCCAATATCTGCGATGATGGTGCCACAGAGAGGAAGGTGAGACAGGGTCGAAGAACAGATTTACAGTACAAATGATTGTGTTACAGCAGCCAGACACACTGATGGTGTTGTGGTGGTGAGAAATATACAGTTAAACATTAATAATGCAGTTCACCGCACATGCATTCATGGTATTTTTGCTAATAAGAAAATACCATGTAATGTGACAGTATTTTAAACGAGGCAGGTGTGATGTTTCTTTATTAAACTAAATTACTCTGTGTTTTTTTTTAGGTTAACAAATCTCTATGCATATACTTTCAATTATTCATGTATTTTTTTATTTATCAATACCTGCACCTGTCATTGTTAAAGGGTATTGGCAAATTTGTGTGAAACAGCCCATAAGAAGCAAAACTCCCAGATGATTTCTCTTTAATATCTCCTGGACATCAATGATATTAAATGGAGAGCAAATGGAAATGTTTTCGCAAATCTCAGCAGCGAAGATTTTTCAAGTCTTCTGTCAATTATTGAGATAAGACCTGCTGAGTCTGGTGGCATTTTTAAATCTCGTCTTGAAACTATTTTATTTAGAGTGTTGTTTATTTTCATATTTGAATTCTTTACTGTGTAATTTTATAAGGTGTATTTTGTTGTTTTACTACTTTGAGATGATCTTTTAAAGGCACTATAGAAAAATCACGATTATTAATATCATTCAGTCTTCGATCAAAAGTCGATATTATTGAAGATCTCAATATGAACTTCTGATTTTTTTACCTCAACAATAAACATTAATTTACACATCCATACTCTTCATGCAAATTTCAGGAAAAACGGCTCTTGATACTTAGATGAACTTAAATAATACAATTCCATCAAATCTTCAATATTATTTAAAGAATTATACCTAAAATCCAAACTATAAAGCCTGCTAATTATTTTATAACATATTCTCCACAATTGAATATACAATATTTGTTCCAATAACTAAAAAGACCACAAATGTCCTTTTGTTTCAGACCTCTGGACAAGGAGATGTAAGAGAAGAGGACAAGATGAAGATGGAAAGAACAGAAAGATTAACCGCGGGACGTTGAGGTCTGCTGTAATTGGCTGAGAGAGTGTGAATGTGTCCTGGAGGAAATTGAGGAAGACGCAGCGTGTGATTGGTTACTATTAGGAGACTAATGGGTGTGATATTGATAAGGACCGTAACCGGATCGCATGTTTTTTTAGTGCTAACTCCTGCAGTCCCGTCCAGCCATCAATCATTATTGCACGCCGGGCAAACTCCCTCAGCTCACTAAATATTTAATAGGCTTTAAAAAAGATTACCACCAAAAAAAGACAGAAAACCATCATGCCCTTTCATTTCCTTCTATAGTCTTCTCACTTCTATTCATTATTATTTTTTGCATACACTTATATGTTCTATCAAACATCCACGGTTTTGCAATAGTACTTTTTGTAAGGGTCATTTTACACACATACACGTTGAAACCGCACCTTTTGTAAAAGTAGTGTCACCCGCACAGAAACACTGGCCGTAGCTGATGTCGACCCTCCGTCCCAGGACACGGACACGTTCTCAAAGTCACCCGACACCTGAGCCCTTCCAGCGGAGCCATAATTAAAGTATACATTACTACATACAGCACGGTGTCCAGTGACCAGAGCGAGATCTGAGACCTGAGGCTCTGGTTCTACAGCACCGAGCCCCCATTAGCAGGTATGAATTATACATTCAGTGCCATGGTATTACAGCAGAAGGAGAGAGAGAAGAGGAAAGAAGGATGACAAGAGAGAAAACGAGAGATGAAGAGAAGGAGAGAGACAGGTGGGACACTGCAGACAACGTTAACCTTGACTCACAACATGAAGTGCCATTCAAAGTTCCCTCACATTCTGACCAATCAATTTGATTCAGTTCTCTTCAGTCATATGTTATTAGTGGATGAGAATTTTTCATAATCATACTTTCCAAGTCCAGAAAATAAATCGCCTATTTGCTCTCCATTTAATTTGATCGCTGAGATTTTAGCGAGATCTCATGTGTGTTCTTCCCTTTCTACAGGTAATCTGTTTCTCTCCGGCGTTCGAGGACAGAGGTCCGGGGGTCAGTGGAATGGGCTGGATGAGTCAAACTCTGGGGCTGGTACAGACAGTGACGGCCGATACACTTCATCCATGATTACAGGACTTTTCCATCTCACGGATCTGCCAGCAACTCCCACAGTATTGATCCCCTAATAAAAGTCAACGTGGAGAGCAGAAAGATGCTGAATGAAATTACTGCCATCTCTTTCTTACTTTCTCTCTATCATTCAGCTAGTTTCTTGGCCCCTCCTTCATTTCTCTGGGTCGGCTCAGCTGTAGATGATGAGATCTGTCTTTGACAGACAGGACGGGCTGGACAGAAGTGATGCAGATGAAGACAGATGCTGATGGCTGTGTCCTGGATGAGGAGGGAGGTTTAGGAGCGGTGAAGGAACGGCTAAAGTTTTACTGCACAGCACACATCATCTGCAAGATTGTTGGAATAATAACATTTTTAGAGAAAATTCATGACTCTAATTAGTTATGTGATGCTGTATACAATTAATTAATACATGTGTTTGGCTGGTTCATCATTTATCATCAATTTTATATTTGATACAAAAATTGACGTTCAAGTTCAAGCAGATAACCCTAAACTTAAAATATTTTAATGGAATATTGGAAATCAAATATTTCTAGTAACAAAATTAAGTATATGAAAGATTGATCATGTCCCCGTTTTTCTAAACCAAACGTTTCAAATAAATCCCAGTTTTTTGGTATATTGTTTTCCAATTTATTTAAGTTTTGTCTTTGTTTTCAATTTCACAACCCATCTTGTGTAATGCCCCTGTAACTAGCAAGGTCTTTAATGATATCATCGCACAGGAAGTGACATCATGTTGAAGGGAAAACAGCACAAAACTTCAGTAGCCTATAAGTTTTGATTCATTCTGTGATGTTTCGGGTTTGTCTCATATTAAGGCGCGTTTGATAAAGAAAATACTATAATAACAAATTACAATATATTCACTAAGTTAACTCTAAATCCTAAATTTTACTCCATTCTGTTTTTTTCCAGTCGGTACGTCATAAATAATCACCTTTATATATCTGAGGTTGACCAGAGAGTGACTGTTGAAATGCTTCAATTATATCACAAACGTTTTGGTTGTGCATAACATGTGGAACCCAACTATTTCATTGGGAAATGAGGTTGTTCAAAACAGTGAGATGTAAAGTTTGATCAAAACTTGCTTGAAATGCATGTGCTGGGCTATTTATATAAAATAACATTATTTGTTTCGTTTGTAAGATGACGGCAAAATGGTGTTCTGCATGTTGTGTACTTGTTCAGAGAGGTGCGCTTCTCTCTCAGTGTGTTATTGTCATAAGCGATTTTATTTATGTTTTCATGTCGAGTCATTTTGACACGGTTGAAAGCAGTAGGTTTTTTATGTTTTTATGGTCAAATTGTTACTTTTAACGTGTGAATCTGTGTTCATTTTTGACATCGACCTCCAGTTGAACTGGAGAACTGAGAACGAAGGACAGCGGGAGCAAATTGAAAGCATACGGAGCAGCCTGCACTCGCGGTCCATTGACGTCATGCATGAACGCTGCAATCTCTGGATGTGTAAGCAACGAGGTCTAGTTAAAGGGACAGTTCACCCAAAAATGAAACTTGTATGACCATGCACTCGCCGCAGGTTGTTTCAAAACTTCTTTGTTCTGCTGAACACAAAGGAAGATATTTTGAAGAATATCATTATCAAACAGACTCATTTCCCATTTACGGCCATAGTAGGGGATATAAATACTCCAGGAGCCAATGGGGGATGAGATCTGTTTGGTTACTGACATTCTTCAAAATATCTTCCTTTGTGTTCAGCAGAACAAATAAATTGAAACAGGTTTGAAACAACCTGAGTGCGAGTAAACAATGACATAATTTTCATTTTTGGGTGAACTGTACCTTTAACAGGTTGGACATGTATATATATATCATAGACATCTATCTGTCTGTCAAAAATCTCTTTTTAACAACACTAGTAAAGTGACTGCTAGGAAAGAGATATTTAGTTTAGTCAGAAGTAAAATGACACTTGACATCGTCTTGCTTTCAGGGTTTAATACAGTATTTATAACCTTACATTTACATTTAGGCATTTGGCAGATGCTTTTATCCAAAGCGACTTACATTGCATTATCCTATACATTTTACATAGGTGTCTGCAATCCCCTGGGATCAAACCCATGACCTTGCGTTGTTAACACAATGCTCTTACCACTGAGATACAGGAAACCTTACAACAATACAGACGAGTATATTATCTTACCTTCAGATATGTTTTTTTATGTTATGTGCTGAAATGTATTTATATAGACAGACTATTGTATTGTTACAAAGCTCAATTGCTTTAAAGGAAGTCCTTATTTTAGAGACACGCCAAAGCAATTGATTTTTTCTAATCAATCATCTGCTTAATTCTATTATTTCAATTAATCAAATTAATCATCTTTTGCCATTATAAATGGAAATGAACTTTTCCCATCTCATCACTGACTCGATGTATCGGAAAGTTCATGTCTAATTCAGAAGAGAAAGAAGCATAACTTTTAGTGCATAACTTAATCATTTTCTCTTACAGTAAGACTGTTGCGTTCTTTTGGTCATGTTTTCATTTCTTACAGGAATGCACTCTGAAATCTGTTTAAAGACGACAATGTCGCCACTGTGATTTATGACTTGAACTGAAGCAGGAGGGGGTCAATGTGAATCTGTTTCTAGAAGCAATACACTTAAGAATGCAGTCTAGAACCCGATGAGGAACGTCAAGTGAAGCCTTTAAGAAATAAAAACGATTGTAATAAGAAATTGGGACTTAATTAGTTCATTCTACACAGTGTTTGTTGCCAAGATGTACGCATTTATTTTTTGTACATTTTTGTATTCCGTTGCGCTTCAAATATTGTCAAATACTTTATAAAGCAACACAGTTCTTTATACAGTACGTCGTGTTCACTTGAGGTGCTAATTTACTTACATTTCTTATGAGGAAAACATGAAAATGACGTTCTGCAGTTTGGTTTGAGGCGATTAAAAATCATGACGTCAGTATCCATTTGGCATCAGAAATATATTATCAATAAATGGACAACTCTGGTTTTAAATCTTTGTTTTAGCGTGCCGACTTCTCAACAAGGTCCAGAGATTGTCAATAGTATTAGCCTTATCCATGAGAGAAAAAAGAAAACCTATTACATGGTAAGGGGGTCAGGCTCTTTCAACAAAGACAAATGGGCCGCACTAAGAGGGTTAACCAATGTATCATTTGTCTTGGTTTGAATTAGCATAATGAGAGCATTATGGAAGCAAAGGCTGAAGATTTCAGATTGGGAATGAACGTGCATCCTGTGACTTTGCAGGTGTCATTGTAGGCCATGTCTGCACGCTTTCAGACTAGACATCAAAGGTTGTTTGCTTTGCTACCTGTCGTGTCTTTCTGTGAGAACAAATATAAAAGTGAAAAGTACTGAAATGGTTTGTAATATTCTATTTTAATGTACAGTCCACTATAAATCAAGCTCCTGGGGCTTATAAGAGCGTAAGACCCTTTGGGGAGATGAGTGTTAATGTTTGCAGTGTGTTTGTTTCTTTCCACACAGTGCTGGCATCTCTGGCTGGTTAATTGAGGGCCTCCCGGGACCCCGGCGGATCCGAGAACAACTGGGATTGTTGACTCAGGAACGCTTCGTGGAGAAAATCGGAGGATCCCGGGGGAGAAATTTTGAAGAGGGGAGATCGGGCAGAGCGTGACGGGTAAACAACAACGGTTCTCCTCTTGTCCAGTAACTAGCGGGGTGAAACTAAGGATGGGGTAAATGGGATGTCTTAAACCTGGAGTGGAAAGCGCAGTACGCTGGTAAACAGAATATTTTCATCTTTGTCTACTGTCAATTTTCTAAACCCAGAAACATGAACCACAATCTTGTGGCATCTTAGTAAACCCTGCAAAAAAAATTTTAATGGCTATTGTAATATGTAAATGTATAAGTTAAAAACAAATACAGAAATAAACATGAGATAAAGGATGTTGCATTGGACTGGTTTTGGATGGATTTAGTACTTTGGTTCTCACCAGGGCAGGGCTAAACAATGATCTTTAGTCATTTTAGCACCATAAATAAGCTTATTATTAACTTTTAGAATGATAAGTTGTTTCATTTATATCGTTGACGTCCAAAATGATGTACAGTGCATTACATTTCATCCGCGTGCTCCCTCGGAATCAAGCCCATGACCTTTGTGTTACTAAACGTAATTCTCTACAGAAACACAAATCTTATATTTTGTATATACACTACCGTTCAAATGTTTAGGTTCATTTGAGTGAAATGTGACCTCATAAATCCTCTGGTTGGAAGGTGTTTTTTGCTTAAAAGTCCAGTGTGTAGTATTTTTAAAGGATCTGATGACAGAAATGCAATATAATAAACATATCTGTGTGTTCAGAGGTGTATAAAGACCTTACATCATGAAGCGTTATGTATTTATGATCTTAGAATGAGCTTTTTCTATCTACATACACCGCGGGTCTCCTTACTCTGAATTCATCATGTTATTTCTCCAGTAGACCTAAACGCACAAACCGCTCTACAGAACATGTTTCATAAATACATGATCTCCTTTAGAAAAGAAGCCAAACGCGACGACATCTTAGTCTTGTGGCTGCCGCTGTAATGCTTCCACACACTGGACGTTTTAAAATGATTCAAAACTGAAAAAGGGGATTGCACATAGTCAGAAACAATATGTATAAAACAAACAATGCAATGTAAGTTGCTTTGGATAAAGCGTATGCAAAATGCGTGAATGTAACGTTTTTTATTGTACTTTGTACTTACACACAACAGAAGATAACTATGAATCGCAGCATATTTCAAGCATATTACATTTATTTAAAGGTCTCTTGGGCATCTTTTGACCTCCATGAAAGTTATTGCTGAACCTTCACCCCCAGCAACAGAGATTCCCTGTTGGATTTGTGTTTCACAACAGGATGAATCCTTGTTACTGAGAACAAGAGGTCAAATGTCAGGTCAGCGTCTCAAGCCATGTGAGCCTCGGATCTGAAAACAACACAAAGACATACAGTGCACATTTCATTTAAAATCTGTTTAAGTAACACTCATTAAAGCCTGTGTGATGGTATGTGGCGGTCGCTGAGCGTCCCTTGTGACATGGCCGATAGAAGATAACAAAGCAGGGTTAAAGAGATGGAGTAACGTGTCTCCTGATGATTTGACCTGTTGTTCCTCCATCCCTTGTGTGTTTGTGTTTAGGGAAGGAAACTTAAATCAGCAATTAATATAAATAATGAATGACTCTGTGGGATTAATTATTCATGTGCCGGTGGAGCGATTTCTCCCGCTTAAGAAAGATAATGTAGCACCTCAGAGAAAACACCATGACATAAGGAGTTACTTTGGTTGTTTCTTTATCTTTGCAGTTTGTTGTGTCCTTCATGTCATCTGAAATCTGCTTGCGACTCTTTCTTCAGTGGAACACATAAGAGGAGATTTTGCGAAATGTCTCTGTGGTTTAGATCCATATAATGGAAGTCAATGGGGTTCAATGTTGTTTGCTTATTAACATTATTCAAAATATCTTTTCTTGTTTTCTGCAGAGCAAAGAAAGTCATACAGTCCGTACAGGTTTGGAATGACACGATGGAAAGTAAAGGTTCATTTAAGGGTGAACATCCATAGCTTTGTATATTGTGGCAGGCTATATGTGACACCAGATTTGACTGCACTTATGCTTTTTGTTGTTCTAATTGCTTCTATTGTTTACCTGATTTGAAAGTGGCTTTGGAAAAAAGCGTCTGCTAAATAACTAAAAGTTAATCATGAAAATGTAAATCATTTCGATCCAGAAAAACCTTCATGAACCACGACTTTATCCTCTCTCCTTTCACCTGGCGTTCCATCGACACCCTCTCCATCGACACCCGCTCCTGTAGCCTTGTCTGCTCTGATAGCTCTTTCTGTGTTTGTGTACTCAGACCGTCTGTATCATGTTGCTCAGATCTGACTCGTTAATTGCTCGGTAATTACAGCGCTTCTGTTGATCTGTTGGTTTCACAACGCTGCTACAAACCTTTTAGACCGTCTACTTGAAGCTCAGACTCTATTGGATTTGGCTCATGTGCCTGTCTAACGCTTTGAGAGCCGAGCTAATGCGATGTCATGCACTTCCTCTGCTGTGATGCGCTGTTCTGTCTGGCCAATTGTTGCGTGCGCCTAATTCGACCAGGACACACAGATGAGATGAGAAGGGAGAGATGTCAAAGCGTGAAATTGTTGATGGTATCAGATCACGTTTTGCAGAGCTCCCAAATATATCAGTGATGTGGAAAGAGTTGTGAAGAGAAATAGTGATTGTGTGTAGAGAAAACGAAAGCGTTTGTCTAAATTGAGAAAGGTAACACAGACAAGTTAGCATTTGCAATTACAAGACTGTTGATCATTTCTTATTTACATTTCTTTAAAGTTATTTGCATTAGCCATTGATGATAATGTGTTTTTTGAATGAATTTCTTGACTAAAGTCTCACAGATGATAACTTCTTACCTTCGAACAGCAGACAGTGATGTTGATGTCTTTTGCTCCTGCCGTGAGCTCGGCTCCATCTCGAGTAAGTGAGCACCTGCCAACTTCATCCTAAAGTGTTCATCTGAATCCACAACCTCTGGATTCCAAACTCTGATCGCTTCTTATCTTTACAACTGCTCATTCTGGCCGAGGAACTCACAGATGAGACCATCCCTTGTTAACCATTAACACCCCATTTGTACCCTATTCTCACCCTGGTAAATTTCTGATGCACCACTACCTCTATGGTTTCATGGTTTGCACGTGTCTGAACACATCTTTCTCAACCTTAGTCAATCTGCCGCTCTGTATCATTTAATCTGCTAGTCTCATCAATTTGCTTCTTATCAACATCTAAAACGCATCATTAGCATGCAGGAATGACGTGTTATAGTTGCAAAAAGTGTGATGTCATCAGACAAATGTCGCCGCTCATGCACATATCGCAAGGCTTATCATCGCTCACAACCTCTGCCTTGATTTTCTCCATAATCTACCTGCAAGAAAGCTCAAAAGTCAGATTGGTAATCTTAAAGATAATAGATGTCTCTGTTGCCTTAGGACAATGAGACACTGTCTTGATTTCCATTTATTCAAGGACTTTTCATTAACTGTCTGTGCAATAACTTTTTATTTTTATTTGTAGTTGTTGCAATCATTTTGTTTTAATATTGGCACATGCTTTTGTCATTTGTTTATTAATTTTATTTCAATATTTAATTTCAATTATTTAATTTATTTAAAGTTAAATTTATTGTTTATCGTCTTAGTGCCTTAAAGGGACAGTTCATCCACAAATGAAACTTCTGTCTTTTACTTACCCTCACGTTGTTCGAATTCTCTATTCATTTCTTTGTCTTGTTAAACACAAAAGAAAACCAGACGGTTCTTGGGCACCATTGACTACCATTGTAGTTACATTTCCTAGCATGGTAGTCAATGGTGCCCCAGAACTGTTTGGTTAAATTCTTCTTTCTGCATCATCATATCTGTATTCTGTATTCAGCAGAATAATACGTTCATACATTTTAGGATTTTCATTTCATTAAGTTCATTACTGAGGCAACGTTTAAAATTTTCGTTTAGTTTATATGTTTCATATACTGTTACACTGCATTTGGGCCGATATTCGATTTGATTTCAATGAACAGAAATGTCGTAATAGCTTTAATGTAATCTCTTCAACTAGGTGTAGCTGGATCTTGCTCTGTAACAATCCTCGATCAAGCTAATAAGCGCCTGCCAATCCAAGAGGTCTGGACTGCTATAATAAGGCAATTACAGCGAGCTGGCAGTCTGACACTTCCCAAAATGCCGGGACTCCCGAGACGGGCCCTGCCAATGCCAATCTCTAATAGGGCCCTGAGCACAGTCCTGGGGAGATGCAATTGGATTTGAAGCCAATCAATCATCCCAGCTATTGACCTATGATTGGATTTAGAAGACATGTCAGGGCTGCTTTGATTTTAGCTCGGGCCCAATGAAGCTGGATGTGAAGGTTTATTGTTTTGGACGGACAGAGCGCGCTGTGTGGGGTTTGTCACGCTGCCAAAAGAGATGGATGCGTATGGTGACTGCTGTATCCATCCGTCAGAGTTAGAATCCGTCATCTCATCTTTCACAGGAGTGGCGTAAAACATCATCCTTTGCTTTGTGTAGTGCTGCTACACTCAACTAGCAACCAAAGAAAGTTTGTGATTGTTCTGTATATCACGTCGTATAGATCACGTCAACATCAAAGCGAAATCACAAAGCTTTTATTGAGGTTTTACAGTACATGGATCCTAAACTTGTATAAATGATTGTGATGTCAGGCGACTCTTTAAAGAAAGGGTGAAATCTTGTGTTGTTATGTTTCACGTGGTGTAGAAGCACCAGATAAGGAGAGAGAGACGAGAGATTTATGGTAATGCAGGGAGACCTTCAGCGTCTATCCGTGCCATTTAAATTATAAGACAGAGACGAATTTCTTCTTTCCAGACCTTTGAAGGATGACAACATCTTCCCACAAACGGTCCGCTGATAAATGTAAAGCAGCGGCGCTCTCGAAACGATGACATAAATTTTACAGCGTAATGCTGTGGGAATCTCAGAGTAGCTATTGCACATAAATACTGATCAATACGCCCTTTGAAGGCCTGCTGAAGGACGAGCGAGGAAAGACCTGAGTGCGCGTGACTGACAGGGTTTGGGGTGGTCTTCTTGACACGGGAACTGCAGATTATTGGAGAACACATTGACCTAATGAGAACACCAGCATGGTTTGAACTGGTTGACCGACGGTGAAGTCTAGATGATGACGCCGGGTGCCCAAGAATGTCTTAGTGGAATTGAAAGCCAGCTCATTAGCATCCATTGAAGCAAGGATGGGGACTGCTTGAGTTTAACTAGATTGTTTGGTGAAGTAAGAATCAGCTGTAATGTTCTGCGGGTGATGCCATGTTTCTTGGTGAAGTTACTCAGTGGTCTTGATGTAGTTGAGATCCATGACATGTTTTCAGTGCCATTCCTCGATGATAACATCTTCCACTTGTATTATCTCATTGAACATTGTAAACATACAGTATGCATAACCTACGTCTGATAAACAGTCTAACACACATGCTAGCCATTTCTAACTGGATTGATTGCTGTTTAATCAGATTTTGTTAATTGACTTTTGCCTTTAAAATATAGGAAACCTCAACAAAATGAGGGACACAAGGGTCCTAATGCATGAGATCAGACTTGAACCTGCATCCTTGTGAGTCAATGCTGTAACAAACATTATAGCTAACGTTTATGCACTTGTATACACATCCACACAGTGAAGAACTGAGAATGAAGAAGTTGAGGTGATTGTTCCCATATTATTTAATCTATTCTGCAGATTTTTCCAGAAAGCACGCATCAATCTTTATGAAATTATGTGCAGGCAAATATTTGCTTTCTTTCCAAAAAAAGATGTGAACAAAAAAACTCTCCCTTAATAGTTTATATGAATTTTTCCCACTGCATATTTGATTGCACGCTCTGCTTTTATTCCTTATTTTAGTTGCCCATCGTCTCTCAGGACACAATTGAATTGGTGTCTCGTCCTCCACCGCTGCCCATCAACTGCAGCTGTGCATTATCCCATTACAGCCAAATAGTTTTGACACCCACTGACTAACCGATCCCATAGATAATATCATAAAGGGCCTGCTCGATACAAATTCGCTCAGAGTAACTCATTTAAAGCCACCGTACATATTTCTTATGTGTAACTTGAAACGCTGGAAAAATGAAATCAATAGAAATGTTTCTTGTTAATGAAGATGTACCGGCCTGCCGTTTTTGTGGCCCGTGTGGCTTTCAGAGCTCCTTGTTTGTTCTTAAATAAATCTCCCAGACACCACTGCGGTCAGTCGGGCGGTCAACACACGGACCCTCTCTCGCCCCTCCTGTGTGTACATGCGTGTAGAATTATTGTAAATATAAAACATGACCCTTACTATTCTATTCTAACATGTCCATGATCTTAAGTTGTTGCTCACTGTAGCAAAAATATTTCAGTACATATCAAAATGTATAATAATAAAATACAAAAGTAACATTCTGTTTATAAACATTCTGATTTTGAAATGTAGTCACTGTATGTTTTAACACCTATGTACAATTGTGAACAAAGGTTATGTCCAGCGTAGGAAAATCTCCCTTTCTCCTCATTTAAATATATTATTAAAGACGTATCAAGTATGTATACAACGTTTTTTGCATAGACATTGTGGACTGTTATATTTTTGCTTTATTTATTGCCAGCGTTTTATTTTATATGTGTTTTTTATATTAGAATAAAACCCATATTCCCTGATACATCATAGTTTGCCATCGTAGGTAAAATAGTTAATTGTTGAACAGCCCTAACACCGGGCTGGTCACCCGTTTTTTTGCACATCTGCTATTTGTTGTCCTTATGTTGTTCCAATTGCTTCCATTGTTTACCTTGTGTGTAAGTTGCTTTGGATAAAAGCGTCTGCTAGATGAGATAAATGAAAAGAGAAGTTTAATGAAGTTTATTTTTGTCTCTATTTTGCACCATATTCACACATTGATGAATATTATTAATCATAACTGGATATTGCTTAAATTATTTTATCAAAAATTATTGAATATTTCCTCTCATCATATGGCTGTTGCTGTTATATAAAAGCAGTGCTGTGTTTAACTTTGTTTTTCCAGGTCTTATGCCGTGCATTTCGTGTCACATTATGTAATATCCCATTCACACCCAGCCTCTTATAAGTAGTTCTTATCATTTTCGGTACCATTTCTACCAATTAATTCTCGTTGACTTATTTAAAATCCATCCTCCAATCACATTATTGTGTCCCTAACTTAACCAAGACTGAATAAAAAATCATTCAGCCCGTGCAGGTTTGACACGTCAGCGATCAGAGATCACTCCTCAAGGTGAGAAATATGTTTTAGTGCGGTAGATAAGAAAGCGTGGAGGATATTATCTCTGGTGGAGTGACACACCCACACTTACACACATACATGTATGTTTTATTATTTCAGTCTATAGGCGTACTGATTTTATACAGTAAAAACTCTATATTTTATCCCCTACACCAAATCCAACCCCTAAAGATCATAGAAAGCTTTTAGCCTTTTTTGATTTTCAAAAAATATATTTTATTTATTCGCTTTTTTGGTGCCCCCGGTGACACGAGTCCCCATGAGTTGGTGTGTATTCAAGTTTAGGTTCCCATTGGGGTATGCAAACCAGGCCACACACACACACATGCACGCACGCACGCACGCACACACACAGTGTAGTGATAAAGCGAGAGCGGTCAGCCCCCTCTCTCCCCCCTCTATGACATACATCACTGCCTCCCGTTTGCGTTCTGGTTCACATTGATCGGCCGTCACACTGATCACATTACAACCCCACCAGATTAGATTTGCATTTTTAATTTCCCTTCCCAAAAAAACAACATTGACCGCGAGATGATATGAGTTTTTGAGATGTAGAAGTATTGGACAGAGGCCGTAGAGGTCAATGGCAGAAATAAGATCTCAAACTCCAGCACAGATTCACAGTGTGACTGCTGATGAAGGGTCATGTTTACACGACCAGAAAATCTTCTTTATCTTAAATGACCCCACATAGGTTTTGCTTGTGTTTTGAAAGGAATTGTATTCAGCATTTTGAACTCCCAGAAGAAGAAAAAAGTACAGATCTCTTGAATATCTCAATTTCTTTTAGACGTCAACTAGGATAAATGGAAAGTTTCAGAAAAATGTCTTAAACTGAGCTTCGATTGCTCCAGTCTGCAATCTAAAGTCAATGGTTCTTGGTCAGCGTAAAGGACTGAACTGCTTGACAGCTACACAGAAGGCAGGAGGGGAGGGGATTGGTGAATGAGACAAACCTCATGCCATGACCTTTCAATCCCCTCATAAATGTCAATAAACCACATTAATCTAACGTCTATAGTCTGAGAGGTGATCATCTCATGGATAGGCATAACATTTGAGTGTTTATTTGACTTATCTTGAGGTACACTTTTGGAACCTGACAACAGTCAAATTAAAGTGAATAGGATGTATAGGTCTACATACGATAAAGTTGATACTGATTGCTTTTTGTCTTTTATTTGACCGGAAAATAGGTCAAAGATGTTACCGTCTGGATTCTGACATACAGGAGAATTAGCAGGGGTCAGCTGTGGCCTAATGGTAAGAGCGTTGGGCTTGTGATCAGAAGGTTGCCGGTTCTAATCTCAGTGCCAGCAGGTCATGACTGAAGTGCCCTTGAGCAAGACACCTTACCCCTGATTGCTCTGCAGTAATGTGCCACTGTATAAAACTACTTGTAAGTCGCTTTGGATAAAAGCGTCTGCCAAATGAGTAAATGTAAATTATATTGGAGATTGGTAAGTGTTTCATTCTTCACAAAGTTCTTCAGTCTTTCATTCATTCAGTCTTTTCAAGTCTGTTTGAATGAGAGACACGGTAAATATTATAAACTATAAAGAACCCTTACCTAACCCTAACTGGTGGATATATCGGCCCTGATCATCATCTGTTTTTAAACTATTAAAAACTAGTAAAAATTGAAATCTCAATATATTTAAAGTTTTTATTAGAGATGCACCGATATATCGGCCAATAATCAATAGAATTTTTTTTTCCAGTTTTGGCTATCGGCTGAGTCCGATTACTGGCCGATATATCGGTGCATCTCTAATTCAAACTTTAAACATACTGAAATATCAGTTTTTACTATATTGCTTAGCATTCACTAATTAAAAGAAATGCTAAAATGTTGATTGAAACTACTATTGACATTTTACACATTTACATAGATTAACATCTTTAAGTTCATTTGCATTTATGCATTTGGCAGATGGTTTTGTCCTAAGTGCATTTAAACTAAACATTTCCATCAGTATAGTATGTGTGGGAATCGAATCCATGACCTTTGCACTGCTAAAGCGATGCTCAGCCATCTGAGCTTCTTTGTAGAAAGTATCACTCCAGAAATAACCCAGAATTCTCCATATTATCTCTCCGCAGAAACTCTGTACAACTGAATTACCTCAACTCTACAAACTCCTCCGGAACACACATCACTGCAATAAGATTAAAGAGAGAGGAGGGAAAACAGAAGTCCTGACACCTCCTGTCCTCTACCTTATTTCACAATCTGTTATCTCCTGACATCTCCATTAACTCATAAATCCAATACAGTGGAGCTCGACAGAATTCGTGTGCGCAGGTCCCGGCCGAGGGTGGGGGTAGAGGAGAGGAATGGGAAATGATGAGAAGATCAATGGGTCCCTGAGCTGTCACTCCCCTCGCTCGTTTTCACATCCATCTCCCCCATCCCGCCGTCGGCCGGTGACTGACACAGCCCTGCCTTCATCTGGCAGGCACGGAAGATTCTGCAGGCAAGGCTGTTTCGGCCTTGCAATAATCCGATTGAGTGTGGGATCAATGACACGCTGTGGTCAGCGATCTGTAGTCGCTCTGCGTCGAGTGCACCGGCTCTCGTTCCACACTGACCACAGGAGCCCCAAACCGCTGACCACCTCGCCGCCATGGCCTGACCACTAATTTGGTCCGTTGTGCCAAGTCGCCCTGGCTGAGGTGGGCGAGGAAAACTGGACTGGGAGTGTATTACGCTAATACATACTGTAATTATGAATAAATTAAAAGTATTGCGTGTTATTGCAACTACAGCATACGTCTTACAGTTTACAGTTTTGCTCTTCTGTCACACCTTCATGTCATTTCAAACTTTAGTTCATATTCATTTCTGTAATGCTTGTCACAATTTTGCAGATTTACAGCAAATTCATATCGTTGCGTTTTCGCCGTAATTCTGTAACATAATGAGAACACACCCTTACTGTTTTGTTACTATTCACGTGTCAAGGAGCATAACTTCTACTTCAGGAATGGCATCTAATGATTAAAAAAAAAACATTTTAACAAACATTTGTCTTCTTAATATTATAGGTTTCATTAGTTAAAGAGTACATCATTTGTCATTTTTTAGGTCCTACTTTGGTTAATGGAGTTTCCAACAGCAACTTTCTGTACATACACGGTGAAAAAACAATAAAAGGCAGTTATTGTTACCTAATTTCTTGACTGACTCTCATATGTTTCCTTCAGCGATTCATCTGTCTAATCCCCTCATTTCTGTCAGCCTACTCTGATCTGATTGGTCTACAGCATCGCAGTGTCAAAATTTGGAATGTGGGCGGGCCCAAATCCGCCCCAGAACTAAAATGACAACGACTCATGACTCGTGATTCAGAGTCGACTCCTTTTTCCCCAAGCCAATAAATTTGTTATTTGTTCACTTTTATAACTTGGCAGTGTTAACACACATTCACACACTGTCACAGCAACATTACACACTGCATGAAATGGCATTTTATGTCATATTTACTCTTTAACATTATTGTATAAGTTTAATAAATGCCCAAAAATATGTTGCTAGTTGTTAGTTCATGAAATTAAACCTAAAATTTTAAGGACTCAAATGTTTATTGTCATTTATTTTACATTGAACGCATAAATTCTAAATTGAATGAATTTGTGCGATTTGATTTGTACGTTTTAGTGCGTTTTGCTTTCGAGCCATCGTCGGTTAAGTTTAGGGGAGGTTATTTTTCTACTTACCGTACATGTATGGTATTTTTGTGAGGTCAGGCTGGTGTTCCCAGTGTTTTTGTAGTATTTTTAGTAAAGCAATAAGACACGTCTTTGCTAGGCTTTGACTTTAGAAGATATTGAATAAATTACATGTCTTACTTTATAATGCTTTTATAATGTTTTTGTAGCTTGACAGTCACGTTCATTCGGAACCATCAACATTAAACTGAAACGTTCTACAAGTGAACTGTTCCTTTAAGCTTCCTGATCACGTCGAGCTCCACAAACCAAACTTGATGCTTTTTCGTGTGAGTTTCAAGCGATCGATACACGAGCCCCGTCTCCTCAACCCTATCGCGCCGCTCGTGGGTGTGGGTCAGCCGTCCTCTTCTCTTGATTGTGTTTGTGTGTTTCTCTGCTCTTGCGGTGTTCTCCGGTTTCCTTAATGGTTCCCAGGATGCATTGTGGCTATGGAGGGAGGGGGTGAATGACACACGAGATGCAGGCCAGGGAAGGATACGACCATCATTGAAATCTTCCACAATTCATACCCTGACCTGCTGCAGAGAATGTACACATCAGTAAACACTTTTCTCATTCCTACATTAGCCGCTAACAACGTTAGTAAGTGAGAGACAGAAACAATAGAAGGCGTTGGACTCATTGGTCCATTAGCGTAACGCTTTTGGGCCGGTTTTCCAAAAGAGCCATTACATCCACTCGGTTTTCTGAGTGTGATGTGTTTGTAAAGGTCTTGATAACCTCCTTCCCAGGAGACACATCTCCTGGAAAAAGTTTTCTACACACTTTGGAGTTTTTTTATGATAATAGCACAGAATCAGCATTATTCCGCTCAGCGGTTTGCTCGATATCTTTGTGGAAACTAATTAAACAAAGTCTGCGCATCTGATTCGGATAGATGGCTTTTTAATGATGTCCGCTAAAGTGAATATGCAAGCGTTCCCGCAGAGCTCGGCTCCAATGGCAGATTGCGGATTGATTTTTTTCTCAGGTGTCATTACATATTAATAAAATCTTGCGCGGCGAGCGAGAAAAACATCGTGGACGACACTCGATTGCGGCATCTTGCAGACAAGCCGCCTCCAGCCCATCAGATGATAAGTTTAGTCTTTAACAGAGTTATCAACAGATCACCAAAACCTTTTCACAACTTCCTTTTGTTTCATTTAACACTTTCATATAACCTAACTTAGTCTCAGATGTTTCTCTTAAAAATGTCTAATTGTAAACTCACATTTCATAAAATGAATGTAGATTGTAGAGGTGAAATAATCTGGATTTGAGTAAATGTGATGAGAAATGTTTGAGTTGACATTGAGATCTTCACTAATATTGACTTTTGATTGCAGACGAGACAAATCTGAGCTCAGTTTGACACATTGATGACGTCTTTTCTCAAACTCTCACAACAGACACTACCTCTTTATTTTCTTATGAGACATATCTGAGACACGGATGAGACTCATATGAAGGGTCCATATCGAGGGTCCACGGATGTAACGGGACCTTAATCCTTCAGGCTCCTGGTGCAGATCCGGTCAAGACTCCAGCTGAAGGAACCATTGATTTCCCCACAGCGGTGCCACGGGCTGGACGGGTCCTAGATAAGAAAGAGGATGGAGACAGGCCGTGTATGTCAGCCTCTAGTCTGCACAGCTCGGTCTGAATTATAAATCGTGTTGCTTAGAAATGAAATCTCTATTTTAAAGATTCGGCATTAAGATCATTTTAGTCTGCGTACTGTCATCATTGATACCCTTGATAGAAAATGATATTTCGGAAATGCCGGCAGTTTTATCTGTCAGTATATTTTAAGACGTATGACGTTACCCATAAGCACCTGCAGAGGGTGTAGTGTCACATGATATGTGCTATCACCCCCACATCGGTTTTTTATTATCCACTGTTCCGGGATCAGCTGTAACTAGAGTCTCTTTAACATTAGACACGACCCCTAATCATCAGCAACAGCGTATAAAAGCAAAATATACACGTGAAGACTTTTGCTTCACTTATTCTTCCCTTATTTTTTTAGACAAAAATGTTCAATAGTCAGAGACCATTTCTTATCAATTTCTTGCATGATTAAATGGTTTGAGCTCTTATATATTCACATTTATATTTCTGTACTTACTTCATGCCAATAATTGTCGTCTTTACATCTGTTTCTTCCCAAAAAATGTAAAGAAAATATCTGAGGCCAAGTTAATACTTACATGAAGAACACCTGAAGTCTCCATTAAAAGATTAATTCTGTCACATTTTCAAGTGACCTTAAACTAAATCAAATTTTGCATTCCAAACAACTTCAACCCCCCCCAAAAAAACACTTGACTGAGAGAGAGGGAGAGAGAGAGAGAGAGAGAGAGAGAGAGAGAGAAAGAGAGAGAGACAGAGAGAGAGAGAGAGAGAGAGAGAGAGAGACGGGAAGAGGGAGAGAGAGAGAGAGAGAGAGAGAGAGAGAGAGAGAGAGAGAGAGAGAGAGAGAGAGAGAGAGAGAGAGAGAGAGAGAGAGAGAGAGAGAGAGAGAATGAGAATGAGAATGAGAATGAGAGAGTGTGTAACAATGTCTCTCCTCACTTGTCCCTAGGGAGAAGTGAGACCCTTTTAAGTGCCGTCTCTCTCCTCTTGTCTTCCAGCTCTTCATCCTTCTCTCAGCTCGCTGACATCCTATCAGGGCCGTGGCTCACCAGTCGATAGCCCATTAGTAAATAAGGGATGCATAATTTATTAAATATGCTTCAGATACATATTTCAGCTTTGGGTTACCAGTCAGATGTCGGTGAGGAGTTTGGCTTTAATTAGGATCTCTGGCATGGGTGTCTCGCTCAAGTGTGTGCGCGAGGAACACTCATCTCCTGTGACATGGACGTTAAGAGGGAATGAGGGCGATTTGGTGTAAAGGGATGCCTCAGAACTGGCTCACTGTCAAACTGTCCTCTTGTTTGCAGCCTTTGGTAATAATATACCTGAAAATGGTTTTTGTTTTGGGTTTTTTGGCAGAAAATTGGTTTTGAAATGTGTGGTCACCATTGGTTGCTTTAACTAGTTTGACCTGAGCGATATTTTTACTTTCCAAGAAAGGCAAGGATGGTCAACCATACACTACGTCCGTCACATTAGAATAGTCAAATCAGGCGTGCGAACATCTGTAACTGTAGTTAAACACATGCATACTGTTACTCAAATACAAGTCCTAAACTAACACAGTAAAACAAGACGAAGGCGTTAACGTAACATAAAAAGTTGCCATATAGTTTTACAACCTGTAATATTGAGTAAGTACATATAATCACAAAAAATTTAATTGGTTTTAGTTATGTTCTTCAGTAATTTAAACTTTTATAACCATATGTTGTTACAAACAATGTTGTGGCATCTCGAAAAATGTATTGATTTATGTGGTCTTACCATTAAATATCAATTTAAATATTTTAATAATAAATAAAATACTTTGCTAAAACTAATATATTTTTATTTATTTATTATAAATCTATTATATACAAAGCTTTTTATGTAGAACATATATTTTTGTCCGTAGTATATAACCTGATGTTGTTACAACCATTGTTGTGGCATCTTGAAAAATTTATTGATTTTTACTATCTATGTGGTCAACCATTAAATATCAAATTTAATATTTAAATAATAAATTAAAATGTTTTTTTTACTAAGAACTAATATATTTTATATATATATATATCTTTTTTATAAATACATTACATTTACACATTTTTGTATAGAATATATGGTATTGTTATGAACTGTGTAGGAGAACCCAATTGCAGGCAGCGAAACGGGGATGAAGGGGTTAACAAGGACTTTAATAATATAAAACAGAAAACAAAAACCCACGAGGGGGTAACAAGACAGTACACAATAACTAACACCATAAACTGAAAACTAAACACTCAACTGGAACTCAACTATAAAACACTAAGACTAAACAAACACTCACAAAGACTAGCATAAACTTCAACATCTCTAGCTAAGGCTTCAAGGACAAGGTGACAAGTACAGGCATACAGGTAACAAGTACAGGCACACAGGTAACAAGTACAGGCACACAGGTAACAAGTACAGGCACACAGGTAACAAGTACAGGCACACAGGTAACAAGTACAGGCACACAGGTAACAAGTACAGGCACACAGGTAACAAGTACAGGCACACAGGTAACAAGTACAGGCACACAGGTAACAAGTACAGGCACACAGGTAACAAGTACAGGCACACAGGTAACAAGTACAGGCACACAGGTAACAAGTACAGGCACACAGGTAACAAGTACAGGCACACAGGTAACAAGTACAGGCACACAGGTAACAAGTACAGGCACACAGGTAACAAGTACAGGCACACAGGTAACAAGTACAGGCACACAGGTAACAAGTACAGGCACACAGGTAACAAGTACAGGCACACAGGTAACAAAATACAAGGTACCGAAAACAATGAACGAGCACAGGACAATGAACACGAGGATGTTTTATAGGGGAACAAACACAGGATAATTAACAAGGGGCAGGTGTAGGTAATGAACACTCAGGGAAGGTTAACGAGGAAACGAGATGGCGGGAAACACTGACGAGACACGAGAAAGAACATGGCAAGTCTACATTTCATAACAAAGCCATGCCTTTCTCACACAAAACCTAAGGCTATGCAATGACTCCGCTGCAAGACCAAGAATAAACATGACATGATAGCGGAATCATGACAGGTATTTATATAATGTAGTATATTGTGTATAGTTTAAAAAAACACATAATTTGTATTTTTACATTTAGCATCCTCTCATTTTATGTGTAATTTGTTGCTTTTTTATTCCTCAATTTTGGATGTAATATGACCAGGACAGATGCTTCACAAGTTTTTATTTTTGTAGTATTCAATCGACTACATTAGTGCTTTAGTTCTTGAGTCTAAATTGACTCTAAATTGACGTAGATTTGTGGATTATTGTTGCAATATTTCTTTCTGTATTTATATCTATTTGTTATTAACACACGTTGGCAGTTAACTCTGTTGTTGAAGTATTTGTTGTATTTTGTAATCTTGGAGCATGGCAGTTCACTATTCTGCGAATAAGGAAGATGGTCCCTGTAGTTCCTCAATCCTCATTATCAAAGCACACACGTCCTCTGTTATCAGTGTAAATATTTCTCCATCCTGATTTCTCAATGGTCCAACAAAAGGAATAAACAGTTAGACCTGTTCTTTACATGAGAAGCTGTTAAAGGATAATAATACAATTATAATTGCAACTTCAGCATTTTAGCTTTTGTGCAGTGTTTTTCTTGATGCCGATGAAATCATTTGTGCACAGTTTTTTTCCTGCATTACCAAAAGCCAAAATATACAGCATGCTTTATTTATAAATGTAAATAAATAACATTTTATTGATATCTGTCTTATCATTTCGTATAAATATGATATTATATTGTATTGCAATTCAGTTTTGTGATTTATGTCTTTGCAGAATGTTTCAGACTGTGGAGTTGTTTAGGTAAGTAGCATGTATAGAATGTACCGTAGACTTCAAAGTTATTTTTCATACAAGCTAAATGTTATGTGTTAAATTAAATGATGTCTGTGGTTACAAGAGGATGTTGGACTTTCGACCAACACGATTAATTCGATGTCATACCGTAAAACATCTATATGACTAAAAATGTCTATATATTTATAAATATATAAAAGCTATATGATATATTTTGTATTGTAATATAATGCTCCACGATATATATCGTTACACCTCTATGCTTGACAGCAGTTTGTAAGAATTAAAGCAATATATTATTAGGAACCCTATATGTACAGTGCAATAATGTGGCAAATATTTGGCACACAGAAACTAAAACAATAAAGTCTCTGTGAAACCTTTCTAACAGCCAGCGTTCACAAAGAGCTAGCCAAGATTGACAAAACATGACCAGGTGTTGTGTTTACATTTGGATTCATTTCCAGTAAATCTGTAATTTTCGAAAGGTTACTGATTTGAAAACCAGTGAGCTGATAAAGACTAGAGATTTGACAGAACGTGGGGTCTCGGGGGTCGGCTGCGATGTTGCGCCTGCAAACCACTGAAGAGCAGAAGGCAAGCAAATATTATCTTCACGTCCTGCTGTTTCCCAGAAGCTCTTAGAAGAGAACGAGTAACACATGCTTTTCATTTGAGCTGGTTCACCCCGGCAGGCATCTGCTGAGAGTATAAACACAGCTCAGCATCTCTTCTGCATATCATGTGTCCTTCTCTAACACTCTCATCTCTAGGGCTGGACTACATCTCTGCTCGTGTTCTCTCTAACATTTAGAAATAAAAGCCCTGAGCTCTAAAAGCATCACTTTAGCCAAAACTGACCCTTTTGTCATTACTGATCCTAGTTTTATTACTTACCATTATTCCAAGGAACACAAATCACTTTCCATTTAGCAGAAGGGAAGCATCATTGTTCTTGTTTTGGTAAACAAAAGTCAATGCAGTTCAGTGTTGTTTGGGTATCAACAATCTTCAAAATATCTTCTTTTGTGTTCTGCAGAAGAAAGTTTCATTTTTTGGGTGAACAATCCCTTCGAGTCACAGTTATACTTTCTAAATATAATTTGATAACAAAATATACATATGGAAAATTAACCATGGTATTATAGATTTATATGACTTACTACAAATATTTTAAAACTGGTCATTGTGGTTATACCATAGTTTTACTACAAATAAAAAACAAGTATGTTTATACTTGTTATTGTTAAGTGAGAGCAAGTGTAAAACAGAATCTTTTAGGTTTCTTAAGTTTATTGCTGTTTGAAAATATTTAGATCCTTGTAACAAACATGTTCTCTCCAGTCTCGTCATTTGGCCCTGCCCCTCTCGTTCCTAGTATAGCTTTCCTCCTGTGTCTCTTTACCCACCTGCCCATCGTTATCTCCCTATTTAATGCCCTCTTGTCTATTGTCTTGTGCTTGTTCGTTGTACTTGTTACCTTGTCCTAGAAGCCTTGTCCTGAGAAATACTGTTAAGTATATTCTAGTCTTTGTGAGTGTTCGTTTGGTCTTAGTGGTTTATAGTTGAGTTCTTGTTAAGTGTTTAGTTATCAGTTTATCGTGTTTGTTATTGTGTACTCTGTTTTGTTACCCCTCGTGGGTTTTTGTTTTCTGTTTATATATATATTAAAGTCCTAGTGTTAATCCCTTCATCCCTGCTGCCTGCAATTGGGTTCTTCATCAACGTTCATGACACAAACATCCATAAAAGGAAGGAGACGGGAACCGGGACACAAAACAAATTTTAATTAATACATATAAACGTAAATAGACAGACACACACAAACCATAACTAAAAGCCAGTCCTGGTCCTCTCTCACTGACGGTCCGGTCGCTCGTCCTCTTATGCTCCCGATCTCCTCCGTGATACGAGTGATAACCAGCATCAGTTGTATGCGCACCGGCCTCGACTCCCGGCTCTCGTCTCGCCTACCTCACTAAAAATTCTGAAAAAAGGACAGGACATAATTTTACAATCTTTTTCATAAGTTACAGCATCTCATCACTAGCAGAGTCACAATAATGTAAACGTTTATAATAGTATAAAAAATGTTAGTTTAAATAATACAACCAATATGCCAATTTTTATAGTGTATAATTTGCATAATATCTTTGATGTCATAGTTCCTCTTTATTGAACTTTGTGTTTAACAGAAGAAAAAGGATGAACAATGGCTCTTGGCCAACGCCATGGTTTTGTCATCGTGTCAGTCTTTAACAAACGTTTTGAAATGTTGAAGTGAAAAGGGAAGTATGAAACCGTTTGAGGTTTGAACAAATCTGTCTTTTTCCTTTAGTTTGACACCAAGACAGTGTGTCTGACCAAAACCACAGCTTCAATCTCTTCGCCTGACCACCAAACGTCTTCTCTGTTTGAGCGGTGAGAGGCTCTGCAAAGTCTCTGAAGTTACGTGAGCGGTGAGATTAAATGAGACTAATCAACGTTGGTTTCAGCCCCCTTGCTTCTTAGATAAATCTTCTAAAACTAATCTCTCATTACAAATGTAAAAATAGAAGAAATCTTTGTTGCCGCGGAGACCGGTCCTAAACCTTTGAGAAGAGCTTTTATCTGTGGTAAAGGTTGGGTCTCTTTATTGTTTGTGTGTTTTAAACAAAAGCCGAACGGTCAGAACAATCGCTGAGCTTTGTGATGAAAATTCAAAGAGCAATTAGACAAAAAGCCATTCCTCTACACGCACGCAAACACGCGCACGCACACACGCACACACACACACACAAACACACACACACTTCCTGTTGTTTAGTGGTAACGGTAAATGGTTAGTACTAAACAAAGAGACGATTGAATGCCAAGAGAGTCATTAATGAGAAACACTGAACTGAGCCAACTTAACCTCTCAACCTTTCTTTCTTTCTTATTCTTGCTGTCTGTCTCTGCTTGTATGTCTGTCTGTCTTTATCTGCTTATCTGTCTTTCTGCTTTTTCTGTTTCTCTGTCTGTCTGTCTTCCTCAGCTCGCTTGTGTCTCTGCTTTTCTGTCTGTCTGTCTTTCTCTGCGCGCATGTCTATATTTCTCTCTCTCTCTCTCTTTGCTTGTCTGTTCATATGACTGTCTCTGTTGATCAGTCTGTCTGCATTTCTGTGTGTATCTCTGCTTTTCTGTCTATCTGTCTCGTTCCCTCTGCTGGTCTTTCTGTCAATCCGTCTTTTCTCTAGTTTTCTGCTAGTCTCTCTGTCTGTCTGTCTGTCTGTCTCTTTTACTCTGCTCTGAGCACATTTTTAGACATTGTCTAGATTCTGCTATTTGTTCTGGAGAATCTGAGAAGCAGGGGCAGAGAATAGTCTCTGTTTGCCCTCCATGTAATCTCATTGCTAGGTGAGACAAAACTTGACTGTGGTTTTCTGAAAAATGCCGTACAGTACAATCCTCTCTAATGTGTGTGTGTGTGTGTGTGTGTGTGTGTGTACACCAGATGAGGTGTTGATTATGTGATTTCTCCAAACTAGAGGAACTAACAGCATTGTCTGACTCACGAGACGCTACCAGCAGAATAACTACAAATGAACAACAGGTTTAAAGAGCCTTGAATGAGGTGGAGCTGAGGACAGACTCCATCATGCCAACACACTGTAACGCTCTGCTCTTAATTTCATCTCAAACCGCAGGAGTAATTATTGCGTTTATCTTCATCCCGATGGATTTTACAACCTGATGTTTTCAGTGAAAGGGAACAAATTGCATCTCTTCTGGTTGCCGTGAAATCGTCCCAAGTGAGTTAGGGTTCAGTAGAAAGACTGTAGTACAATATTGTGTCTGTAGATGGAGCTCAAAACCCAGAAGATTTCTGATCCTCCTCAGCCGTGTGGTTAGAGAAGGTGGATGAAATCTATAATGTTAAAGCAGAAACATGACAGACACCATCCAGACCCACTTAATATTTTCCAGAGGGGGTTGATAAATGAGTCAGAAAGACATGACTTCAGCATTTATCAGCCGTGACATCTACTGTAACTGTAGATGTATGGAGATTTCAGTGTTATCCGCCTGATTTCACAGGAATTAATAAATAGCCTATTTTACAAAGTAGATTTTTGTATGGACCCTGTATGTTTATTGGAAAAAAAGCAACACAAAAGGACCACCTCCAAACCTAATCATCATTAGAGGCGTACACATTTATACAAATTCGCCACCTTGAAAAATACTTTAATAGGATTTCTATGATATTTTGTTGGCTTTACAACAACCAGAAGCCCAATGCTGACCTCAAACTAAACCACATGGCATGTCACGACCGCTAACTGTTTGCCTGATAACAGAAGTGTGTGTAAATATGAATAAAATGGGGATATGGGAAGGTCATAATTTCATTGTGGTCATTCGATGCTGACGTGGCATGAGTCTCACAGCAGTTTCTCGAGGTGACTGTGGCCATAAACACAACCGCTAACCCTTATTAGTCATGACTGTGGTCTTATATCTCTAACAAGCCAAAGGCCGCTTTTCTTTTGTCATAATCAAGTCTCACGTGACTTCCCTGGGCTGATCTCTGATCAGTTTTAGCAGGCATCGCCTGCTTATACCGTAGATATACATATACATGTATTCCGCCATGTTGGAACAGTCAACTAAATTGTTAGATGACGCATGCATGATGCGACGCCCTTTAAAAAGTGATTTTAGATTTTAGCACTGCAGGACGCGGGTGTTCTGTATAGGAGGGATGTCTGATATGAGAGTTTCATAAAGAGGAACTCTTAAATGACACTGTAACTGAAAAGAGAAGTTGAAAAACAGTAAGATAACATTCAGGAAAATAAGATATTCCACGCCTGTTTGCTACGGGACTGAACGGGACAGTTTTTATCAATAAATAAAAATCTTTGTCATTTATGCCCCCTCTTGTCATTCAAAACCTCTTTATTTTGTTGAACCCAAAATAAGATATTTAGAGATATGTCCCAGTTGTTTTGTGTTCATAGAATGGAAGTCAATGGAGTTCAATGTTTGGATTCCACCGTTCTTCAAAATATCTTCTTTGGCGTTCAGCAGAAGAAAGAAAGTCATACATGAAACTACGTGAGGTTGATTAAATGATGAGAGAATCTTGTTGGTTTCAAATTGATTGATATTAAAAGTATGTCAAATATTTTCATGAGTGATCTTCATGGGAACTTGTGGTCAGGCGTTTTTTGATCTTGTGTATTTTTTCGTACTAACACACAGGTGCTGATGGTTTTGTCCTCTTTGCCATCAACCACTTCCACCACAGACCGCTACTTTCCAGCACTGTGGCCACAGCGGTAGACCTCACAGCCACTGGACGACTGATCACAGATCAGGATGGCCGTCCCGTTGTAACATCAGCTTTAAACTTCAACCTCACTGTGAGTTCATATGTGAAGACTTTGCTCAACCTAGTTAAAGCAGTTACTTGACTCATCAATAATGCGCCGAAGAGAGAAAAACAACATGAATAACATGTCATTTTGTCTTTTCGAATTCACGTCAGCTGTCTCTTTGCTCGATCTCATGTGTTTAGCCCCACGTCGCCTGATGTTTCACAAAGGATTTAAGGTCTGGTCCTTCTTCTAAGACGTTCTGACCAAGAGAGACAGAGGAAAATGCTATTGCTCAGCAGTTGCTCTTTCATAGCTCACGAGATTTGATGGAGTTTTATAATATCAATTATATTGAAATCAGCTTGATATGTGTTTTATTTATTTGAGTTTTGTTCGTATCGATAAAGCCATAAAGCAGCTTTTGTAATTCTATTATTTATTTCTGTATTGCTTTACAAGAAAGACCCTACAAATATATGTTTAACTGAACCAAGAAATGTATAAAGATATGGAACTACTTGAAATTTTTGGTTGGAATATCCCTTAAAGCATATGCACACAACAAGCAGTGACAAGAAATATACAAAAAATATGGTGCTTTAAATGACATAAGAAATATAATATAAGAAATTCACTTCACATGACATTGGACAACATGAGACAAACAAAAACTCTATAATGGTATGAAAAAGTTCAGATTTGAGACTTCAGACAATTTACTAATGTGACGGTCTGTGAATCTCTTTATCTAATGATGAGTTTAATATAGAATGTTCTTTACCCTATGAAAAACTAGGAAAACCGGACATCCTAATAAAATAACTTCAGCAGCGTTTTCACATACTAATTCACAAATTCTAATCTCTCTGATTCTCATCCTGTTCTCATACTTGCTCTCCTGCAGAAGTTCTCCGTTCATCTGGTCTGTCTGAGTGATGGAAGGCCTTAATCTCTCCCATACGTGATACCGCACACCTGCTAACTGCTTCATTAGGTTGCATTACAGCATGCTCGGAGGCAACTGTGTGTGTCATTAACCTGTAGCTGCTGTTGGTGTGTGTGTGAGCTGTGATTAGGCGCCTTTGGCAGCGTGGCGATCATGTGTCAGGAGTTTGAGGCGGGGTGTAATTACCGTGTGCATGATCGAGTGTCACACTCGGTGTGTGTAAGAGAGTCGCTCGGTAATTAACATCTTTGATCTACTGGAGAGAGAGAGAGAGAGAGAAAGTAAGAGAAAGTAAGAGAGAGATTTAACAGGTGGCTCAGGAAAGCACATGGTATCTTTTTACCAAACCACAGAATACAAACAGACCCACCTGTACACATGCCACACACCTCTATTGCTTTTTCTGACATGGCTAATAAGGTCTTTTCTGTTATGCGTTTGATTTTTGTCTTCATTTACTGGATAGAATGGGACACTGGCCACTTTTTAACCCAATTGGGGCTGGTTAAGGTTGAAACAAGATAAGAACAAATTATATAATAATAACATTGAATTTTAAGGTGACGTTATGAACAAGAATAAAGAAAAAATATTTTTTGTGCATACAGGTTGTCAAATGGGACATACATATACACACTCTCTCTCTCTCTCTCTCTCTCTCTCTCTTTACACTTGGTTCCTCTGCTTTTTCTTTGTTTGTTTGTTAAACTTCTCCTGTCTCATCCGTTCATCTGCTAGTCGGGAAAACCTCAAGAACTCTTGACCTTCAATTGATTCAAACAATTCACACAAAATGTTTACATTTCTGCGGAGATATGACTGCGTTTTACTGTCTTTAACAGCTACAACTGTCAACAGCAACAGTGACCTTTGACTAAACCAGGACTCTAATAGTTGGGATCAAGAGGTACATCGGTTGCGGTGCCTTGAAATTAAATTGGAAACGTTACACATTCTGCGTATTTACTCCACATAAAATCACTTATAAAATATGAGACCCGAAACATGCATCTACAAACTTTATTCAGAAGAAATATAAATCAGCATTAGTGTTTAATAGGGTGGTGACAGCATATTTGTTTATTTCTCACTGTGTGTTTTGGGGTCAAGGGTTCCACAAGGTTCAATCTGATAATTGGCCTCTTGTGGATTAACCGTAGAGGAAGAATTAAACCATTAAGACTCTGATCATTTACTTGAAAGTGTGTGTTTGCGTGCGTGTTTGTGTGTGTGTGTTTGCGTGCGTGTGTGTGTTTGTGTGCGTGTGTGCGTGGAAAAGAAAAGGCTCTTATCACAAATCTTAAACTCCGGAGATTTTTATTTATTTATTTATTTTTTATTCATTTGGCAGAAGCTTTACTCCAAAGCGACTTACAAATAGTTTTTTTACAGTGACACATTACTGCAGAGCAATCAGGGGTAAGGTGTCTTGCTCAAGGGCACTTCAGTCATGACCTGCTGGCCACTGCATGATATCCGAGTATGTGATTAAGTGAATTAGTTATTAAAGATACATTTCGAAATAATTCATCTGAAGTTAAATTCTCTCCCGTACCTTCTCTGGATCTGTTCCACATTGGTGAAATGATCTACCAGCTGCTACAAGATCAGCAGACTCGGTTGCCATCTTTAAAAAACGCCTAAAAACGCATCTCTTCCGTCAACACGTCGCTGATTGATTTTTCCTAATTCTCTTCCCTTTCCTTCTTTAAAAAAAAAAAAACAAAAAAAAAAAACCCATCATTGGGTCAAATATAACACACCCGATTGTTTGCTTAATTTAACCCCCCCAAAAAGTTTATATTTGAACCAACAGTAGGTTAAAACAACACAACATTTTGGGTTGAAACAACCAAGCATATGTTAATTTGTAACCAAAAGGTTTGGTTTTTCCATAAATATTTCTTGAAAGATAGAGTTTGAGTGTTTTATTTCAAGCCATATTTATTGAAAGTTGTTGCAGAATAAGTAAAGGAAGTTATCAACTTTCATTTTACCTTCGTTGCAGTGGGACTATTAGAGGTCGCTAACGTTTCCTCCTAACGGGGAACAAACGACCGTCCGGCCCCTGCATGAGCCACTCGCTACAGCCAAAGGGCCCCTGAGGGACAATCAGAGAATGAACAAATCCATCAGCACACATCACCAGCCTGTTCAGCGCTTGGGTTTAAACAGATCCACACACACGCCCACTACAGTAAAATTGACAGTGTGTGTTGTTTTTATATCATTCTTGAAGACAGATGATGGCCTTAAACCGCAGCGTTTGTAAATCATTAATGGTACGAAATGGACAATTTCCAGATTTTAATAGGGGAGGTGGACATGATAGGAAGTTCATTAAATGTTGATGTGAAAACTTTCCTTATACTGAAACAAACCATCAAGCGTTCTGATTTAATAACATCCAAATGAAAGATCACGCTTGACAGCTCTATTTTATGCATTTATTATTTTACATAGAAAGTAATGATCTCTTGCTTCTCAAATCCACCTGAAGGAATAAGATCTCTAACATTTCTCTCAAATCCAAGATCTCTAAAACATTCTTCTTTTCTACAGTACTAAAATATTAAGCAAATAAACACTTTTGCTCTGGTCTGTCTCATATGTCACCACTGGAAGAAATCTCAACAACGGCTTTAGATTTAGTCCCCTGATCCTTACCAAGCCGAAAACTTCCTTTGGGTAAACTTGGTCTGTAAAAGTTTTCTTTTTTGATCTCATTTGAACTTTTCAGCATGTTTTGATATTTGTTTATGATGTTTATTTATTTGAATTACTGAAACGGACAGCAGCTGTTTATGCTGTGATGTTAAAGGTCTGATGGGCCGTCTGACACAGCAGAGGTCAAAACCTTCTGTCATGGAGCGTGCCTCTTATACTCCACTAATTAACAGATCATAAACTCGTAGATAATGTGCAGTTCATTACTGCTTGAGCTGCAGAAATCGCTCATGAGGAAAAACAGTGGTGGGTGGATGAGTTTGGGTGAATTCATAATGAAAATGGTGTCATTTAATGGTGTCATTGGTTCTTCAGAGTGAAATAAAATGTTGAGCTTGCGATCCAGTGTTTTTTAGCCTTTATGAAAATCCTTTATGGTTTTACAATACTGTAGTTTAAGTGTAGTAACCATGTTTTCTTTTGTGAATTTGTTACTGTCAAAACCATAGTTTACATTGCTTCTTTTGTATCAAATAATAACCATTTTTATAACCATTATTTTCTACAATGCCATGGTTTTACTATAGTAAAATGTTGTTATTTTTTTGTTAAATCTTAAATCTCTCTCTCTCTCTCTCTCTCTCTCTCTCTCTCTCTCTCTCTCTCTCAGTGTCTCTCTATCTCTCTCCCTCTCTCTCTCTCTCTCTCTCTCTCTCTCTCTCTCTCTCTCTCTCTCTCTAAAACAAAATAAGAGTATCCTATATAAGAAACAATATGTACACATCAATACAGACAGAAAAGTGCAAAGTATTCACAAAAGTTCTTAGTGAAAGTGACAGGATCCTGTCATAAGTGTCAGTTTGTGTGTGTTGTGTCAGTGTTGTGTCAGTGTTGTGTGTGTTGTGTTGTGTTGTGTCAGTGTTGTGTGTGTTGTGTCTGTCTCTCTCTCTCTCTCTCTCTCTCTCTCTCTCTCTCAGTGTCTCTCTCTCTCTCTCTCTCTCTCTCTCTCTCTCTCTCTCTCTCTCTCTCTCTCTCTCTCTCTCTCTCTCTCTCTCTCTCTCTCTTAGTAAAGATGAAGTCATGTTTCCAGGAGCTGTGTGTGTTTTGTTGGGGAGTGAAGGGTGAGTTTGTTCACTACATTTACTGGAATGATGAGAAATGTGAAAATATTCACATCTGTCTGTAAACGTCTCAATGCAGCTTGCACTGTCAGGAAACTCAATCGCTGATCTATTATACACACACACTTTCACACAGACGTTAACAGCATTTTTACACAGAGAATCATATTCAAAACACCCCCACTCACACATATTTGCTTTTCTGTCCTGTTAGGGACTTTCCACAGGCTTCTGTTCTTCGAGCCGAATGTCACACACACACATCTGTTTTCCTGACCTCCAAGATGGCTCAATGGTTGCTCATCACTGACATCATCAGCAACTGGCAGTTAGGAGAAAAAATGCGTATAGCACATGTCTGTCGTGGCGATTGTGACGACAGCATACGGAAGGACTGTGTGCTCACTTTATGATTTAAGGAAATGTGATGAGAAAAAGAGTCATAAATGTGACAAACTGAGCTCAGATTTGTCTCGTCTGCCATCAAAAGTCAATATTATTGAAGATCTCGATATCAACTCAGACATTTCTCATCACATTTACTCATCATTCATTTACACCTTCAGACTCTCCATGTATGTGAACAATGGATGTCTTCTAATCTTTTTTTAGAATGTTCTAATTGAACACATTTGTGTCTATAATAGGTTTTTCTCTCCGAGGGTTTCATTGGCTGACGGTGTGTGTTTTAACAGCAGCGTTGAAGATCAAAGCGATTCCATTCTCTTTGTAACAAACCCAAAGCACAAGTTTGATCTTCTCCTGTTGCTTCACCTGGTTTCACATTTCACAGACTGCCGGCCGGGGCGCGTGCCAAACAACGACAGTTATGAACATGACTGCAGCGCTCACACGGGGGAAGACATGAGCTTAATTTCAGACCTTGTGTTTGCTTATCTCTCTTTATAGTCTATTTTAGTAGAAACTATTGAGAAAAGCTGATTCAACTAAAGGGTCCATTAAAATTCCCAAGCAAATGAGAAATAACAAGTTATTGTGTGAGCTTTTCTTCTGGACACATACAGACGCACAAGTTTAGTTGATCGTGTCTGTAAGTTCTTGTAGTCGATGTAACAGAATTACTGCAGAATTCCTCCCACTCTCTCTCTCTCTCTCTCTCGCTCACTGGATAAGCTTCAGATTCCTGTCATGCCCTGGCAAACGGCACCTTGGTCAGGTCTGACAAAACAGCGGTCTGGTTATGTTTACTCTTATACACTGTGTGTGCGTTCGTGGAAAATGAAAAACAAAACCTCAATCAGATTTGTTCTAGCTTTCACAGCAGCCGTGAAAAGAAAATCTTGTTCCATGTCAGAGAGTGTATTTTGGGAATATCTGATTATGCAACATTACATCTGGTTTTACTTTCAGACCATTTTGAGCAGATATATGACAAAAAAACTCATAATCTCTATCTTGTTTTCTGACACAAATGTCTAAACGCTAAAAAAAAGTTAAATTCACTTACAGTATATAAATAAAATAGCTGAACAAAATATAGATTTTAAAATCACGTTGGCGCTACTCATTTTTGGCTTGTCCGAATGTTATTGCATTTAGTGTTTTTTATTGTTTATTTTTGGGCAGCGTTGTGCTTGGAAATGTTTGGCATCCTTTTCAAATAAAAAGGGCATAGTTCACCCAAAACATTTACATTTACTCACTGTCGTGTCATTAAACTTTTATGACTTTCTTTGAAAGAAATGTTGTTAATATAGCAAAATGGGACCTCTTTGACTTCAAAATATCTTCTTTTGTGTGGCACATAAAAAAGAATCATACACAGGTTTAAAGGGTCAATATATGATACCCCAATTTGACTTTTGGGTGACTATTACTTAAAGTGTCCAATATTTCTAACTAAATAAATTATTTTATTACTGTCAACAGCATGTGTTTTGTGAGAATGAGTGTTTCTGGCTGAGATCTGAGTGCTGTATTGACAGCAGCAGAGCTCGGCCGGGAGGGGAATTCTCACAGTTTGCTGTTCTGTCTGTTTGTGTCCTGACTCATCCTCCTCCAGCATTGAGATGTCAGCAGGTGTCATGTCCCCCCCTTCATCCCGGTCTCATCCCTCACTGCCTCCATCGCTCCCCTGAACAAACTCACGACGGTGATTCTACTTCATGCTTCTGCATGGACATGATAGGATCTCAGATGTTTCTCTCGAGTTAAAGACTCTCACGTTTGTCTCCTCTAGACGTTCAGAAGAGATCTCAACAATCAAGTGGTCAGTCTTTGGGTCTCTCTAAGTGCCTGCTAGGAATCACTGTCAACACCTTAGGAACTGCATAGCATCATCCTAGCAACCAATGAAAGCAGCACTTCATGTGCAGTCTTGTCCTGTGCTTGAACTCCTGGCCTGCTGTTGTGACTCAAGGTCATAACCAAAACGTGCACATATTTAACATGGGGAAAGTTAGGTCCAGCTGTTTACCTGCCTTTCTTTTGCTGTGTCTGTACAGGGTATGTGACCGTGCTGATGACATAAGGTGTCTGCGTGAATAGGTGAGCAGTGGGATGCAAAATACGTTGACTGAAAATGTACATATGATATACCTATCATTGACCACGAACCAAGTTTTTTGGTCCACAGACGACGAATTTACATAATCTTCATAATTTATTTATTTGAATAATGTGTATTTTTTGTGATTATTGCGATTATATAACAATGGTTTTTAAAAGGCGAAGTATATTTTAAATTTTTCTAATAATCAGCTCAAAAAAGTGACCGGGATGTAAATCACCTCTAAATACATTTGAAGTTTGTTCTGGTACATCAACACGTATTTCTCGTTTAGATTTTGTCTATGTGGTTTATGATGAAAATCATAGCAACATGGACAAACAGAATAAATGTTCCAGAGTTTGGTCGTCCTGGAGTATTTTTCTCAGGGACGAGAGTATGCAATTCCAGGATGCAGCACGATGTGTTGCCGTGGGAACACAGCAGGAGTCGTGTCTTAGGAACAGCTGTTTGTCCCAGACATCAAATAAAATAAATAAATAACACATAGACCTTTCCTCCTACTCAACAGTCTCACTTATACTATATGCTGGACCCCGGACTATAACAAACATGGAGCCAAGGGTAAAGAAAGAAAGAAAATCGCAGAAGAGTTATCTCAAATATCTTTCTCCTAGATCTCAATGAGATGAAATGGAGAGCAAATAGAAACATTTGCTTAAGTCTTATGTGCGTCTCAGATATTTCTCCAGAGTAAAAGAGTCAGAAATATGTCTGTCATGAGAGATTGAGAAGATACATCAACAATGGGTCAAACTGAGCTCAGATTTTTCTTGTCTGCTATAAAAAATCGATATTATTGAAGATCTTGATATCAAATCCAGATTATTTCACCTTCGCAATCTACATTTATTTCACACCTCCATGCTCTTACATACAATTGTCTAATTTCTCTGTTTTTATTTCCCTTAAGGAATTTAAGAGAAATATCGGAGACTAAATTGATACTGAAATGAAACGCACCAGAGAATCAAATCTCATTTGCTCTTCACGTGACGTCAGGACTCACCAACGAACCCCAGCGCTGTTTAATCATCATGAAGCCTGTGTGTAGAAGCGTGTCTGGATGTTGAGCTGAAATCTGACTCCAGGTTGAAAGTGGAAGCAGGTGGTCGTGCACGCCAATACCACCTAAAGCACTCCGCCCACCAGCCCCAAGCCACCCGTCCGAACGCTTCTGAGGTGAAAAAGGACACAGGTGTGGGTGTGTTCGGCATGTGCTGGAGGTGTGGTGCAGGTGTACATGTGCCAATTTAAGGCCATTTAAGATGGAGGTGGACGCAGGTGTGTGGCTACGAGATAATAGGGATTGAGGAGGCGGGGGTTATGCGACAGTTGAACGTGATGTTCTTTGGATGAAACGAAGCGTCCGTATTGTGGCAGTCGGGATGGACCGACCTCTTGTATGATATCATGGCCCACCTGGATGTGTAATGTAATGCACTCATTGCCGACACGTGAGACCGTAATGAGGCCTCCAATTATGAAGACACCCGACGGGTGAAATGCATTATGACGTATCATTTCATCCAGGTAATGTGATCGCTCACAAACATTTATATTATGAACTGTCAAACCTGCCTTAAGTTTTTAATTGCAGTCAAATTGGCTTTCTATCCCTAAGTCATTTCAACTTGATGAGTTGAAATAATCTAAATATTAAGCTTAAATAGTAAGTTGAAATGAATGTAAAGCCAATTTGATTGTGCTTAAAAACGTAAGACGTCATAAATGTTTTACTCAAGTAAATAATCTCTGCAATGTATCTAACCTATTAACAATTCAGTAAAAGAATCATTGTTTTCCTAGAGTAAAAGTGGCGAAAGCACAGCTAACACATTACTTACAGTTTAGTCTGAAAATGAATCATGGTTTTTACATTTAGGTAACCGCAGTTTTACTATTTCATGGTTTAACTATGGTTACTGTAGTAAATCTCGGGTTAAATTGTGGTTACCATATTTTTATTTTAGTTTCACTTGTAATAAACCATAGTTTATTTTCATAAAGAATGATGACACTGCATTTGCATTTCAGAAATCAAAAAGTACGATGATGCCTGATTCTCTCCAAATTTTGTGCAGAATTGTTTAAACCAAATATGGTATAATTTATTGTCAATTCATTATTTAAACGTTTCCTCTTTTGCAGAATCCACGAAGGCATCTTGCACAAAAATGAATATTTACATGAGGTAATGCAATGATTCACAAAATCCTGTTGATGTTTTTTTGATTTGTACACTTTAATCTTTAAATAGACTGAAACTAAAAGTTTTCCGGAACCCAAATTAGCGTTCTAAGCCATTTGCTTTGATATTTTATTATCTAATGCAACAATGTTCATACATTGTCAGTAGCTTAAGGGACGTATGAGAGTTTATTCAGTCAGCAAATTATCTCTTATTTCTCTCTCTCATACACGAGTCTGATATCAAGAGCAGCACGTAAATTTAGTCAAGCTGCAGAACTTTAATGGTAGTTGAGACACTGAAGTAATTGTGTTCTCTCTCGCAGGAGGATTTGCATGCTGTGACTCTCACGAACACTAACCCCAGCGCTCGACTTTTAAATGCTATGGTGTCCTCACCTCCATTTATATTTACATTGAGTCATTTAGCAGACAGCTTTATCCAATGCGTCTTACAAAGAATTCAGGGAGCAATAAGCGATATGTCATACAGGAGCAATAATACAATATTGCTCCTCGCTCTCAACCCCCTTCCGCTCGCCTCTTCTGTGCAATTGAAGCAGACCACAACTGTTTCCTCCTTTTCAAGCAAATGCAGACAGGTGGGGTTTGAACGAGTCCAACCAGCAGATAACAAAACCTCAAAGTCAAAATGAAAGCATGTGACCTATGGCGCCCAATGGCGCTCTGCCACTTCCAGATTTTTTTTGCAATGGTGGGGAACGGTTAAACTTGCCGTCTGGCTTGGCTTCAGCATTCTGTGGGCCAACCACAAACCGAGTCTGTGACCGGCCACGGCTCTGCAGGCAGTGGAGATAAAGATAGACGCTGAGGCAGAGGGAGGGAGGGATGACACGACATGTTGATGTCAGAGTGTGAATCAGCCGAATTGCCGCAAAAAACCACAGCTACGCGCTTGTGCTGCTTCTCTTTTGCACTGGGTAAGCATCAGTCAACCACAGGCTGACCGCCGATAGCAATCTTCGTGTCTGTCAGCCATGCACAGAGCCCAAGGACAGAATCGCACCGGACCGCCGCAGGGTGACCATGGGTTCCAGGGTGTGGGTGTGTACTGCATGTTGGGGTTTCGGGGTTCGGTTTACGGGGTGGAACGTGGATGTCGTTGAGCGTGCGGCGTGTTTCACGGTGGTATTTTTGGTCTTTGCAGGGCAAGGCAGGGAGCCCTTCAAAATTAGGGAGCAAATCAAGTTAGAGGTGTTGGATTCAACCGAGGAGGAGGCGCAACAGAAGCAGTCGCTCACCATGGCCTCCAACAGCATCTTCGAAAGCTTCTCGTCCTACCAGCCTTTCTTCAACAGAGGTGAGTGTCTGAGACGTTTCTCCATGTCATGATGAAGGTTTATCCATGCTGTTGTTTACACAACGTGACGACAGTGAAGTTCTGGTTTGCAGTGTCACTGAGGTACTGAAATCTTGTGGCTGAATCTGAAAACCACAGGGCTGTGGGTTAGTCAGCACTCCAATGGTTAACCTCAGTCAACCAGCCGGTGCGTAGTGGACTCCACCGCGTCTCCTACGCTGATGTTTCCTCGTAGAAAAAGTCGGCGGTAGGCACCTATTGAGCGTTTGGTCGCCTGCAACTTTAGTTTGAAACCATTAAACTTTTAGTTGTTATAGGATTGAATGGAGGATAGACGGAAGCTTGTTTAATACAGAAATGTTTTTCTAATAGTTTTGAGATCATTTCGAGTTGCTTTCTTAAGCAGGAGGATGATGGGAAGGATGAAGAGATGAAGAAAAAATCGAGATACAAATTCGTTTGGATGCATTTTCTATTTTTCTTGGAGATGGAGGCGAGAATAATAATGTGGATATGGTTGTAAAACTTGTATGGCACTCTTTCTTCTGAAAGAAGATATTTTAAGAATGGAAGTCAATGTCGACGTTTGGTTACCAACATGCTTTAAAATATTATTTTGAGCTCTGCCGGGGAAAGAAACTCATACAGGTTTGATATGACATGAGAGTGAAAAAGTTTTTTGGGGTGAACTATACCTTTAAGAGTGATCTTGTCTTTTTTAAAGTCATGGATTTATTATAATATTTAAGTAAATATTAGGTATGATTCAGGTTGATGGTTTGTATGAAAATGGTTCGTCCCCAAATCTCTGAACTTTCCCTCATCATTTTCGTTTGTGTGTAAAACGCCCAAGGGTGCCTGAGGTCACGGCTGAGATCCAAACATGATGCTTTAGTTTCTGGTACTGAAATGACTGGGTTGGGGTGAATGTAAATAACCCTGTAGTTTTTAAACCGGCTTATTTCACTCTGTGCTCAGATTACTGGATCATATCAGTATAACCTATCTTGTGTTTGTACATGCATTTAAATTCATCGGTTGAATAACAGATTCGATCGCGAGATCATTATGAAAGGTTATTTTAATGAGGACATGTGACCTATTATCTGTTTGTTTCTGACAAAGTCATGTACATCTCATTTTAATTTCCTGAGCTCTCTCGCTTTCTCACGCGTTTGCATACGTGCAAGCGCTTTCAGTTAACACAGGAAGTTTATCAGTCGCACCCGATGCGTGTTTGCTCTGAGTGCATGTGAACCAGCCTTGATGGTGCATCTTCAGCTCTGAAAGTCATGCCAACGGCCAATTGAGTGTAAATAAAAGGCTTTATTCTCCTAATCAGTGTAAAGAACGGAACACAACAGCAGTTTTACATGCGCTTCATCTTTGTGCATCTCACCTGAGTAATACTGCACCACCTGGGAATGTTTTACTCAGATTTTGCAGATTTTGAAGTGTATGTGAATGAGAGTATATGTGTGCGCTTACATGCATGTGTGAATGCACAAAGCGTGTGTGTGTGTGTGTGTGTGTGTTTAAAGTTTGTGCATGTGGTAGTTGTGTTAGAGTTTTGTGCATTCATGTGCATGTGTTTAAGAGTTTGTGCATGCATGTGTGTGTGTAAATGTTGTGGGGCAGAAGGTATATAGGAAACTTCTCACATGACTCAAAAAGTAAAGAAGAATGACTCATTCTATATAACAGTAACAGTATATATCACACTATAGTTTAATAGTCATTATTGTTTGCTGGAAATATTCAATTAAATATTTATTAAAATTCAGTTGGATCATTTGTGCACACAAACAGCCTATATATTTAATAAATTCAAATTAGCCATGGTTTTATTATTGTAAGAGTGTAGACACGTTTTTAATGTTGGATTGGTTTGCATTTGTATAACCACAGTTTCACTACAGATAGGCCTACTTTAAACAAGGTTACTGTGGTTAATTTGTGGTTACCATGGTTTCACTAAAGTTATATGATAGCAGATGTGAGTAGTTGACAAATTTATCGTAAATATGTGTTCGTGTGACAGCAAAACATTTAAAACAAACTAAAAATCTCTCTCTCTCTCTCAAATATAGATTTGAGTATAGACGGTATGTGATTACTACCTCAATTTTGCCTAATATACACAGATTATTGTTGAAAAAGCTCACACTAGGAAACTAATACTTTTAATTAGTTGCTTCCCAACATCGATTGTGGTTACATTAAAAAAACATTTTTGACATTTTTACTTCTTAACTTTCTTAAACGTAACTTCTCAACTTAACTTTCATTTCTTAGAGGCGCCTAACCATGGTTACATTAATAGAACAGCTTCTGACATATGCTAAGATCATATTTATAAAAGCAGCATATTTATATTGAGCTACAACATGCATGTAGCTCAATTGGTAGCACCCTGCGTTAGCGTAGAGGTCACAGGTTCAACGCCTGACATGCATGTGTGTAGGGTCTTGACAGAGGTGTTAAAAGTGCCATAAAACCCAACCAAGTGATGAAAAGGTCACACTTAAGAACCCCTTGACTCTTTTTATCTTCAAATGAAGCCACTTTCACCCTCCACCTCCTTTGTTTCCTTCTTCCAGATGCGATCCGTGCTCTCTGGCGCTGTGGCTTGTGTTGTATTGCGTACTGTATATCTTCCAGTGTTGACTGTAGCTGAAAGCTTTACAAGTTAGTTTTGTGCTCCTGTGGCTTGTAGTGTCACCAGAGATTAATTTATGATGGTGTTAAGAATCGTCACTGCCCTGCGGACCTGCAGACATCGGGTCTGTGACCCGGCGGCCTCACGCCTGGCCATGGCTGATTTTGGTTATCTACATCCCCAGGCACCTGAGAAGGAAGCCATGGTCCATGCAGATTCAGAAAGGGACTCGCATAGGGTCATAAATTCCTCTCGTCCGCTCCTGTGTGTCCCTTAGCTCTCGGTGAATTTCAAGAGCTTAGCGGAACTTGAAGAAGGTGCGGATAGGGGCGACGGCCTCATCGGTCCTCAGGAATTGTGAGAATGTGGTTTGTGTTGGAACCCTACCTAAGAAACCCAAAGTAATTTATATTTCTCCAAAGTGGCTGTAGAAAAGTGCCGCCCTAACCCAGCATCTTCCTAAAGGCCTGTTAGAAGATTGTATCTCCGTGTAATACCTGATCTGTATAAAAGAGCAATATGTTCCAATGTGGAAGGCTGATACTCTCAATATCAGAATTTTGTCAAAGGGATCATCTTGCCGGTCATTGATGAGGCCTATATTGAGTTTCTTGTCCTTACTGGCCCCTGAAGTGTCGCTCTGCTGTAATGGATTTTCTTACCCCGCTCTCTTTACACAATGCAGCTGCCCAGAGAGTTTGGCCCTGCTAATATCGAGCCCCGTTGTCTGGTAGACAGGCAGGCAGGCCGCTCGCTATTGAACCCGTGTCTGACACAACCATGCTGGGAATGTTTCCAGTGGCGCCATCCCTGGACAATGAAGCGACTCCTGAGAGCGAAGATAAAGATGTTTGATGTAGGGGACTCATGTTTGAGAGAAGATGAAATCGCTCATAGTATTAAGTCGTTCTGTATTTTATTATAAATAAATAAATACAATTATGTAATATAATATATATATATATATAATATAATAATTATATTATGCATGGACCGCAGAACGCATCTGAACAAGGGGGGGGCCATAATTTCAAGTCACGCAGAGGGAGTGGGGCGCATATGCATTGAAACAGACAATATTACTGATATATTAAATAACGTTGGGGAGCACTTTATTTTATTCCGAGCTATTTAGAGCTCGTCGGAGTCCGTGATGGAGATGGACGCTCCGGGACTGTTGTTGAGGCCACAGTGGAAGCTGGAGTAGTTTGCTCATTTTGTTTTGCCAGTTTATTTGTAAAAATCTGATATTGACTTCTGTCTCTTCATTGTCGCAGCCTGTTAATGCTGCCAGCGGTTAAACAGTCGCCCGCCGTTGTGGTGACTAGTATTGTTTGACTCGTAAAAACACAGATACAACTTAGGCTTTTATTCATATAAGATAGTTTGTCAGAGTAAAAAAGTTGCCCGGGCCGTGGCCCCTCCGGCCACCCCAGTTCCACGGTCTATGATATTATTTATTGATTTTCATTTTGTAATTCAGAATACTAAAAATAGGTTTGGATTACCTATTTTGCATGTGTTCGCAGTTAACAATTATAGTAAATTCTGTAGTATTATCTTTAATAACGAATGTGGTAAATAATGTTTGTGTATATTTACTGAAATTTTTTTTGTTCCATTGGGATTTTAAGAAAACAAAAAGATGGTTGAAGTGATGTCGCATGCAAATCAATTAGTCATTTTGTAAAACCTCACATTTGCCTGCGGTGTCACTTTAAAGCTGGAGTTATGTTTGTTTTTTGTTTGTTCACATTTTATATTCGACTTAGATGAATGTATGTGATTATTGTTCGAATAGTTTGTCACATTTAAATATTTATTTTAAAAAGTCCGGCTCCATTGGTTTAAATTATATATTAAAACATTTCTCCAAGGACGTTTGATTTGGTATGAACACAAATCCAATTTCATTTCAATAATTATTTTCAGGACAGACATTGATTAGTCGACTGCATCTCATTAAATCAGCCACTGATTGGCTAGCTATCGATGAGGTCGAGCTTTACATGGAATGTCAGAGCGGACCATTTTGTAAAATTCCACATAAAGACACAATTTTGAACCTGTTGTAAAGTCACCATCAAGGCAGATTTCCTTATGGAAATAATCTTTCAGGCCCAAACGCATGTAAAAACAATGTGAGAGATGGAGCTTTGTGTTGGCGAGGGAAGGGAGAAGTGCAACGCCTCTTTGGCTTCGACATGTACGCTCAGAAACCACAGAAAGGTTTTGTCAGTGGAGATAAGAGTTCTTCTGTGTTCTCCTTCATTATTAACCCCCCCGCCTACTTTTCCTGTGAGTCAACAGCCACGAGTAGAAAAGAACTGTTTCGCTGTGAGTCTCTGTTTTAACACCTCAGGCCCCAAATGTCGCTTGAGAAAGCGGAATAGTGCTTCGCTTGAAGGCCCTGACAGGAAGTAGCTGCTTTTGCAAGGTGCATGAAGAACGGCTGCTTTCACTCCACGTGTTTCATGTGCACAGGATATGTGCAAAACCCCGGTGCAACAGTGAAATGCAAACCTCATCGTGTGTGTTTAATATCCAGGCTTGGAAACTCGTTTTTCAAGCTTTGGTTTAGTTGAAATTTAATACATTTCAACTATTGTCAGCGACACTTTAAGCTACTCACACAAAGTTATAGCTGCACCAGATCTCTTTTTGGGGGGAAACAATATCTTATAATATATCATAATAGTTGTAGTATTTTGAAATAAATGTTTAAATTACACTATCCAGTCATAAGATATAATTTTCAATTTATAACTTTGGCTAAAATAGATATCCAAAGTTAACAACGATGGATGCTGCGAAAATGTGAATCATTTTAAATTAATTTTATATAAACTATAAGGGATGTAATAAGATATTATTAAAAACAAAATGTATTTTAGAACTATTACAATGTTTTTCTTGATATTATGTGACCGCCATAAATAATAATTATGCGCTGAGAATATCGTTACACTTTGCCTTTTTGTTTATATGACTGATTGTTGTTGTATATAATACAAATAGAGAAGTAGCGTTTTTGTCTGGTACAATATGTTTTAGAAGCATAGGAACTTGTTAGTCTCACTAGTAAGTTATCTTCATACAAAGACTTTGATACTTTCAGTGGATAGCCCTGAAGCATCGTGCCCATGTATGTGTTTCTGAAGTTTCTGTGTCGAGTCCTTGTATATGTTGTGTGTGGCGAGTCTATGTGAGGTTTCAGTAAGACTAACCTTGTGGTGATGGAGCAGAGACTGTGGCTGCCCGACTAGCCACAATTCTCTACCCACATGCAAAGTAGCCTAACCAAAGCTTTCATTCAGACAGTGTTGCTGTAGACACATGTTTAAAATAACAACACAACGACACCGGCCACACGCTTGGAAACAAGACATGTGCACTTATGTAAGATTAAAATAAGAACTCATAGTTAAAATAAATTCTGAAAATAAAAAGAGAACATGACATTATCTCTTTGTAGGTTAAGTCCCCAATAAATGTGATTTAACGTAAGACTAGTCAAGCAAAATAACGGCCACATTACAGAGAATTGTGACCCTGGATCACAAAACCAGTCTTAAGTAGCACGGGAACATTTTTAGTAAAAGCCAAAAAAACATTGTGTGGGTCAAAATTATAGATTTTTCTTTTATGCCAAAAATCATAAGGATATTAAGTAAAGATCATGTTCCATAAAGATATTTTGTAAATTTTCAACCCAAAATATATAAAAACTTTATTTTTGTGAGTGGATGGCCTGCTACAGTGCCTCGGATTAACAACTTCAAAGGCGATTTTCTCAATATTTAATTTCTTTGCACCCTTTACTTCCAGAGTTTTACACTCTTGTATCTCCACCAGATATTGTCCCATCTTAACAACCCATATATCAATAAAAAGCTTAACTATTCAGCTTTAAAAATTGACCCATAAGACTGGTTTTGTTGTCCAGGGTCACAAATGACTCAAATATGAAAAGTCCACAGATGAGGTTCTGTTTCAGGGTAAAACATTTCTAGAAATTCATCTCGAGCTTGCATGTAATACAGAAGAGACGTTTCCAGTGAAGACTTTGAAATGATTGACAGGTCGGTGTTTGGATGAGGGTACACTTCCTTTAAAGCATCAGTTAATGTGTTTCTGTATGAGTGAGCATGTTTATATCAAAGTCAGTTTACGGAAGTCGTGCCACTTGGGGGCCATGTTTGCAATGTCTCTGGGCAGCTATTTGGGTCTTAGCAAGTCCACATTCCTATCTACTTGAATGAGGGAATGCAGATGTTCGTTAAATCGCTGGTAAAAATCCAAATTTAACAGTATTTTTCGGATCAGTGATGAAACATGACAAGAAATATATCATAACTTTGGTTTGCTAAGCTTTAATTGCAATGAAAATCACCTTTTTTTCGATGTCGACTCATCGACTGCGTCAGCAAACAGGCTAGCAAGCGCCTCACAAGATCACCGCCCCAGAGAGTCATCAGTCTTTACTGTTTTGCAATTGGCTCATTTTACTGGAAGGAGGGACTTTGCTAAAGCGGCCATATTGAGCGTTGCATTCGTCGCCATTGATTGTAACAGCAGTGGCACATTTTTTAATATTAATATTTTTTTATATATAAATGTGCGTAAGTTTGCATGTGTGTGCATGTGTTTGTTTGTGTGTGAGTTTATAAGAAAGAAAGAGCAAGAGTGTGTGCATGTGTGCATGGGGTGTGTGTGTGTGTGTGTGTTTGTGTCTGTCTCTAGCATCTGTTTGTATCTCTCTGTTTTTGTGTTTGTGTAACAATGTGTATGTGTGTGTGTGAGACAGAGATGTCAGCATGAGTGTCTGCATGTGTGTGTGTGTGTGTGTGTTTCAGGAGATGTCACAAAGATTGTTCAGTTGGGCTCTGAGCTCCTAACGGCAAACTCACATCTGCAGCTTCCTTCCTCTGCAATATCAGCTTCAGCGATGGACAGAAAAACACGCTTTTGTCCTTTAAGAGTACACTGCTAATTTTTATGTAGACCATGATTTACACCAATATCTAAAAGTACTGCTCATAAACACCACTGCATTATCATCAACACATCATCTCCATGTCCATCATAACTAAGCTTCATTTACATACAAGCAAACACACAAAACTCTCCACATCAACCTCTTGTTTTTTGCTCTGTACAGTAGATTCCTCGACACTATTTGACTGTTATCATCTTCATCTCTGGCCTTTGTCATATTTATTTGCATACTCTCATTTCACCATCGGCCCTGTTCCCTCTTCACACATGAAATCATTTGCCAGACAAATGACTCAAGAGAAAGCTCATGCTAACCCCGGTTACACAAATGCTTCTGTTATGCATCCTTTTAAAGCTCGCATGCGTCTGAGTGGGGCGCTGCAAGAATGCCGTCCGCAAACTTTACAGTCTGCATCTGCTGCAGTAATTGTGTCCGTATGACTCAGTGTCTGTTGGCACAGTGAGCATCACCTGTTTCCAGCGCAGTCGCCCGGGCGCCCGTGTGTATATGTGTGTTGTGTAGATGGTGAGTCAGAGGAGATCGCAGTTGGCTATGTTTAGTCACAGTATCAGTGCATTGGCACACAGTTGGGGAGCGTCTTGTCCGGTCGTCGTTTGGCCGCGCTAGAAAGCCGTAGTCATGTCTAGCCACTGCGTCTCAATCTGTTTTGCACTAATGCACACACATGATTGGGTGGACGTGAATTCTGTGTGTTTGTTGCATTTCCATCTGTAAGAAAGAAATTTCAAATGAGATCTCTGTAATATTTCAAAGATTTCTCCTAGTAATTAATAAGATTTAATGGAGAGAAAATGGATACTCCAGTGTAACAGTGTCTCAGATGTTTCTCCTGAGAAAAAGAGTCATAAATGTCACAGATGTGTCTGTTGTGAGAGTTTGAGAAAAGATGTCAACAATGTGTCACACTGAGCTCAGATTTGTCTCGTCTGCAATCAAAAGTCAATATTACTGAAGATCTCAATATCAACTCAAACATTTCTCATCACATTTACTCAAATACAGATTATTCAACCTCTAATTCATTTTACACCTCCATAATGTTCATGAATTTGAACAATCTTTTCCATTTGTTATATTATTTCTCCTGAGCAATTTTAGAAGAAACATCTAAGACTTTAAAGTTGATACCAAATGCAAAATGTAAATGAAAATAAAGAGACCAAAAAGTTTAAAACCAAAAAGCCACGGTTTTACTCAGAGGTGTCATGCCCATTCAAACAGAGGGACAAGTGCCCCCTCTGATTTTTTTAATAGTCAGTTTTGCACCCAACCTTCAATTGACGAGTTAGACATATACTGATCAGTTGCAAAATTATATAGGAAGAAACCGTTTCAGTTATGAGCTTCACCCATGTCCTCTTTTGGAAATTTTTGCTGTTTTGATCACATAACAGCGCTGGCTAATGATGTCATCAGCATCTGCGCACAGTCGGGAGCTCGGCTCATGGAAACACCTGCGTGCCCAAAACAAGACTTTCAGACTCATTTGTCACCGACTTTCGTTTAGACCCCGCAACCAAACGGGGTGAGAGAACTGGACCCATGAACTGGGTTTTTGACTTGAAAGTGGCCCAGACCGATCCCAGTATGTCGCAAACTACTGTGAGAACGGACTGCTCCAGATTCTTTTAAATGGCTCTTGCGATACATTGTATTATTCTGTGCAGTCAAACACACCTCTTGGCAATTGGCATACCGGTAACATCATTTGAAGTGAATAACTTTTAAGTTACAGTTCAATTTCAGGGTGCAACGACTGACAATAATCTTAAAGAAATAGTTCCCTCTAAATAAACCATCAATAATATATTAAATCATTTAATATAGATTTGGAAATAAATAGAGTGGTATATTGGTTAAAATAATATATAAAATCTTTTAAATAATACTTAAAGAATTGACATTTTCAAATATTAAGATGCACTAAAATTAATGTATTATGTAATATATTGCATTAAATATTTTTGTTTCATAATGGAAGAAATTTCGTAATGGATAATAAATATGTATTATAGGCAGTTTAACAAAGCATTTTGCTTCATTTTCATTTGCTTTATCTTTTGTGCTCTATGTTTATTTGTATGTAAACAATGACTGTTTAACTACTATGGCACAAAATTGTATTGAAGATATACAAACCACACCAGACTGATGCATTTACCTTAAAAATGTTAAGAAGATCTGAGAAGATTCATGTATCAATCAGATTTCAAATTTAAACCACAAAATAATAGTGATTTCGAAAACTATGCTCTTCAAAAACCATGGTTAAATCATGGTTACTGTAAAGAAAAGTACTTTTTGCCAGAAGTAATGAATATACAAAAAACCATGGTTACTACACTTTTACCATGGTTCATTTTCTTACGGGCAGAAGGATAAATGATGACACAATTTAGTTGAAGAATTGTGTAAAATAAGATTTTTTTCTGAAAATATAGGGCAAATTAAGCCTTTTTACCCTCCTATTACAGTGGTAGTTTTATACTAAGGTAATTCATTAACCATGGTTTTTACTATAATAAAAGAGTGGTAACCATTATGTTTTTGGTGGAACGATCACCAGTTGTATAACCACAGTTTTAAAATTGTATGGTTAACATGTTTCTTTTTGTAGTAAAACCATGGTTTTGATAGTTTTTTAATAAAAGAGGGATGAGAGATATATTTTCTGTGTTTTCTGCAGTTTTGAAAGATGTTGTGGTCCTGTTGTCCTGCTGTTGTTTACCTTATAAAGTATGAAGGTTTTCTCTCTCTTCACTTCTTTCATGTGGCATCAAAAAAGTTAGATAGAAAATACTTTTTATTTAACATTTGTGTAACTTCTCTTGTGTTCCAAAGAAGACACAAACAGTATCAGTACAACAGAACATGATAGAGCTCAAATCTGAATTTGAGCGATTTCTCTTTTTAACCTCTAGATCAGTGGTCTCCAACGTGGTGCCCGTGGGCACCTGGTAGCCCGCATGAACTCTGTAAGGTGCCCGCTAAACAGACGGCTCACCAATAATAAATCTGTGACTATACCGATCAGCCAAGTGCTACATCGTCATGAAAGTTTATTATAAGTGTTGTAAGTTTTAATATATTCTTTAATATAAGAAAACTAAATTTGGTTCTGTGAGCGTAAAAATAAGGCATCACATGTTTAAAGTTTGAAAGTATGTTATCAACAAGTAGCCCTCTAGAGGATTTTAGATATTTTGGTAGCCCTCGCTTACAAAAAGGTTATATTCTTTCTTTTTTATAAAAAATGCACAAGAATATTAAAACAAAACAACACGTGTTCATAGGGCAGACATGTTTGTATTGTCATGCAACATTATCACCTTTGAAAGGTTGTCAGAAGCAGTATGTTCTCACACCAGAAGCCGAGCTCTAATCATCATCATGTCTTATCTGTCCTCGTCAGGTTAAACAGGTTAGTCTGTTGTCTAACGTGACCTGCTTTAATCCTCACAGTGTTCAGATAGGGGTGCATGTTGTCTCTCTCTTGGCCCCTTAGAATCTTTGTCTTGTGTGAGAGTCCAGCCCTGCCTAGCCTCCCCTCCTGACCCCGCCCCCGTCCCCGGGGAGCCTCGGCCATGTGGCAGATTGGCTCTGGATCTAAGAGGCCCGCCGAGGTGTTTGATCTGCTCTTTGCACCGCCCCGCATAACATCCGCGGAACAGGAAGAGGATCTTTAATAAAGCCTCTTCATTTCCTTTTATTTTCATTTCTCTCTGCTCTCGTACCCCGCTGAAGAAACAGCTTACACCTGTTAAGATGATCCAGATGGTAAACAGCTTAAAAACCTGTAAAACAATCCACCTACGTTTAGTACGCTTTGTCCACTTCAATGCTTTCGCTACGTCCACCTGCAATAATAAACATTTCAATTGAGGATGCAACATGTATCAACAAGAGTTATTAATGGGACAGTTGACCCAAAAATGCAAATTCTGCCATCATTTACTCACCAGGTTGTTCCAAACCTGTATAAATGTCTTTGTTCTGTTTAACACAAAGGAATATAATTTGAAGAATGTCAGTAACCAACCAATCTCATCCCCCATTTACTGCCATAGTAGGGAAGATTAAATTGGAGTCAATGGGGGATGAGATCTGTTTGGTTACTGACATTCTTCCAAACATCTTTCTTTGTGTTCAACAGAACAAATACATTTATACAGGTTTGGAAGAATCTGAGGGCAAGTAAATGATAACTGTCCCTTTAACGTTTTGTAATATGAAGTTTTATTAATATTTTTCTATTTGATTTGTTTGTAGTTTTCATGTATTTTTTATTTCTAGGAATTTGTTATTTGCTTTTGTTATTTATTTATATATTTATTTGTTTGTTTTTATGTTTATTTAATGTTTTTACATTGTAAATGTATTGAATGTAAGTTTAATTCTATTTCAATTTTAGTTCAGTTACTTTACTTAAACTTATTTTAGTTTATTGCTGAGGGCTTGAGGCAACAACATTTTCAGATAATATTTAGGCTTATATTTTATTTTGATTTAAATCAACAGAAATGTGTTAATAGTTTTAGTTTTAGTCAATTATAACAATGGGTCTAATATGGACATTTTCAAGGATAATTTAAATGTATATAAATATAATTTTTATTTATGTATGTACTGTATGTATTTATACATGTATTTGTTTGTTTATTTATTAAATAATAAATGTGAACTTTTCCCCCAAAACAGGTTAAAACAACCTTTTACAGTGTAACAACAGACCTTTAACAACATCTTTCAACTCTCGGTTTAAACTGGTTTAATCTGTCTTAAATCATCCCATAGCACAAAAAACTAGTTACAGAGAGTGAAACTAGTTTGTGAGCAGCGCTTCATGTTGACTTAGAATCATGTTCCTCTTAACCCACGTCTCAGACATGTTGAGTGATGCTAGACCTTTGCTAGTCGATAATAAAACTGCCGGGGTGTAGATCCGCGCGCTAATCTGTTCGTCTTCACTTCAACAGGTCGTTGAATATATCCGGCAGAAAGAGGCTGTACCACCAACTGGCAGCCGAGTAATATTGATCTGCATGAATGAACTGGTTGAGGCGGAGGAGGAGAGTGAATGGAAGGTGTTGCCATTGATCGTAACACGGTCTTGACAGGAGCCTCTTTGTTCCCCTGAAGATTGTAACCGAGAGCGCTAATCGCTCTTTGACTAACAGTTTGTCTGATGTGTTATAGACACAAATGATCCATCTGACTTTGGTTACTAGTAACTGCTGAGACATTTAGAGGCGTTCGTGACAGACGTGCAGACAATAGCGTGAGGAACAAACAGACCGTCAGTTACGTTAGCAGCTTGAGGCAAAATGCTTTAGAGGAAGTAGGGTGTTCATTTTCCATGTTTTTCTTTATCTGCATTTTTCCTATATGTGTTCAGCACTTTATCTTCTCACTGCAGCTGTTGGAGAGTTTTGTTATATTTTCATTTATATTTATATTATTGTTTCGTCCCACAAATCAAAGATCGGGCAAGGCTGACTGGCTGGGAGGATCAAAACTCGACTGTGTTCTTTACAACTCATAAGAAAGTTAAATCAAAGATGAGATCTTTAATAACTTTAATTTAGACATCAATTAGATGAAATGTAGAGCAAATGGAATCTTTTGCTTTAGTCTCATGTGCTTCTCAGAAATTCCTGCTGAAACATAGAATGTGTAAAACTGAGCTCAAATTTGCCAGTTTGTCAGATTTTGTCTCATTTGTTTCTAATGTTATTCTTCCTAAGCAATGATATGAGAAACATCTGAGACTGATGTTATAGCTTGTTGATGATTTAAGACATTTACATTTGCTCTGATGTGATCACGAAAGATGTTTCAGAAGCAGCTAGTTGTTGAAAATGCACGCAGTCACCTTTATGCCACTCATCTATCCCGCCTAACCCTAACCCCTAACCCTAAGTTGTGAGAGCACAACAGCAAATGCCAATATAACGCTCGATACTGGCCCGGTACGACACACGGTCAGAGCCGCTTCTCCAAACCACATAACCCTCACAGACTTTGATAATGGACCGTTAGTAGAGCCACCGAGCCCGATGGGATCTGTCCCAAAGAGGAACTCCAGCATTCTTTGTCGATGTGGTTAACAACTTGGAGATGCAAAACGTGTCCTTGTCCATTTGTCGGTTGCTAATTTATTTATCTGTGGATTTGGCTTGGTTGTCGCCTTGTGGATAGACGTTCCCATTTGCTAGAATGTTCTTCTGGCTAATTTGGTAGGCCTTCATCCGCATAATAGTTTAAGTGAAGGATAAAAGAGAAGAAACTGACCTGCTGAAGGATGGAGATGACGGTGGAAATGACTTTTAGCGTTTGACTTTGAGTTATTAATTGATTTTGTGGGTGACTAATGACTTTTTATTGAGCAGTTTTGTAATGACCCAGATGGGTGGAAAGGCTAAACTGACCGCACCAAACTCTGTGACCTACATATGAGAACAGCTTTCGTAACATAGGGTTTAAAAATTGCTTAACTGGTCACCAGTCACTTCAAACTGCAACTAGAGATAAAATAATCTGGACACATTTGATGAGAAATGTTTGAGTTCATATCGAGATCTTCTGATTGCAGACTTGACAAATCTAAGCTCAGTTTGACACATTTTTAACATCTCTTCCACCTCAGATCATCTTGACTGGAAGAGACGTTCAAATGATATCATTTTGAAAAGTTTAGGATTTTTACTGAGGATTCTGCAGCTCAAACAGGATAGCTTGACTGTTGATGATGTAACAACTAGTTGCTAGGCAACCATACATCCAGTCCAAGACCCAAATGATACCAATTAGCCAAGGACTCTTCATGCATGCACCATTTTGATTGTTTTTCACCATAGGGATGACCCCATATAGCTGTTAACGGCGAGTGTGTGTGTACGTCTGATCTCTGAGTCATTGTCTAAGAGCCCATCTGCCCCGACTGACCGCAGGTCATCCAGACCTGATCCAGATCCAAGACTCTCCCTCAAACAAAGCAGTTTCGCTCGCCACAGCGGCCCGTGTGGTCCACTCTGTATAATCACAGACCACAACACAACAACATAACAGGCGAGTGCCAGACGGGTTTTTAATGTTGCTGTCTGTGAGTAAACAATATCCGTCTGTATTGAGGGGTAGACAGACAAGGAAATACTCAAAGTTGGTGAATGAGACTTTTAATTAAACACTCTTGATGTGAACAATAGTTGTTTTCACAGAGTTTCAAACTGTCTGGGTGATTCAGTTTATTGCAGATCAACAATGAGTAAACGTGTTTAACACTGACGTGTCAGGGCGTATAGAGAATGCATTGTTCTGTATAGAACACATTGTGTTTAAAATGTATGTATACGCTACACACACAGGGTCAAAAAGATTTCGATTTTCTATACTCAAACCCAGACATTGGGTTACATTAACCCAGAAAATGTTTATCTCTGACCCAACAATGAGTTAAACAACCCAGCATTTTGGATTTAAACAGCCCAGCATATGTTAATCACAACCCAATGGTTGGGTTTGTCCCTTTTTGACCCAACGTTGGCTTTAACATAGCCCTGCAATTTTTTGAGTGTTGCTTCACAAAGAAATTAATATATTTTGAATATGTATATAAAACAGTTGTTGAGCGGAATACTTGGTTCACAATGCCATTCAATATACAATACTGTGGTTCATGTACTAGCGTCACCACATTTAAAAAATACCTAAATCCTGAAAAAGAAAAAATTAGACAAGAAAGGGTTTCTTTCTGAAACATTAATTTGTCAATATTTGTTTTGTACAGAAGTTCACATTGACTGTAAATAAAAATCATAATCCCCAAAATATTATTTCAACATTACTTTTGAATAACATTATTAAAAGATGCATTCTATCTAAAAGCGAATGCTCATCCAGACCTGCCTGAAAAACCTGTAACCACACCACCACAAATGTACGTCATTTCGTGGTATGACTTGACTTAGACCGCCCAAATCAATATGCAAGTAAGTAGAGCGTACTTGTAAATCTAATTGTATCGTCACCGTGGCAGCCATGTCGTGGAGACACTGTGTGTTTTGTTGCGAAAAGAGGTCCTCTTTGTTTGCCCCTCTAGAAGATGAGACAAGTAAAAACGAATGGTTTAATTTTATTGACAATACTGTTCCACAACAGAACAATCCGAATATTCAAGTGTGTGCAGCACAATTCACAGATGATTGCTTCACGAACCTGTGAGAGATCAAGACTGGCTGTGCACAAAAGCTTTTGTTAAAAACCATTTCAACTTCGCAAGGACAGTCTGGCGCTTCATATTCAAAACCAGTAAGTTAAAGACTTTGTTGAGGACTTACACGAGTTGAGTTTGTTGTGTGTTTGTAGCGCACGTTGTTTCTTTGTGTGATCTACAAATGCACGCAAGCGTGAAAAAAAAAAACATAAGTCCTAATAATCAGTAATTATGTACCAACTAGAGGCAACACATGTTATGTTTATTGTCTTTGTTGAGTCGCGACGAGACGTGGCGTAACACTGGTTGATCAAGAAGGTCCAAAGCGTGCACATTATTTATTATGTTACCATTCCCTTCTGTAATGTTAGCTTGTTTCTCTCTCACACAAACTCTGTATAATGTATATGGTTGTTTGTTTTATGGTCTTTATTATGTCATGTATAAAAGTTAAAACAGTTAGCTATTATGTTTTTTGATAAAACCTTACCAATCCTGCTCAAGTCGGGCTGGCAGAGTGGATGTGTCGGCTTTATCATCTTTATTTTCTGGATCAGATTCAGGCTTGAATTGATAGAAGGAAGTACTGATGACATTTTATCACCTGTCAGTACAATTGCTTTGGAACCTGATGTTCCGAATGTGGTAAGAGGCGTTACATTTCCATCACACGCTTGTAGTATTTGACCAATCACTACGCACTGGTTAACTGGCCAATCACAGCACACCTCGCTGTTCAGAGCAATGAGCTTTGTAAAAAATCTGCATGTTTCAGAGGCGGAGCAAAGAGGAGATACAAACATGCATGTTATGCGGAAAATACAGTGTTTATAAACCTTAAATCATGTATACAAAGTGCATTACATCTAAAGCAAACAATAATTTTCGTTTTAGCGTGTCATATCACCCCATTAAATCCAAAATGAAAACAGACAAAAAAACAATACAATTACATATAATTATATATAGTGATGCAGATTACATGTGGCAGTTCAATTAATAGGACTAAACAGATGTCATATAGTAAAATAAATGTTGTAGAATAGCCTACATATATTAGAATTTTTTGTATTGCGATGTGTGTGCGCACGTGAGTATATGATACATTAAACAAATAGTTTCGCTCAAATGATTCGCAGCACATTTTAAATATTTGTTATCATTTAGTCAGTGCTTAACTCTGGGGATGGAGAATTTTATTTTCTTTTTGGTCCAGTATTAAAACACATGGTTTTCCAATAGGAAAGTGCAATTACTTATAGGTTGTTCTTTAATCGGAGTGCAGTTCTCTGTTAACTTAAACTTTAGATGTTATTTAACAGTGGACATACAGTAAGAGTATGTATGAGGGAAAGAACCCTAACCTTTTTCAAATCAGTTACAGTTTCCTTCTCTTCTGAAAGTCCTTGTTTAGACGTGTTACATTGTTGTAGAGTCAAATAAAAAATATATATTTAAATTGTAGTTTCACGTTAGATTCAAACCAAAAGCTGTTTGACATTTCATCTTGAGCTGTTAAAGAGATGATCGTCAGTTTCCAGCATCTTCCTTCTCCAGGTTTCTGCTCGTGTCTCTTATCATCTAACTGCTGCTTCTCATTTCCTCGCTCATCTCCGGCTCCAGACATCCCCACATCCTCCAGTTCTCGCCCCCGAGGCCCCAGTTACCGTACGGCCCTTTTCCTCAGACTCCCTTCGTTCCTTCATTGACTTCTGTTTATTCACTTTTCTTGAGTGCTTTATCAAACTTTGTCTTGTATTAGATTTTTATTGAGAACAAACCAGTACGAGATGAAACGTCTCATATTGAATTCGAGATGAATTTCTCTGTATTTGGAAATCATCGCATGCTGTGTGTTTTAGGATTTCAAAGTCAGTGTGTGTGTATGAGACACATTTTACAGGAAACCTTGAAATTTTAAACGTCAATATTTCACAGGGTCTTACTGGAACGCTTTACCCAAAGATAATATAAATGAATCTATTTGTCTAACTTGCCTTAATAATAAAATCATAAATGACAAAAAAGAGCATCATTCTTTAGAGTGTCAATATATGAACAAGAAGCAAAGTACAAGGGGGTTGGATGGGGGTCTACTTAATTCTGTCATCATTTATTTACACTTAACATTTTTGTGTTCTGTAGAATAAAGAGAGTCATACATATAATTGGAATAATGTTTAATTTGTGTTCTGTGGGTTAGGGTGTGCGTGTGTGTGTGTGTGCATTCATGTGCGTTTTAGTTTTAGTTCTGCTGTGCCCACTCATCCATTCAAACTGCACTAAATGTTGCCTGAGGCACATCTCCAGCCATCTTTCAGCTCCCTCCCACACACACACACACCGCTCCGGGCCTTGGCCATACCAGGACAGAAAACACACACTTCAGACTTAAAGCAAAGACTCAAGACCATCAGACATGCACCAGATCACTGTAATATTAACATCTGACAGAGAAACATTGAGTTAATTCATCCCATGTGCCGGAAAATCTGTCAGTATTTTCTCAGGAAGTGCTCGGCACTTTAAGTGTCCACTGTACTGAAGGGCCTTCTGAATTATTCACGTCGACTCGTGACCCATTCCTGCCGGACTGCAGTCCTCTTGGAGTTCTCAGTTGTGTTTCATTTAGGATTCACCTCAGTCTCCGATATTTCTCTTAACCTTGCTTTAGAAAAAAAGAGACTGTCATTGTTCAAATCCAATGTTAGCATTTAATGTCAGCATGCACCAATCTGGTGTCTCTTTACAGCAGATGAGACCTTTGGGAGCTGTGATGGAGGTATGTAGTTATATATGACTTTGTGTGTAGTTTGTGAGACACTGATGAGACACAGACAGGTGTTTGCTGATAGATAGACAGACACAGGCCGGTTCAGAGGATCATGGGAAAATTATTTTGTCACACTACGATGACGTCCGAATGGATGTGTGATCAAAAGAGAACATTCTGATCAGCAGAAATGTAAATACAGCTGCATTGTGGGAGCGTGTGTGTGTGTGTGTGGTCTCAATTTGGTCCCGAGCTATTTTTTGTCTAAAGACCTCTGTGACTCTAGTGCTCACATCTTCACACACAGTTATAGTGTATACACAGGTATAGAATGTTTTACTTATACCTAATATCATTGAGTACATTACATGTTGCTAAGGTAAATGGTTGCTTTGATGATATTTTTGCATATTTTTTCAAATCTGTAAAGCGGCATGGTATCAATCCTCATTGTGAAAAGTGCTACAGAAAAAAACATTATTAATCTAATAGGTATTCAATTATGTGGCACTGTCAAATAGATTTGACACATTTTTTAAGTATTTCTTTTCAATTCTGGGCAATTTTTGGTTATATAAAACTACAAGTACAGAGCCAAGAAATCCGGTAAGCATTTACCCAAACAGAGTAATTATTTTTACCTAAACTTTTCAAACATTTATTTTCTGAAATCAAATAAAATACAGGCCTAAATCTAATTTTAAAAATGTTTGTCTCAGCCTCAGAGTTGCGCCCACTGATGGTTGGCTGAACGTCTGATGCATAATGCACACTCTCTTGGAAAAACTTCAGAAAGCTCGAAGTCGTCAATAGATTGGTTCAAATGTACAGGATTTCCGGAAGACATGCGTGTTTGCGTTCTTCAGAGGTCCGTTTGGAAACAACACAAAGCCGTCGTGTTTACATCGGTTTACATTTGTTACAATGAGAATTCATCATGATCGACTAAGCGCTGAATTCCTAAAAGTATACGAAGATCACGGCATAAACTCATAAACGTTGTTGCTGTTAACTTTTGACACATTCATGAATATACACCGGTCTGTTACTGCAGGGACATTTCCACGCCTCTAAACATGACATGACAAGTAAAGTAGTAAAGGCAATAAGAAAGGAAATAAAAGAAACTCACCTAAAATATACATATATTTTTAAATAAGCTTAAATCATAAAAAAGTTATACAATATAAAACCACATAACAAAATACAATTAAAATGATATATAATTATAAATGAGAGATTTTTTTTAATCAGACTAAATTATTTTCATTTGAAACTGTAAAAATACTGATTTATTATTAGGGTTTGTTTTAACGGTAAGGTGAAGTTTAGGGGATACAATACAGTTTGTAAAGTATACAAATCAATACATCATTGGTAAGTCCCCTTAAAAGATGGAAATCCAATGGGTGCGTGAGTACAAGAAAAATATGCAAAGTGCAAAATTCTGTAGAAATGAAGCTTAATCCAGCTCAATGCAAATGACTTTAAATACAAACACACGATGCATACAGTACAGTACAGTAATTGACATTGTAAATGTTTGTTTTTCACACGCAGCAGTTTTGAGTTCCGTTTGAACAGACATGTCTTTAAGATAAAACGTCTTGTCTTATAACACAATGTGCTGAGTGATAACTTTAATAACCTGTTGTAACACTTGAGACAAATTTTTGATAAACTGTGTGGGGTGATAGCCTATGATCCCTTATAATGAAGTGTGTGTAGGCTGCTCACTATAGGTTTTAGAACAGTGTGTGTGTCAGAGAGAGCGCACAGTATTCAGTAATACAGGAGGCTTTCCTAAAACGATTTAATCTGACATACAATCTGGAAACTTTCCTGAATCCTGGAATACAGGCTTAATACAGCCACTATACAAAAGCGGAGATCAATTGGACCCTGCTAACTACCGAGGCATTTGTGTGAAGACTCTGTAGTATCCTGAATACTCCAATTCAAGCTTTCCTCACCAAACACAATGTCTTAAGTAAAAGTCAGATCGAATTTCTACCTAACCACTGCACCACCGACCACATCAAAAGACACACAAAAGACATGAGTCAATGAGCACGTCGATCATAACAAAATGATGCATGCTTTGTTGATTTAAAAAAAGCATTTGATTCAATATGGTATGACGGCCTATATTATAAAATTCTACCATGACATCATTAAATCCATGTACACAGAAAACAAATGCAGAGTTAAAATTGGCGATTAAACGAACAGAATTGTTCACTCAGGGGTGGGAAGTAAGACTGGGATGCAACTCGAGTCCAACTCTGTTTAACTTCTATATAAATGACTGACACTTCATACAGGCAAAACTGAACAAAACCACATCAGAATAAACTAATTGATCGAAGAAATTCAAAAGTCATCTTTAGATCATTGGGAAAAGGAAAGTAAAAACCAAAGTAAGCTAGAATGTTATCGGACCCTAAACAGAAAATACAATCTGTCCCTTGTTACAATCAATGCACAAGTTTACTTTTATTAAATTCTCATGTTTCTGCCTAAAAATACATTTGATAGAAATCTATTTATTTGATAACATATTCATTTGTTTTGAAATGTATTTTCACATATTTTTATAATAATTTGATATTTCATTTTATATTTATGTCTTATTTAGCACCTTATTTTAATTTGACTCTAATGTTTGTACTTATTGTGTGTCTTTTGTATGTTCAATGCTTAGGCAATATTTTAAGAACACACAATCATGCCGTGAAATTGAGAGAGAGAGGATAGTGTAGAGTGTTTTGCGCTGTCACTTGGCTGTGCTGCTAAACGATATGTCAGAAAATCAATTAATTACTTTTAAGCAGCAGTTAACAGCATCCACACAATACAGACCCATGAATTATTAAAGAGAGAAGAGCTGCCCCCCACATCCCTTAACTAAACTCCCCATATACAGTACAGTAGTGACGGACAGACACAATGCAGTTTAATTGCTCAGTTGTTTCTCTTTCATCGCTCAGGAGATTTAGATTAGATTAGATTAGATTCAACTTTATTGTCATTTCACATATACAAGTACAGTGTAACGAAATGTAGTTTAGGTCTAACCAGAAGTGCAGTTAGCAAGTGCAGGATATACAGTTAGAATAAATACAGAATACAATTTGAGAGAATATAATACAGTGGGCATGGACTATACAAATATTTTGCAGTAGGAATGTTCTATGAAAATATGACAGTAGGTATATACTATGAACAATATATACAGATGACTATATACTATGAACATTAATGTACAGGTGGCTATGAACAAATAATAATTTAGACTAAAATAGTGCAAGTGACTTAGGTATGCATAAATTATTAACATTGGCTTTTAAAGTTGCAGTGCAATAGGTGAGTTAATGCAGTTATTAAAGTTACAGTGGAGTATACGAGTTAATGCAGTTAATAGTTTGCAGTCCAGAAGATGAGTTAATGCAGTTTATAGGTTACAGAGCAGTAGATTAGTTAATGCAGTAATTGAAGTTACAGTGCAATAGATGAGTAGATGCAGTTAATAGAATTACAGTGCAGTAGATAGGTTAGTGCAGTTATGGAAGTGGTCCATTAGTGCAAATGAGCATTCAGTTAAATATTCCTGGTGTGCAAGTGAGCAGTATAGAGTGCAAATGATGCTGTGTGTGTGTAAACAGTCCGGTAGAGCAGATAACATGAAGTACTGGTGTGTACAGTTCAGTCATGCATGCAGCCCTGTAGTGCAATGTAAACAATGTTATAGCAGCATTGGAGTTAAAGGTAAGAGAGGTAGTGGAATCAGTTGGGGGAGAGTTCAATAATGAAACAGCTATGGGAAAAAAGCTGTTTCTTAGTCTGCTGGTTCTTGTCCGGAGGCACCGGAAGCGCCTACCGGAAGGCAGGAGAGTAAACAGTCTATGAGCGGGGTGAGAGGAGTCCTTGAGAATGCTGCGAGCTCGACGCAAACAGCGTTTCTTCTGGATGTCCTCAATGGCAGAAAGTGTAGTCCCTGTGATGCGCTGGGCTGTTTTCACCACCCGCTGCAGTGCCTTGCGCTCAGCAAGAGAACAGATGCCGTACCAGACTGTGACACAGTTGGTCAGGATGCTCTCTCTCGTGCAGCGATAGAAGTTCACCAGGATAGTTGAAGACAGTTGGTTCTTCTTCAGTGTCCTCAGAAAGAAGAGACGCTGGTGAGCCTTCTTGACCAGGCATGAGGTGTTGGTGGTCCAGGACAGGTCCTCCGAAATGTGAGTCCCCAGGAACTTAAAACTGGAAACACGTTCAACAGCCATCCCATTAATGTGGATGGGGTCGTGTGTGCCTCCTTTCGCCTTCCTGAAGTCCACGATGATCTCCTTTATCTTGGAGGTGTTAAGGAGCAGGTTGTTGTCGGTGCACCATGTGGCCAGATGCCGGACCTCCTCCCTGTATGCAGTCTCATTGTTGTTGCTGATGAGACCAATCACTGTTGTATCGTCTGCAAACTTGATGAAGGAGTTAGATCCGTTCACAGGCCTGCAGTCGAGTGTGAAAAGGGAGTAGAGAAAGGGGCTCAGTACGCAGCCCTGTGGTACACCAGTGTTGAGGGTGGTGGTGGTGGAGCAGATGGGGCCTAACCTAACAAGCTGAGGCCTGTTCATCAGGAAGTCCATAATCCAGTTGCAGGTAGGGTTGTTGATGCCTAGGTTTCCAAGTTTGACGATTAGCTTGGAAGGGATGACGGTATTGAAAGCAGAACTGAAGTCTACGAACAGCATACGTGCATAAGTGTCCTTATTGTCCAGATGTGTGAGCACGGAGTGCAGCGCCATGGACACTGCATCATCTGTGCTCCTATTGTTGCGATAGGCAAATTGGTATGGGTCCAGTGTGGGTGGTAGAGAGTCCTTTAGGTGTGCCAGGACCAGCCGCTCAAAGCACTTCATGACAATTGGTGTGAGTGCTACAGGGACAGGTTGAAATGCGAGCTGCTCCGAACATACCCGGAGTACGCGACCAGGGATGCCATCTGGGCCAGCAGCCTTGCGCGCGTTGATCCGACTTGCATTGTGCATTGTGAGCATCAGTGGCGTTAAGTGAGATGATTGGGTGGTCAGCAGAGGGTGTGAGCTTGGTAGCTGTTTCCTTGTTGTCTCTCTCAAAGCGAGCATAAAAGTCATTAAGCTCGTTCAGGAAGACGGCATCTGTGGCTATGGGGGTGGAGTGTTTGGGTTTGTAATGCCCAGCCACATGCGTCGAGGGTCAGAATTGGAAAAAATGCTCCTCTAGCTTCAGCTTATAGCAGTGCTTGGCCTTTTTGATACCCCTCTTCAGATTTGCCCTAGAAGTATTTAATGCAGTTCTCAGTTGTGTGTCAACTTAGTCTCAGATGTTTCTCCAAAAGTTTCTCAGAATAAAAAGAGAACAGTTGTTGAAATCCAGGAAGAGTCGGAGGTTAAAATGAATGTAGATTGTAGAGGTATAATCATCTTTTTTTGACAAACGTTTGAGTTGATATTGAGATCTTCACTAATATTGACTTTTGATTGCAGACGAGACAAATCTGAGTTCAATTTGACACATTGTTGACATTTCTTCTCAAACTCTCATGACAGACACGTTTGTCACATTTCTGACTCTTTCTCAGGAGAAAATATTATCTGCAAAGAAAAGGTTCTGTGGATGCTAAAGGTGTGGAACTATGCAGTCCAAAAAAGAACCTTTAACGAACCTTTCCCAGATTCAGAAGAGATTGTCTCAACATTGTCTCAATATAAACATTATAAAAAGATTTGAGTTGTACTATTTACATTTATTTCAAACATATTAGCTGTTTATATAAGTCATCAATTAAGTCAAGTCAAGTCAACTTTATTTAAATAGCGCTTTTTACCATTTCCATTGTTACAAAGCGACTGTATTTAATTAACTGATTGATTTCTCCTAATGTTTTTTGTTTCAGACAAAAAATAATATTTAATGAAATGTATTTCATATGCAAATAACAACATACGGTATACTCTAAAAAACAATGTGTAGGTTTTTGTTGTTTCGACTTACAATTCAACTTAAAAATATGAATTCAATATATTTGATGCAAACTTGTTGTGTTGACTTATATTTATAAATTGAATTATCTCCAAATTTTAAGTCAAACAGGTCCTTTTGTTTTTCAATTGAACCAACAATTTTTTGCTATAGTTAAAACATTGCAGGGTATTAGCTCTTTCCAGTTGTACAGTAAATAAATGTATTGCATGATATCCCCTCTTTAAATGACCCTTCTTATTTAATCTGAACGTTTGCTAGGTTTGGCCTCATTGATTGTTGGGCCTCAGGAAGGGATTATTGATCCTCTGTGCCCAGTAGTACCGGCCCCGGGGTGGGTCGTCTCTAGGGGCGCAGGGGACAGACTGCCTCTGGGCAGAGACTAAATCTGTGCCATCTTCCATAAGTGTGTCTGAGGTGCTGATAGTTTCAAAACTGGACAGACAGCACTATATGCAACCCATCTTTGTGGGATGAGCAATGACAGGAGCTACATACCCACATATGTAGCTCCTGTAACATCACATAGTTGTGATGTTACGACCGTTGTGACTTACTGTGGCTTACCAAACCTTTCCTGCTACCCAAAGTCATACAGGTCCTTTGAAAACTGAGCTGTGGGTTGAATCGTGTTTATTCCATTGTCATCTTTGACACGATTGACCTATTGACGACCAAAATAGCATCTTTGTATGAGCACCATTCAACAAGCACATGTTGAGATATCTGTCATGTGCACAAATTTGTTTAAAGTGCATGTTTATGATGTCTAAAATTGATGTTTTAAAGTTGTCTTTCTCTCTCTGGCTGAACGTGAATATGTGAAACGGCGAAGGAGATTTAATGCAGTTCTCAGTTGTGTTTCTTTTGAGTCTCAATTTAGCTTCAGATGTTTCTCATAAAATTGTAAAATGACAAAGACTATGGAGGTGAAAATGAATGTAGATTGTAGAGTTATAATAATCTATATTTGAGTAAATGTGATGAGAAATGTTTGAGTTGATATTGAGATCTTCAGTAATATTGACTTTTGATTGCAGACGAGACAAATCTGAGTTCAGTTTGACATATTGGTGACGTCTCTTCTCAAACTCTCATTACAGACACATTTGTCACATTGATGACTCTTTTTCTCAGGAGAAATATCTGAGACTTAAGCAAACGTTTCCATTTTATCACAATAACGTCTGAGAGAAATAATTTAAATATCGAAGAGATTACGTCACAGGATTTTGGGATTAGATATCCAAAAAAAGTCTATATTTTTTTAAGTAGAGCAAAGAAACTTTGTGAAAACAATGTGAATTTTGTTCATATCTTTCACGTCATCTGCCTAGAATCAGTTCATCCACGACCTCCATTTTCACAGCATCCAGAAATCCCGAGATGGAGGAGAAATCATTGCCTAAATGAAATTAGAAGGTCAGAATAGCCTTGGGGCAGAGAGATGGGTCTGTCTCCTGAGGCAATGGTTACTGATGGGATATATTAGTCATGACTGCATGTCATCTTTCCCTCCATCACCTCTTCATAATCTGGATTTTTTTGTAATCTGGTGCGTGCTGGTGTATAAAAGCAGAGGGAAAAGAGCAAGTCCTTATTTCAGGTGCAAAACTTTGGATTGGGTTCGTCCCGTCAGAGCGAGCAGAAATGAATTCGGCGTCCTTCAAAGCATCCGCACCGCTCTCGTGGGCTATGTACTTCATGAGGAAGGGCCGAAGCAGCAGCGCACTTTTTGGTAAAGTCCAAACTGTCACTCATAAATGTTTTGATATTATTTAGATTAGAATTTTGTTCTCCCTTTCTTTACATTGCATGTTGTTTTTCTTTGATGTCGATTCATATCTTCTTTTGTTTCTTTTTTTTCTTGCTTTAAAATATAAAAGAGGAACCGCTCAAATAGGGAAATACAACTTTAGTGTGTGTGTGTGTGTGTGTGGTTGTATGATTCCATCAGGCCTTAAAGCAGGATTTTATTTGTCAGAATAACAATTTTAAATCACAGGATATATACAATGATTTTTATATTATTTTAAGGTGTTCACTTTGTTTTCTGGATATTTTCTGGAAATTTTCAGCTGCCCTGAATTTCATGTAATATAGAATTAGCTATGTTATATAAAAATAAGTAAATTGAACTGAATTAAATTATCTCTTTAATATCTCGATTATTTCTCTAACCATCAGTGGCATTTAATAGAGCGCAAATGGAAATATTTGCTTAAATTTTCATTCATTTTTATATTATAAGCTTTGTTATAAAAAATATATTTTTGTTTAGGATATGACCCTCCATGGCTGAACTGAACATGATCACATATTTGCAACCTTGCGATGCTTGTCAATATATTTTATGGCCGACTACAAGCACTATTGATCGCTCAACTTTCAGAGATCAGATTACTCCAATTCAGTAAAACAGAAGAGGAGGATCCTGGACATCCAGACCCGCGGAGCCTTTGTGCTAGAAAATCATTTATGATTGGCGTGTGTGCATGTTATATTTTCCCTGAAATTGATCGTTGGTTTCACGTTCGGGCCAAGATAACAGTATTTTTTGGTATGTGTGTGTGTTTTAATTTTACCAAAGTTAACTTGAATTGGTAACCTCAAGTGCATCACTTTACCTTTTTTAAGCAGAACATAAAATAATCCTCAACTGAGACTTCATGACACATGAGTAACAGATCTCATGACACAGCATTTTAACAAATGAATCAGTTCATGTAGAAATCAAAATCTTTAAGTTCTTTGTGTTATTGTTGTGAAATGAAGCTGCACATTGACTCGTTTTACTTATTCTTAGTCAAGGCATAGAGATAAAAGTGCATCTCGCAACAGTAAATCAGTCGAGAATAGATTGTATGTTGATATATGTTCTGTCAGTATCTGAAATTGGAATGAACATTGTGAATTTTATACAGTTTGTCATTAAGTGTATCTTTCATCAAAAGGCAGACTCAACCTTTTACACCAAATTAGCAAAACCTGGGGATTTTAGCAGCCAGATTAACTGTTCCTCTTTTAAAACATTGGGAGTGTTGTCTTGGATACATGTAATTTGCAGTTCTCAGGTGGTTAATGGTGGTTGAAAAACATTTGCATTGTCTGGCACATCCACATCATAACATGCTCCATGAGATTCATATAAAATCTAGTGCTGCCCCCTTTTGGCTACAGAATACGAATTATAACTGCGATCAGACATCTGCTCTTCGGTTCACACTCAGACCCTTGCTCTTCCTGTTCCTTGTCGTCATTTATTTTAGTAGAGGATAGACCTTTCTATATAACATTCTTTACCTATTTTGGAAAGTCTGTAACACTATGTTTATTGCGTGTGCACATTGTGTTTGTTTGTTACAGTACAATCACATCTTCTCATGAACACGATAATGCTTTGAAGATGCAGCTCTTGTTATTTTGCATTTGACAATAACAATAACAAAACTTCACGTAGATTCACCTATCACAAAACTAATATTCACATTTTAAGACAAAACCATTTTATATATATTTTTAAGTAACTGGATGTAATCTTGTACTCTTTTTGACGTCTGTTTATTTGGCAGTTTTAAAAACATTTGTATTTATTTTAAATCAAATGTTCATGCGCATTATATATCATTTAAAATAAACCAAGTTATTATTTACTGTCTTTTTCTTTCATCTCTTCATCGTGTCGGTTAATCTTTACTGTCACGTGACCGGTAACTTCAAACCAAACGATTCAAAACAAATTAACATTGCGACGAGAGCGCGCGTCGAAGCACGCTCGAGAGGAATTCCATTGACTGCTCGTTCCCCCATTCGGATGGGCCTCTAATTGGTCGAGCCTACTGAGTGTTGTCAGTCGAGGCCAATGAGAAAGCTCGAAGGGACGGCGTATGCAAATATCTCCCCGGTCTGGCATTCCTGTGCTGAGCATTGCCAGTAAAAGCCGCGTCGCTGCCGCGAGAGTCACTCACCGCACCATCATTCCCACTGCAAAGCGACGTCCTGGAAGCGCCGTGGGCTGGATTCAGGAAGAATATTTTCTCCTAACAGCTTATGTTCATAGAAAGACAACAGAGTACATCTTCTTTTTCTTCCAGGTGAAAGTGAACCGCAAAAACGCGTGCGTCAGAGATAGCGTGTCCAAGGTGCGCAACTTTACGCACGCTTTCTAACGGATAGGCTACGCGGGTCAGCTCTGATGATTCCTTCTGAAAGAGGAAGAATATCGAAGTGTTCACGAAGTTCAGTCTAAAGACTGACTTAAAGTCTTTTCTACCTCGTCGAGCGGATAGTAACGAAAAGTTTCTACGTTGCGCTTCGGCTCTTGCTGTTCCGCGCATCTCAGCTGCGCGTCTGGAGACTTTGGATCCTGATCCGGTGTGAGAAGCTCTCAAAACATACAAATGGTTTTTCTTTGGGACGCCAAATACGGTAAGATGTATTTCTCAAGTCTCTGGACACAGGGCTATTTTGACTTCGTGTTTAATAATATCTCGACGTTGGCAGCTTTTAATATCCACAGTATTTCATATCTGAACCTGCTGGTGATTTAGATGTGACATTTAATAGGCATAGACGCTCCTCGTTGTTATTTTTAATATAAGCCTCCCTCTCTCTCTCTCTCTCTGAGTAAAAGAGACAACCATTCTTGTTCTCGAAGCAGTAATAAAGTAAAATAGTAACAGTACAAAGAATTAGCGAATAGCATCTTTAAATAATAAAGCAATTCACTGCAGACTAAAGATTAACATGATTAAAATGCGAATGTAACATTTATTAAGTCGTTAAAGGGATAAAGAATTAAAAAGTGTAATAGACTGAAACTGTTTTATTGTTTGGTAAAGTTTTCACATCTCATTCGTTTATGATATAAATCTTCTCCCAAATGTGTCTGTGTATTTTAAGCGTACGGCAACTCTCTCTTTTCCATCACCTAGGTCCTACTCTTATTCCTCTCTCTTTATAACCGCAAATACTCATCGTCACCAGCTCCAGTTTTGAGCTGATCCAGTGCTTCTGCATTTATATTGGGTGGCGCGTCCGTGCCACAGCAGGTCCTTCCTACAGTAGCGTTTATCGCACTCATGTGCCAGTGGTTGAATAAATGTGCTTTTAATGGTTTAATTTGCCTCTTTATAATCTAAAGATGTATACTGCAAATGCGTAGGTGAAATGAGAAAAAAACGCAGTAACATAATAGTGTGGATGGAATGAGATCCTTACAGTATGTTACAGTGGTTTTGGGGTCAAAATAAATGGTGAGGTTTATTGACATACCTAATCAAATATATCATTTTGTTTATAAAAAAAATATAAATCTATAAAGTGTGTAGTCTATAGTTTTGTAATAAACTACATACTATACATCAAAATTTCAGATAGATCAGAACTTGAAATTGCATAACATTGAATTTCACTAAAGTGTGATTCAATTTAAGACATTTCTCATCCAGTCAGATTCTACAGACAGTTATTTAATAAAAAAATTTGCATGCAACATTGTATCTTAGATCTTAAATAAGTTAAATAGTTTTATTAAAATGAATGCAATACTTAAATAATATAATTTGACATCAACGTGAATTGAGGTGTTTTATTCTTAACATATGATGAGTTGAACAACAATGAAACGAAATGTGATGTTTCTTGCTTCCTGTTTCAGAACCTGCGCCTGGGCGACGCTTCACGCCTCCCTCGACCACCCTGAGCTCAGGGAAGATGAACGAGGGCTTGCCCCTGGGGGCTCAGGAGAGCAGCGGCGCCGCCCTGGTGGGCAAACTGCGGATGGCTGACCGGAGCATGGTGGAGGTGCTTTCCGACCACCCGGGAGAACTGGTGCGCACGGACAGCCCAAACTTCCTGTGCTCTGTACTGCCCACACACTGGCGCTGTAACAAGACCCTACCCATCGCCTTCAAGGTACCGGACCACCGTCTGCTGTTTCCTTTCAACACCGTCTGTGTTACACACCCAATTTTACAGTGTCTTTAAATGGAAAGTAAGAGTCTTTGTTACTTGTGAGATGCGCTCACATTGGATTTGTCACATTGAATTTTATTCGCTATAAAGTGTTTTGACACAGACCAAACATACCAAACTAAACTTAAAGGATTAATTAATGCAAAACGCCACTCGTGCTGTATATTCCAAGTGTCCTAATGGCAAACATGTTTGCTAAACTAAACAATTATCCTTTCATTTATGAAAGTTTAGACTTTGGGGGTAAAAATTACATTTAATTTTTTGGTTGAAGAATTTATTTAATATCGAAATTATCATAATAAATGATTTCTAGGAGATCATTGTGCAAAAATGATCATCTGTCGTAAATATTTTTAGCTGAATGAAAGGACAATAACATAATGTATCATTATAAAAAAATGCAGTTCTGCCTCAAGCTTTAAAATCTTAAAAATATCTTGTCCAATTTGACAATTTTGCTTCAGTCTTTTAACATCCTTAAATGCTTTGGAGGGATACGTCTGTAATTGTTGTTAATCTGCTGCGGTCACGGGTGACCTCAAGTTCTTTCATCATCGCGTTTGGCAATCGATGGCATAAATGTGACCCACCCAGTCTTGCCAACGCTAAAACGTAATGAATGATCCTGCGAGAGTTTTTCGCTGGACTCAGGACTGTTACTGTACTGACATTTACAGTTAATATGCAAATAACCTGCTTATTCTGTTTAGATGTGGAGATATTGGCCATGACGCAGGGCAGCGGAGACGATTTGAATGTTATTTGTGTTTTATTTTCACCATCACGTCTGCCCATGTGTTTTCATGATAAAATGTCTATTGATGCTGCAAATTTAACAACAATAAGACAAATTAAATAAGAAAAAAACGTCGACTTGTACAACATGTTTTATAATTTTTTGCTATCTAATTGTATTATTCTTGTTTTGTTATTGTGTTTTAATGAATGTGCTGTTGCATGCGGAATTTCTATAATTGTTTTGTGTCTAACATATATTATCATTCACCGGACGGCAGGTGGTGGCTCTCGGCGATATTCCCGATGGAACGCTGGTGACAGTAATGGCGGGGAACGATGAGAATTACTCGGCAGAGCTCCGCAACGCCACAGCCGCCATCAAAAACCAAGTTGCCCGATTCAACGACCTGCGTTTCGTGGGCCGCAGTGGAAGAGGTGAATATATGATACCAAAATAGATTTTCTCTTGGCTTTGTGTCACCCTGCACGATGCTTTTAGCCGGTTGTGTGGAACAGATGTTGGCTTGCATATCTCTGATTGTAGAAATATGACACACACAGTATATCTTGTACTCTGAAGGACCATATTGGCTCCTAGACACAAGCAAGTGAGGAGGACGTCCCCAGATGTCCCCGAAGGATGGTTTTCTCAGATTTAGTGGACAATTTGCATGTTTGTTCGAAGGAAACGGTCGATGCAGTCATACCGCAGACAATAACGAGACATTTTAATTCCCTTTTGTGTTTGATGTACGAACGCACACATCAGACCTTTACACCTGACACTTCTGTTTCCTGTGCGTCTGGTCGACAGTCAGACAAAATCAGGTGCAGTCAAATACGGCAGTCTTATCTATTTAAAGCATAACCCATTATGTACACTAGCTAGACATCCACCCCATCCAGTGTTTTGTACTGCTGACTCAACAAGTGTAGGACTGTTTAACAATTTCATCGGGCTGTGGGCGGAGCAACAGTAGAGTACAAGAATGTAGAAATAGATTTAAATGTGACAAAAATCACAGATGAAATCAATTATTTCTCAGAGATATCCGTAAGATTAAATGGAGACCTCAGATGTTTCTCTTGAGAAAATAAAGAGCTAGAAATGTGACAAAGTGTCTGTCATGAGAGTTTGAGAAGAGACGTCAACAATGCGTCAAACTGAGCTCAGATTTGTCTCGTCTGCAATCACAAGTCAATATTGTTGAAGATATCAATATCAACTCAAACATTTCTCATCCCATTAACCCAAATCCTGATTATTCAACCTCAACAATCTACATTAATTTTACGTTTCTATAAACTATTTAAACAATTACATTTGGTTAACTTTTTATTCCCAGACTATTTTTGAAGAAACATCTGAGACAAAGTTTTAACTTCTAATCAGAGCCAGCCCTTTAAGCGAACTAAGCGGCTACCTAGGGCCTCACCGCCACTAGGGGCCCCCAAGAGCACATGATGTGACAGCTTTTTTGTGATATTTTTACGACACTCATCAATTTTGTCATGTAGGGCCGTGCACACTGTTTTTTCTGTGGTGTTTGTCAGAATTTGTGAAATGACTGACTAAACGCAACATTGCAATATCAAAATAAGTGAGGTGGCCAATCAAATAAAAGGAGGCGGGAGTTACTGGTTACGGAGCGGAGCAGTGGCCAATCAAATCAATGAAGTCGGAGCTACAGTCACGCCTTCAGCTGTTCAACAAGACGCATCAGGTCAAGTCGAGATTGCTGTGCAACACAAAACAAAAATAGTGACTAACACATTCAATATTTGACAACTGTTTATTATATATTATATAAATGTTGAACATCCGGCACTTTTCACTTGATGCAAACAAGAAAATGCTGATTTAGATAAAAAATGTTATTTACGTGATTCATGTAATTTATAATTATCTTTCAATTCAATGTTTTATTAGGGATCAAGTTGTAGAATAATTAGTTAAAAAATAATTGTGGGCATATTGTAAATTAATTTAATGGTTTATACACTAAATACATTTATGGCAAATACACTAAATAAAAAGATTAAATAATGCTCAAGGGCTGTGTGACTTTAAGGTTGTGGTTAAAACAAAATAGAAAAAAATTGCAAATAGTTTAATGCATTGAAAAATTAATGCCACAACAATTGTATGGTCTGTGCTCAAAATTTAAAGGGGCAGTTCACCTAAAATTGGAAGTTATGAAATTATTAAATCTCAATACACTTGTAATGCAAGTAGTGCTGGGAAAGTTACAGCGTTATTATTGCGTTAACGCATTAATTAATTAACGCTGGCATCATTTTTTTGAGTATTATTTTATTTCTAAAGACTGTTGCTCACTGTCAATGTACAGACAAACAGTTGGTCACAGAAGGGGTGGGATGATGATCGGCACTGGCTCAACCAATGAGAGCATTTGGGGTTGGCCTTCGTTTTAAATCTCTTCCTTTTCCTATTGTATGCATAGTGAGGCTAATGCAGACAACATTGTTAAACATGCACGCCTAGAGCGTCAGAGCGCAAACTACTCAACTGAGCTCTTTTTCACGTCGTATTACTCTGAAACAGAAAAATAAACACACAATTATGTAAAAATTACCATATTAGCAAGGGTCCATGTAAAAAAAGTCAGTTTTAGGAACGTTAACAGCTGGAAAACTAAATGGACGTGTCACAGTATATTAAATCCGTATATCTATATAGAACGCTCTTAAAGGGGCCGCAGCATGACAAAGATCTCATTTTATCATGCTTATCAAACAACAAAGGACGGGCCCAAAACTATCACTTATATTAAAGGAATTGTGTTCTCCTTATATGAATTGTTATTGTTGCTTTAAATACATTTTAAATACAGTACACTTTACAATTTGTGTTGAAATAGAGTTTGTGTATAAGCAATAAAATCAATAATCATTATAACAAGTTTTTCTATTAGAAACTAGAAAGGTTAATGCCCTGGCAGTGCCAGATAACTTTTTATATTTTTTATATTTAATTTGATTACAATTACGTTTAAGTTGAAATTTACAAGAAATATTTTAAGTTAAAATTGTTAATGCTACTATATATAGCAGGGCTAGTCATCTGGCAGCCCGCTGGGCAAAGGCGGCCCGCCAATCATCTTTAGCTGGCCCCCCTTCACATTTCACATAAGTGGAGAGATGCCACATCTTTGAACTCCAAAATCCTGCAATATTCAATACAAAAGTAATATTCATAACGATACTGACGACTTATAAAGCGATCGGTCTGTCAAAAAACTGGCCTGCATCCTATTTATACTTTTAGAAACTGGCCCTCAAGGAAAAGTAGTTGAAGACCCCTGATGTAAAGGAAACACTGTTAAATAAAAAGCACATTATTTGTTTAAAGTGTTTGCAAACCAAATCTTATTGCACTTTTGTCCATATAGCAGTACTTCGGAAAAAAAAAAAACTACTTTTAAATTCATTAAGCAATTTTTACGCTTAACAATGCAATTAATCATGATTAACTACAGAAAAGTAATGCGATTAATGCGACTTAAAAGGTTTTACTGTTGCCCAGCACTAAATGCAAGTTTTATTTGTTTTTATGACATTCATACATCCCAAACAGCTAACACAGCTCAAACATTGACAATAGTCGATTGTATTGGGATCACAGGGGAGCCCCCAAAAATAAATTCTGTTAAGGGCCCGTAAATGCTTGGGCCGGCCCTGCTTCTAATGCTTTTAAGATGTATTGCAATGTTCCTCATTTGTAAGTTACTTTGGATACAAAAGTGTCCTCAATGTAGACATTTTTAAAGTTGGATCATTGTTGTTTTGGATATTTGCAATCCGTTTGGTCTATTGTAACTTTGTGAATAATATTCAAGAAATGAATTATTGTCTGAACAAAACACTTCTCATGTAGACCGCGTTTGTTGACTTACTAGACGGACTTAATGGAGAGTCACTTAAAGGAGTAGTTCACTTTAAAGTTAAAGATTCATGATAATTAATTTACCCTAAAGTCATACAAGCTGTCCGTATGGTTATTTATTCTGTCAAATACAAATTGAGGCCTTTTAGCAAAGCTTTCCAGGGTTCTTCCCCTTATGAAGCATTTAAACGGGGGCCGTGGGTTAAGGTCCAAATTTAAGTTTCATCACAGGTTAAAAAGGCTCTACACATCACCAGTTGATGAATAACGGTTTAAGGGAATAAGGGCAACCCACGTCCATGACTTACGTAGTACGCAGTCATGTTAGAAAGGTCACACGTGATGTGGATTTCAACAGATTTAATCATGCTGTGGCCTGGGGGTTAGAGCGTTGGGCTTCTGATCAGAAGGTTGCCAGTTCAAATCTCAGTGCCAGCAGGTCATGACTGAAGTGCCCTTGAGCAAGGCACCTTACCCCTGATTGCTCTGCAGTAATGTGCCACTGTAGAATACTATTCGGAAGTCACTTTGGATAAAAGCGTCTGCCAAATGAATAAATGTAAATGTATCCCTGATATTCACATGAACTTACTATTTTAAACAATAATCTTTCACAAATACATACAGTATAACGTGTCATTCAACATCCAAGAACGGTCTTCTTTCTCCACACTCCACACTTTCTCAGAACTTTCTCCAACGTGATAACAGAGTACCTGAAAGTGACCTATTTGTCAGATATGGTGACCCATAACCAAATGTGACATCTGCATTTAACCCATCCAGAGAGTAGTGAACACACGCACAGCAAGTCATGAACTCACGTACACCCGGAGCAGTGGGAAGCTATCACTGCAGCGCCCGGGGAGCAAACAGGGTCAGGTGCCTCGCTCAAGGGCACGACAGTCGCTTCCAGCTGGCCCTGAGATTCGAATCATTTGACCTTCTATTTACGAGTCCGACTCTCTAACATTAGGCCATATTGCACCATAACACAGCTTTCCGATAAATTGCGGACATGCTACATGGAGGCACTCCAAAGCTCTTTCTTGGAAAAGGACCAATTATTTCACTAGACAACACCCTTATTCATCGACTCGTGTCGTGTAGAGCCTTTCGAAGCTGAGATAAAACAGAAATTTGGACCTTAACCTGAAATTTGTTTTCAACAGAAGAAACAAACACACGGACGGTTTGTATGACAATAATCATGAAATTTTTATTTTCAAGTGAACTGAAACTGAATTATATTTAGCCAAAATGTGTCTATAAATTCATCTTAGTAGTAAAAACAAGGAGGTTAGAGTACATTTATGAGTGTTCATGATGACAGAGAAGTTAGTCAACAACTGTTTCTGGTGATGACACACACACACACACACACACACACACACGCACACTTGATTTTCTTCTGGGAAATGGTGATGTCCCGCGGGGCTGTATTGTTGCTCTGATGCGATGAGTCTGATATAACCCTTAATGTTAATGTTGCTGTCTTACACCTACATGCCCGGACCTGAGACACACAAGCACAATGTTAACACACTCTTTGTCCTCTTCTCTTTTGTCTGCATTTTTATTCAAGCGCACATGCATAATAGAGTGAAAACAGGATTTAGGGGTCTGTGTTTGCTACAGGTGTGTTTAGATCAGAGACAGGCATGTACCGCAAATGAAAGATTGTGTATGGTGTTTTGTGTTTTTGGTTGTGTACACCATGAATGTGTATAGAGACGTATGTAAATGTTTAGTTTTGGGGTGCTTAACTTAATGAAGATATTTGTGTGGTTGCATGAAGGCCCCTGTTGTGCAGAATGTACCACACGACTGTTTCAGACATGCACGTCTGAGCAGACTGTTGTTTATTAGAGCGATGTGTGTGCGCCGGAGAGCAGCTGTACTCTACAGTGATGGAAGTGATTATGGTTAGTGCCGGAAAAGAGTGCGGGCCGAGAGAAAGCTGGCGTGTTAAGTAAGAAACAAATGTAAACTAGACACACACACACACACACACACACACACACACACTCTCTCTTTAATGCTGCTGAAGTGCTCAAGGTTTTTCATCGGTTAAGACATGGAGATAAGACAACAAAGATTCATCTGTGTGGCTTTTCATTCTCTTCATCTTCTATGTTTGCTCAGTTGCTGTCCTGAGGCAGTTACAAACTCACACAACGCACACATACTGTATATAAACTTTTACTTTGTTAATTTGACTTCTGCATGCACACACACCATGAAATCCCCTCTAACCCAGACATTTACAAACAAATGAACATAACCCCCCCCACACACATTAGAGAACCGCACAAGCACACACACTTGTGTATGTATGGGGACGTCCCCTTGATGAACCGCATGCACTTCCTGGTTGTTTGGATAGTGAGTGTCTTCTTAAGACAGAACTTTCCTGTAGCTCAGGGGTAAGAGCATACGTTAACAACGCCAAAATTGTGGGTTCAATCCCTGGGAATTGCACAAACTTAAACACAAATATATAGGAAAAATGCAATGAAAGTTGTTTTGGATAAAAGCATCTGCTAGAAGCGTAAATGTATTGTCATAATAGGCTATTGATGTACATTACAGTATAAATATATAATACTGTGGTATTTTTGCTGTCTTCAAGGCATTTCAGAAAATATCATGATACACAAAATAGTTACAATACTTGCTGTTCTATAGGAAATATTTTTATATTTAGTATTTTAAAATTTATATTTAGCATTCAATAAACTTGTACACAGGTGTGATTGTGTATTAATGTTTGTGTATAAATACTAGTGTGTGTGTGTGAGAGATATCTCAGACTGAAGTTTATGGGTGTTGTCACGGCAACAAAGCTCAGAATAGCACCCGGCTTCGGTCGGGTGCGTTTGCTCGGGTTTGAGCTCTGATCTCTTGTGTGGCTTTAGTGTATGTGTGTGTTTGCAGTCATCCCTGGGAAAGTTTGTCAGATTATGGTGATGCATTTGGAAATATTCATGGGTATTTTTCTGAAAATAAAACTAGATAACTTTTTTTATTGCATGGGATTTATAACCTTTATATGACGATGTATGTTCAAGTGTTTTTAGTTCTGTTTAAAAGGAAAGACTATGTAAAAAGTCTTTAAAGCGACAGTTCACCCAAAAATGAAAATTTACTGACCCTGAGATTTTTTTAATCTGTCAAACACAAAAGAAGATCTTTTGAAGAATGTCAGTAACCAAACAGATCTCATCCCCCATATGTTGCCATAGTATTTATTTTCCCTACTATGACTGTAGAAGGAGGATGAGATCTGTTTGGTTACTGACATTCTTCAAAATATTTTATTTTGTGTTCAGCAGAACAAGCAGATGTTGTTAGGAACAACCTGGGGGTGAGTAAATGATGACATCATTTTATTTTTTGGCTGAACTGTCCCTTTAAGACAGAACAGCATATTGAACAGTCTCTTGCTGTCCATGTCTCTTGCTTTTGATTTTTAAAGTTTGTGTTGGTGTTTACATGTGTGTGTCTTCTGAATTTAAATCTGTCTGTATATGTAGATATTTCTGAGGAGTGAATACCGTGTCTCATATCTCTGAGGTCATGCGGCTCGTCCCGTGGTTATTTGGGGACGCTCACGTAGCTCGTTTCTTTGCTGTCCTGACACCATGTGTTTGAAGACACAACAAAAGTGACTTTAAATCCCCACATGTGTCGAGTTGTGGTTTCGTTTTTTATCAGAGTACATGCAGTCGTGTCAGTGTAGATCTAACAGCCGTCCGTCAAAACATCTGCCATGATATCCTCATCATAAAAACACAGATTTTATAGCCTTGCAGATGTTTTATAAATAAATCCTAAATTCATCTGCTAAATCTGTTCAACAAATGTCTTGCGTGCATTTTCTGATCTGTGTGTGTGTTTGTGTGTCCACAGGAAAAAGTTTTACTCTCACCATCACTGTCTTCACGAACCCTCCGCAGGTGGCCACCTATCAGAGAGCAATAAAGATCACAGTGGACGGGCCCCGGGAGCCACGCCGTGAGTCCAAACACATCTCTTTTCTTTTATTTAACTATAGTTTGTGTGTTTTCTATCGGTGTGTGTGTTAGGGTTTTATAGTGTGTCTTAGTATGCGCTCGTAACACACTGTGCTCTCGTGCTGGTGGCCGTGGAACGGCTATTCCCCGTTGGTCCGTTATTCCGGTCGGGAATCTGTCTGGCGGCGCCAGCCCACATATTCAGGGTCTGTCTGGCCCGGTGTTCAAAGCTCTCAGACTCGCTCTCTGATTTCAGCTGGACTTCCTCTCCTCGCGTGCGCAGACGAGCGCGTCTGCATGAGTGTCGCTGACAGCTTCGCACAGCTGCAAGCGACGTGTGCTTTTCCTCTCATCGCCTGTGATCATTAATCCACCGTGCTCGAACGCTCTTGATGTGTGGTCAGAGTGAGACACCCACATACATGCGTCTCCGTTTACCATGAATAAAAACAGAGTCAAAAACAGCCTCTGACATCCTCCTGTGTAACATCCTCACACATTCACAAAAAACACTGAAGCTCCCCCTGCTGGAGCAGTGTGATCTCATCCTGAAGACTTTTACAAACTTCATGGTATCAACAAAAAATATAATTCTCTGCATGTCTAATTCTCATTCTCCTCATGTCTCATTCTCTGCTCTCCTCAAATTCACATCATGTCTCATTCTCTAATCTCCTCTCATTCTCATCATGTCTCATTCTCTGCTCTCCTCTTATTCTCATCATGTCTCATTCTCTGCTCTCCTCTAATTGTCATCATGTCTCATTCTCTGCTCTCCGCTCATTCACATCATGTCTCATTCTCTGCTCTCCTCTTATTCTCATCATGTCTCATCCTCCGCTCCTCTCATTCTCCTCATGTCTCATTCTCTGCTCTCCTCTCATTCTCGTCATGTCTCATTCTCTGCTCTCCTCTCATTCACATCATATCTCATTCTCTGCTCTCCTCTCATTCTCATCATGTCTCTTTCTCTGCCCTCCTCTCATTCTCATCATGTCTCTTTCTCTGCTCTCCTCTCATTCTCCTCATGTCTCATTCTCTGCTCTCCTCTCATTCTCATCATGTCTCATTCTCTGCTCTGCTTTCCTCTCATTCTCCTCATGTCTCATTCTCTGCTCTCCTCTCATTCTCGTCATGTCTCATTCTCTGCTCTCCTCTCATTCACATCATGTCTCATTCTCTGCTCTCCTCTCATTCTCATCATGTCTCTTTCTCTGCCCTCCTCTCATTCTCATCATGTCTCTTTCTCTGCTCTCCTCTCATTCTCCTCATGTCTCATTCTCTGCTCTCCTCTCATTCTCATCATGTCTCATTCTCTGCTCTCCTCTCATTCACATCATATCTCATTCTCTGCTCTCCTCTCATTCTCATCATGTCTCATTCTCTGCTCTCCGCTCATTCACATCATGTCTCATTCTCTGCTCTCCTCTCATTCTCATCATGTCTCATTCTCTGCTCTCCTCTCATTCTCCTTGTGTCTTATTCTCTGGACTCCTCTCATTCTCATCGTGTCTCATTATCTGCTCTCCTCTCATTCTCCTCACGACTCATTCTCTGCTCTCCTCTCATTCTCATCATGTCTCATTCTCTGCTCTCCTCTCATTCACATCATGTCTCATTCTCTGCTCTCCTCTCATTCTCCTCATGTCTCATTCTCTGCTCTCCTCTCATTCTCCTCATGTCTCATTCTCTGCTCTCCTCTCATTCTCATCATGTCTCTTTCTCTGCCCTCCTCTCATTCTCATCATGTCTCTTTCTCTGCTCTCCTCTCATTCTCCTCATGTCTCATTCTCTGCTCTCCTCTCATTCTCATCATGTCTCTGCTCTGCTTTCCTCTCATTCTCCTCATGTCTCATTCTATGCTCTGCTTTCTTCTCATTCACATCATGTCTCATTCTCTGCTCTCCTTTCATTCACATCATGTCTCATTCTCTGCTCTCCTCTCATTCTCATCATGTCTCATTCTCTGCTCTCCTCTTATTCTCATCATGTCTCATTCTCTGCTCTCCTCTAATTGTCATCATGTCTCATTCTCTGCTCTCCTCTTATTCTCATCATGTCTCATTCTCTGCTCTCCTCTAATTGTCATCATGTCTAATTCTCTGCTCTCCTCTTATTCTCATCATGTCTCATTCTCTGCTCTCCTCTCATTCTCCTCATGTCTCATTCTCTGCTCTCCTCTCATTCTCATCATGTCTCATTCTCTGCTCTCCTCTTATTCTCATCATGTCTCATTCTCTGCTCTCCTCTAATTGTCATCATGTCTCATTCTCTGCTCTCCTCTCATTCTCCTCATGTCTCATTCTCTGCTCTCCTCTCATTCTCATCGTGTCTCATTCTCTGCTCTCCTCTTATTTTCCTTGTGTCTTATTCTCTGGACTCCTCTCATTCTCATCATGTCTCATTCTCTGCTCTCCTCTAATTGTCATCATGTCTCATTCTCTGCTCTCCTCTCATTCTCCTCATGTCTCATTCTATGCTCTCCTCTCATTCTCATCGTGTCTCATTCTCTGCTCTCCTCTCATTCTCCTTGTGTCTTATTCTCTGGACTCCTCTCATTCTCATCGTGTCTCATTATCTGCTCTCCTCTCATTCTCCTCATGTCTAATTCTCTGCTCTCCTCTCATTCTCATCATGTCTCATTCTCTGCTCTCCTCTCATTCTCCTCATGTCTCATTCTCTGGTCTCCTCTCATTCTCCTGGTGTCTCATTATCTGCTCTCCTCTCATTCTCATCACGTCTCATTCTCTGCTCTTCTCTCATTCTCCTCATGTTTCAATATCTGCTCTCCTCTCATTCTCATCATGGCTCATCTTCTGCTCTCCTCTCAGTGTCCTAATGTCTCATTTTCTGCTCGCCTCTCATTCTCCTCATGTCTCATTCTCTGCTCTCCTCTCATTCTCCTCATGTCTCATTCTATGCTCTCCTCTCATTCTCATCATGTCTCATTCTCTGCTCTCCTCTCATTCTCATTGTGTCTCATCTTCTGCTCTCCTCTCAGTGTCCTCATGTCTCATTCTCTGCTCTTCTCTCATTCTCATCATTTCTCATCCTACACTCTTCTCATGTCTCATTTTCTGCTCTCTTCTTATTCACATCATGTCTCATTCTCTGCTCTCCTCTCATTCGAATCATGTCTCATTCTCTGCACTCCTCTCATTCTCCTCATGTCTCATTCTCTGGTCTCCCCTCATTCTCCTCATGTCTCATTTACTGCTCCTCTCATCCTCCTCATGTCTCATCCTCCACTCTTCTTATTCTCTTCATGTCTCATCCTTATCATGTCTCATTCTCCGCTATCCTCTCATTCTCCTCATGTCTCATTCTTTGCTCCTCTTATGCTCCTCATGTCTCATCCTCCACTCTTCTCATTCTTCTCATGTCTCATTCCCTGCTCTCCTCTCATTCTCCATGTGTCTCATTCTCTGCTCCTCTCATGCTCCTCATGTGTCATGCTCCACTCTTCTCATTCTCCTCATGCCTCATTCTCATCATATCGCATTCTCTGCTCTCCTATCTTTCTCCTCATGTCTCATTCTCTGCTCTCCTCTCATCCTCCTCATGTCTCATTTACTGCTTTCTTCTCATTCTCATCATGTCTCATCCTCCACCCTTCTCATTCTCATCATGTCTCATCCTCCGCTCCTCTCATTCTCCTCATGTTTCATATTCTGCTCTCCTATCTTTCTCCTCATGTCTCATTCTCTGCTCTCCTCTCATCCTCCTCATGTCCCATTTACTGCTTTCTTCTCATTCTCATCATGTCTCATCCTCCACCCTTCTCATTCTCATCATGTCCCATCCTCCACTCTTCTCATTCTCATCAGCTCTCATTCTCTGCTCATCTCATTCTCATCATGTCTCTTTCTCTGCTTTCTTATCCTCATCATGTCTAATCCTTGGCTCTTCTCTCATGCTCATCATGTCTCGTTCTCGGCTCACTATTGCTTTTCTCTTCTCTGCTTTCCTCTGAATATTCTCTGTCTCTTCGCACTTTATTCAGCAGCATTAGTGAGATCTCCTGTGTGACATATGCAAAGTGTGTGGGTGGATGTGTTGGAATGAGAGTAAAAAAGTATGATAAATGTTTTTTTTTTTGGTGTGTGTTTTGAATTTGTTAATGGACCGTGGGCAACACAACCGCTTTCTCTCATCTCCGTGTGTGTATGTGTGTGTCCAGGACACCGCCAGAAGCCGGATGAAGGTGTAAAGCCAGGCGCGTTAGCTTTCTCTGAGCAGCTGAGGCGAAGTGCCCTGCGCTGCAGTCCTCACCACGGCCCCGCCCCCAATCCACGCCCAGCCCTCAACACACCCTCGTTCAGCAGCCCCACCCACAGCCAGATTCCCGGTGAGTTAGAGCCGAAAGTCTCCATATTTTATATTATATTTATATCAGAGAGCAAGGCAGGTGCAGGGCAGGCCTGCGTTAGACCTTTGTCCTTTTTAATCATCCTTTCTTAACGTCACAGAAATGTTTTGTTAAGTAAGGAATACATGCAGGCTGTTGTGTTGACACTGTTTGGGGAATTTGGATTTCTTTTCCAGTGCTTTTCGCTGGTTTAGGTATAATGAAAGTGTGTGTGTTCGTGTGTATGGCACTTTGTTATTGGTTCGGCTTGTTCCTGGCAGGTGACGTGGGGGAAGTGGGGACACATCACACATCATCGGACATTCAGACATAACAAATACAGAGAACAAGGCCACCTTTGATTGGAGCTTAGACGAGCATGCCAGAGCGTGTCGCCACAACCACACACAGACTCATTTACACAATCATACCGACACACACACATACATATATATGCACACACAAATGTACGCTGAGCGACTTTCGGGAGCGACTACCAATAGGAGTAAAGCAGCGGAAATCACGTCATCCGTCTCTCTTCAGTTACTGCAAGGTTTGTTTATAAATGATACTAGAGCAACCAAAACTAGGAACGCCTTCTAACCACCACGTAGCAAGAGACGAGCGACACAGTCGCTGGCAGTCTGTATGCACATTTACTCACACATACACAAACACTGACTCACACACACATAGATATTTACACACTTTCACACACAGACTCTCTCTCACAAACATAAACACACTGGAATGGAAAGTGTACAGTAGATCCAAAATATGAATTTGTAATATGAGTAAAAAGCTCAACTTAATTCTGTAATTTCTCATAGACAATAATAGTTTCTCAATAACATTTGGTATGCAGTCATGGTGTAAATGAAAAAAGCTGTTGCTCATAGCTAGTTTTTACTGCTATTGCTGAAATTGTTGTACGGTCTGTTTGGAATGTGATTCCTGTGACTCAGATCCACATCAAATATGTGTAAGAGATGAGTATAAACTCCCATCGTAACATGCATCCCACAAATGCTCTTCAATTTTGTTTATCATTTACTTCATATATTTATATATGGTTCATCTTCTGAGAAATGGACTGACGGAACGTCAGAGTTCAGCCTGTGCACTTCTGCTTTTCACCCATCTCCCAGCTTGAAAACACGGAGCTCCACCTCTGAAATATTGAGATGCTCAGAGTTTCGATTCCTCTTCATGCGTGGAGATGAGACCAAGGTGTGTGTGTTGTGTGTCCGTGTGTATGTTGTGTGTGAGAGAGACAGACAGAAGGATATAGAGAGCGAACACCTTGCACGTGTGCATTGGGAGGAAGCAGAGCACAGAATAAAGGAAGTGAGATTCATTTGACAGGAAGCAGGTTCGTGAGAAAATCCCTCATTTAAAACACAAGCAAATTACGCGACTTCATTCTGTTGATAGAAATAATGCGATTTCATTAAAAAAAGAACACATGTTTATAAAACAGTAAAAAAATCATGATGCCAAAATGAATTATTTCCATTCTGACCCAAGCTGGTTTATGTTAGTTAGTATTAATATTAAATGGAAATCCCGATGAGCAAGAAAAGAGCAACATACTGTATGAGCAATAAAGTGTTCCTCTAACATTGAGCTGAATGATGAAGTGAGCGGTTTGAACCGGACCAAATGTTTCCTGCCTGCCTGCTTCCCTCTGATCCGGCAGCCAGAAATAGCAGTGGGAGCGAGTCCAACGGAAACCGTTATTAAGTCATTCAAGAGCGTTTTCTTTCTTGCTCTCGTTACTCGCTACTTCTCTTTTCACATACTGGAGAAAATGATGAGCAGCTGGGGCAGCCATGTCCGTTTGTTTGTGTGTTTGCACAGGCTCTGGTGTGTCACAGTGCGTGCAAATTTGAGGAAGCTTCTGAATTTAAAGAAGTTTGCATTCACAGCGTGTAGGTACGAGCGCACAGAAAGAGGAAGTTTGGACAGAAATATGTTTGGAGAACGATTTTTGGCAGCGGCTTCCAATGAAACGTAATGCTTGCTGTAGATGTTTTCACAACCACCACTATAACCCTATAACTTTAAACCGCTGTTACTTTAAATAAGTTTCAGGCAGATGTTTCAAGTGTCAGCAGATATCTTTGAGAGACTTTTAGGGAAAAAATTGCCAGAGGAAATTTTGAAAGCTGGAAAATTCACTGAACTGATAACGTAATTATGATCGTTTCACTAAATCAAATCCCGAGAGAATGACAGTTTTTCCTTTCAAGAAAGTCTACTTCCAAAAGACATGATTTCTCACCGGAAAGAACAATGACAGATATCTTTAATATCTCAATCATTTCTCTTAGACATTAACGATTTTAAATGGAGAGCGAATGAAAACAAAAAAGTGTCATAAATGTGACAAATGTGTCTGTCATGAGAGCTTGAGAAGAGATGTCATCAATGTGTCAAACTGAGCTCAGATTTGTCTCGTCTGCAATCAAAAGTCAATATTAGTGAAGATCTCAATATCAACTCAAACATTTCTCATCACATTTACTCAAATCCATATTATTTAACCTCTACAATCAACATTCATTTTAATTCTCCATACTGTTCATGTGTTTTGTAATTTGATACCTGAATAAAAAAAACTAAAAACTTAATTAAATCTCATACGCTTAAAGCTATTTGAGCACTTACAGTGTTCCAAGTAAACGGTTTTGTTAATAACATTTGTGTTAGTCTTACATTCGGTGTGTCTCTTCTGACTCTTTTTTCTGGTAGCTGTGTGTGTGAGCAATAAATGATTGAGCCCGGATGCTTGAATCTGCCTCCAGCCACCCACCCAGCCATGTGTGACTCCTGCACCAGATCACAAGCCTCAAGCTCGGGGAGGGTCGGCTGGAGAAGCGGGGGCTCTCGGGGGGTCTGGCAGCGGGCCGTGGTCTGGCTTCACTTGAAACGCCCCGCGCTCTTTGGCCGCTGTGCGCAATTTGCTTCCTCTGTAATGGTCTGCCTCACTCCTCTGTCTGGAAGTCTGTAGCCTTTCGGCGAGCGTTCATTGGACCGCAGGGAAAGCGAAAAAAAAGCCCAAACTCACACTGAGACAATGTCTCCTCCCGCCCTCTTTACTCCATTATTCAGTGTCCTCATGTTTGTCTAAATAGTTTAACCGGATGGTACAAATGTGCAGACGAAACTTCATGAGTCAGCAATTACGTTTTCCCTGTTTATTTCTACATTTACATTACATTTATTCATTTGGCAGACGCTTTTATCCAAAGCGACTTACAAGTAGTTTTCTACAGTGGCACATTACTGCAGAGCAATCAGGGGTAAGGTGTCTTGCTCAAGGGCACTTCAGTCATGACCTGCTGGCACTGAGATTTGAACCAGCAACCTTCTGATCACAAGCCCAACGCTCTAAAGGCTAACGAGACAATAGGGCGGGAAACACTGACGAGACACGAGAAAGCACATGGAAAGTCAAAATCAAAACAAAGCCATGTCTTTCTCACACAAAACCTAAGGCTATGCCATGATTCCGCTGCAAGACCAAGAATTAACATGACATGATAGCGGAATCATGACAGTATTATGGCTAGATGTTTATGTGTGAGTTTATGTAGGCAAAATGTTGCATTTATTTTGTTTTGCATCTGTGTACATTTGCGTATTTCTTTTGCTATTTCTTTTTCTAGATTCGAGACAGATGCAAACCTCTCCATCCTGGTCTTATGACCAATCATACCCTTATTTGGGTCCCATCTCCACCCCAACGGTTCATCCCACAACACCTATATCGCCCAGCCGCAATTCTATACACTGTAAGTGTGACTTTTGTCTAAAATACATTATCACCGTAGTACTTTTTGCACATGATACTGTAATGATATTCAATGTTAACACCACAGTACCTTGAAATATTATATATTATCTGCATTTATATACCATGTTTTTACATGGTTTATTAAAGAATACCATTGTCTAAATCATTTAAATGGTAAAAATCTATAGATTTTAATTAAAGTCTAGATGTAGCGCAATGGATTTGGTTGATAGAGAAAAATAAAACTCCCAAAAATAAGATCTCTCAAGATCTCTCGTCTCCAGATGTCCATTTGTATGTTTCCCAATAAGTCTTTACTGCTTTAAAATAGAAACCTTATGACATTTTATCATCTCTAATTACTGTTGATTTAAACTAATATAATGTGATGAATAAATAATTTCTATGATACATATTCTGATATGAACAAAGAACTTTGTTCAACAACTTTGTGTTTAATTCATCACATGTTCAGATTCATAACTAATCACAACACTCTCTTCTTGCAGGTCCAGATCTGACAGCTTTTTCTGACCCACGTGTCAGTCTTGAGCGCTCGTTCCCCTCCCTCCCCTCACTACCAGACGGGCGTTTCTCCGACCCTCGGGTGCCCTACCCCACAGGAGCGTTCACCTACACACCCACCCCCGTCACCAACGCTATCGGCATCGGCATGTCAGCCATGACGACCCCCGCCGGCCGCTACCACACGTATTTACCCCCCACCTACCCAGCGGGCTCCTCCCAAGGTCAGGGTGGACCCTTCCAGGCCAGCTCGTCACCCTATCACTTGTACTACAGCAGTGCTGCTGGCTCGTACCAGTTCTCCATGATGCCGGGTGGAGGTGGAGGCGAACGCTCGCCGCCCCGCATCCTACCGCCCTGCACCAACGCCTCCACAGGCTCCACCCTCCTGCACCCCTCTCTGCCCAATCAGAGCGAAGTGGTGGAGGCCGAAGGAAGCCATAGCAGTTCGCCAACCAGCATGTCTGTTGAAGCTGTTTGGAGGCCGTATTGAAAACTGAATCTTTGACTGACAGTTGGGTTGAAAAATTGAAAGAGGGCAGCTGAACTGTAGATGGTTTGTGATAGGAGAATATTGGACTCCTGGTCTTCTGTTTTACACTGCACAGCATGAGACTTGTTTGCTTTTCTAAAAAAGGAGTTGTGGATAGTTTGTATTAATAATATTGTTGTTGGTCTTGTCATAATTGTACTTCATTGTTCACCAGTGCCAGCCCTGTTTTGACTTCAACACACCTGATTTGCTTTTAAACTGCCTCTTGATATTTCATGCCAAATTAACCTTACCATGCTTCTGTACACCCCAGACCAGAAACAAATTCAAAAGCTTTGCTAATGCATTGCAAGTGTTTGCTCCTATTGTTCATGTTAAATTTATATTTTTGCATTTCTGTGATCTACACAATATTGCAGTAAGATGATTGCCATTACAGTATCTGACCCATAGATTATATACATAGATGCTTCATTTGCAGCTGTGTCTAAGGTTCTAAGTCGTCCACCATATTGGAACAGTAAAAGTTGGAACATGAACATGAACATGAAATTGACACACGTGTATGAATATCAAAAGTTAGATGCTGTTGTGTAGACACACATATTCTCATTGCAACAGAATGAAGGCTGTAGCTAACACAACATTATAGAGTTCAAGGGAAAGTTCAAAATTAAAATTCTGTGATAAATTACTCATCCTCAAGTTGTTCCCAATCTGTATAAATGTCTTTGTTTTGATGAAAACTTAGAAAGATATTTGGAAAAATGCTTGTAACCAAACACTTTTTTGCCAGTATTGACCACCGTAGTAGGAAAAATTTATTTATAAACGTCTTTGTTGTGTTGAACACAAAATAAGATATTTTGAAGAATGGAGGACAGCAAACAGTTCTGGGGCACTTCTGACTACCATTGTCATTTTTCCTACTATGGGAGTCAATGGTGGCCAAGATCTGTTGGGTTGCAAGCATTTTTCCAAATATCTTTCTCTATGTTCATTTAAAAGATAGAAAAACACAAACTCACACATTATCATCTGCAAAAAGATTATCCAATTTATTTTAGACTTTGAAACTGCCATGTTTTCTTTGCAGTATCTTTTTACTGATGGCAACTGAAATGTTGACTGTTCCAAATGTTGAGTTCTTGCTCATGTTTGGAAAAAAAAAGTATAGAAGAGTTCACAGTTTCATTTATCAGAGCTATTACGAAGTCAGCAGAATCCCAAATATATCTAATACTGTGGAAGATACATTTTAAAGACCCTGGCCTTCTTTTCTTCTCATGTTTTCTCAGCTCTCTTGACACCATGGCCAAGGAAAAGCACGAAGTATATGGAAACAGCTTTATACTTAGTCTTTGCCAACTTCGACATGCTCTTAAGAGCTTAAACAGACGCTGGACTCTGTATGTTTCCAGGTTTACGAGACTCGACCCGCTCACTGCCTTTCACAGTCTTTCTCTCCGCAAGATTAGCCGCTCAACACGGTCTCCGCGAATTCAGCCTTTCCCATTGACGCTCTGGTTAGATGGTTTGATGGTCGGCTGGACGTAAGATGGAACAATCATGAACCTCTTTTTGTGTAAATAGATTGTAAATGACTTCAGCGACGTCATCGGTTGCTCAACACAAGAGACTCTTCTCAACTTCCAACTGGCAAAGAACTCAAAATGCAGCTTTGTTTGGTTGTCCTGTTCAACATTTCTTTGCTGAATATAACACTGTTGTGAAGAAACAGCTTATTTCTATGCCACGTGTTGTGTGATCATTTCGTATTTATGATTAATGCTTGCAGAATATCAATAGCATAACTATTGCAGTTACTCAATGTGAACTCAAACATTCCTCATCAAATTTACCCAACTCCAGATTATTTTACCTCCACAATCTACATTCATTTACACCTCTTCATGGATTTCAACAATTGTTTTGTGTTTTTCTGTTTTTGTTGTAGTTTTTAGAGAAACATCTAAGACAAAAAACAAGTTGAAATAAATGAACTCCATTAAATCTCCTGAGCATCAAATTTTCTTTTGAAGTTACTTTCGTGTTTGACTGCATTTGACTGCATTGTTTTCACCTTTGTCAGTCATAAAAAGACCACACATGTTTTTCTCTTTAGAATAGTTAATACATAACAGAAAGGAAACAGAAAGCTGTGAATGTTTGTTCATGTCGACTGCCCTGAAGTGTTCGTTTTATCTCATGCTGCTAGGACAAAAAGGGTTAGGCTGCGGAGCGTGTATGAGTTTTTAACACCCCTCACACAGCTCCAGCTTCTGTACACTATTCTTGACCCTGGAAGAATTTATACAGACAAGCCCTGACCTGCTCACTGCCTGCAGATACAACAACAATACATGTCTTTGTGTGTCTCATCCACATCTCTCTGTCTTCACAGTATTCTTTCCTCTCAAACCTTTTCCTCATATTTGTTTTTCTTTCTTTTACTTGCCCAGATTCACCCACAGGGAAACACACATCGAACCGCAGGGGACAGCAGAGGCTATATAAAGGCGGACCTCTCCCAGCGGTCTGCGTCAGGACCCTGCCGGGCCCCGGCATAATTGTGGTCTAGGAGTCGGGCCAAGGCCTATAAAATCAAATCGTCTTTATAAAAAGAGTCTAGGGTGTGAGAGCGGCATGACTCTAGCCACCCACAAACACATACCGCTGACTGTCTCCATGCACGTCTGTGTGCTTATAGACAAACCGCTCTGAGAAATACTGGACAGGCTCAATATGTTGTAAAATTAGGCTATTTCTCTAGATGTTTGCACCCTGTGTGATACTTTTGGTGACTTTTGGTGATTTATTTGGTTGTTTTGGAGAGGCAGTATTGTACATATAAGGGGACGTCTGTATAACAATGACAAAGTCGGGATGACAAGAGCCATTGTTCTTGAAAACAAAAGACAGATTACAATGGAATAATAACATTGTTAATCAATATTACAAATAAAATGCACAGTACAGTGATGCTATCAGAATATCAGAGTCATTTTACTTATATAACAAACTTGGCCTACACCTTAAACAAATATTTTGACAGATAAATAGTCACAAAAGTATTAATTGTTAACATTATTATGCATAAAATAATTCCTACCATATAGAGAGTAATAATGACACATGATAACTGGGGTTCTGTTTATTAAAAGAAACACAGTAGCCAAGATGAGACAATAATGCCAGTTCTCATTAATATTTTTAAAAATCTAGGTTCGTCACAACATTCTTGTAAAACCTGTCCAAATCCAGTTCAGGGTCACTTGTTAACCTCCGGCCATTCATCACACAGACGGTCCAACATCTCATCACTCCTGACCGACCACAGGATCAATATAAAGTGCTGAAACCCCTGACAACTCATCCATACCTACAATATTCCCTCCTGTCACATTAAATAGTCATTCATCACAAATGCAAATGACAAACCTCTGAAGGCCTCTCATTAATCAAAATATTGACAGCCAGAAAACAGGAAGCTTTGCATAGAAACCCGCTTTTGGTGCTTTTGGTGGACTGGAAATAAACTTTTATTTTTTGTTGACTTTTATAAGCAGTTTTACTCTGGACTATTCTTTTCAGTGCAGCAGATGGCACTGTTTGATTACAGATTTACACACGCACTTCATAAAAGTTCTATTTATGATTATGACCAGCGGGAAAATAAGTCTTTAGAAAACCTTTTCAGATACTGTAACACTTTTTGATGTGTTACAATGAAGTTAAATAAATCTTCAATACTCTGTACAAAATATTGTTCCTTATAGGCTACGTGTGGAGATTTATATATTTATGGTTGTGAGATTTTTCCATTTCAGTCAGGACCACTTTTATTGCCACATAACGAGTTGTTTTTTTTTCATTGGTCAGCTAGTAACAGACAGGAGAAAAAACGACCAGTTAACACAGTACAGGCTACACAACACCAACAACAGCAAAGAATCCAAGTTAATATTTTTTCTAGAGCTGTTTCTGTTTGGCTCCCCCTATCCGTCACGGAAGGTCGTAGCGCCTCGGTCGACGGCTCGTTGGAAAGGTGTCATTCAGACCTTTCCGACAACACCCGTCTCGCGTTTCTAGTCCATTCCTACACGGAGTTATAACGTTTGTCCGCCAGGCGGCGCTATTTTTTGAATAAGTTGCCATAACTGTGCGTAGGAAGGTCGTAGAGAGACGAACGAAGGCTCGGCGGAAAGGCCTCGCCCTCGCCTTTCGAACGGAACGCGGTCCGACAATTGTTTCCGAGCCTTTCGATGAGATGTGTTGCAATTCGTGTTCATTTCAGAGGGTTCCTGACCTTAGGTTTAGAGTTTGGTTCGGATGGGGGTTAGATGAATTTTGCCGAATTGTCCAACGACCAGAAGGTGCCTGACCTTAGGGTAAGAGTTTGGTTCGGATGGGGTTAGGGTTAGGGTTAGGGTTAGGTGAGGTAAGTATGAAGACACAGCAATTATGCCAGAGCAACATGCAGGTCGTGCACGGGCCATACACCAACTGGCCGCCTCGCCCCCAAAGTGTCCCAAAAAATTAAGAAAACAAAAAAAGCACGCTCCAGTGGATGAGCAAGGGCAATTTCGGGCCTTAGGTTGAGGATTTAGGTGTGGTGAGCATTTTATAAAATTGGTGTGAGCTTCTTCGCGACGTTTCGGCACAATATTAGGCCTTCCTCAGGCGAGCTTCCTAACACCAAGCTTCCAAGCGAGCTTTCTAACAATATGCTTCCATGTGAGCTTCCCCCTACTGAGCTTCCACACGAGCTTCCCCATACTGAGCTTCCACCAACAGCCGTTGAGACGTAATGTGCGATTTTGCACTTGGCCATCATCTGGCATTTCTCTATTTTCCAATTTTTTGTTACAGGTAGGAACGAGGTCCAGAGGAGCAGGCACTGGCTAGGGTTAGGTGAGGTAAGTATGAAGACACAGCAATTATGCCAGAGCAACATGCAGGTCGTGCACGGGCCATACACCAACTGGCCGCCTCGCCCCCAAAGTGTCCCAAAAAATTAAGAAAACAAAAAAAGCACGCTCCAGTGGATGAGCAAGGGCAATTTCGGGCCTTAGGTTGAGGATTTAGGTGTGGTGAGCATTTTATAAAATTGGTGTGAGCTTCTTCGCGACGTTTCGGCACAATATTAGGCCTTCCTCAGGCGAGCTTCCTAACACCAAGCTTCCAAGCGAGCTTTCTAACAATATGCTTCCATGTGAGCTTCCCCCTACTGAGCTTCCACACGAGCTTCCCCATACTGAGCTTCCACCAACAGCCGTTGAGACGTAATGTGCGATTTTGCACTTGGCCATCATCTGGCATTTCTCTATTTTCCAATTTTTTGTTACAGGTAGGAACGAGGTCCAGAGGAGCAGGCACTGGCTAGGGTTAGGTGAGGTAAGTATGAAGACACAGCAATTATGCCAGAGCAACATGCAGGTCGTGCACGGGCCATACACCAACTGGCCGCCTCGCCCCCAAAGTGTCCCAAAAAATTAAGAAAACAAAAAAAGCACGCTCCAGTGGATGAGCAAGGGCAATTTCGGGCCTTAGGTTGAGGATTTAGGTGTGGTGAGCATTTTATAAAATTGGTGTGAGCTTCTTCGCGACGTTTCGGCACAATATTAGGCCTTCCTCAGGCGAGCTTCCTAACACCAAGCTTCCAAGCGAGCTTTCTAACAATATGCTTCCATGTGAGCTTCCCCCTACTGAGCTTCCACACGAGCTTCCCCATACTGAGCTTCCACCAACAGCCGTTGAGACGTAATGTGCGATTTTGCACTTGGCCATCATCTGGCATTTCTCTATTTTCCAATTTTTTGTTACAGGTAGGAACGAGGTCCAGAGGAGCAGGCACTGGCTAGGGTTAGGTGAGGTAAGTATGAAGACACAGCAATTATGCCAGAGCAACATGCAGGTCGTGCACGGGCCATACACCAACTGGCCGCCTCGCCCCCAAAGTGTCCCAAAAAATTAAGAAAACAAAAAAAGCACGCTCCAGTGGATGAGCAAGGGCAATTTCGGGCCTTAGGTTGAGGATTTAGGTGTGGTGAGCATTTTATAAAATTGGTGTGAGCTTCTTCGCGACGTTTCGGCACAATATTAGGCCTTCCTCAGGCGAGCTTCCTAACACCAAGCTTCCAAGCGAGCTTTCTAACAATATGCTTCCATGTGAGCTTCCCCCTACTGAGCTTCCACACGAGCTTCCCCATACTGAGCTTCCACCAACAGCCGTTGAGACGTAATGTGCGATTTTGCACTTGGCCATCATCTGGCATTTCTCTATTTTCCAATTTTTTGTTACAGGTAGGAACGAGGTCCAGAGGAGCAGGCACTGGCTAGGGTTAGGTGAGGTAAGTATGAAGACACAGCAATTATGCCAGAGCAACATGCAGGTCGTGCACGGGCCATACACCAACTGGCCGCCTCGCCCCCAAAGTGTCCCAAAAAATTAAGAAAACAAAAAAAGCACGCTCCAGTGGATGAGCAAGGGCAATTTCGGGCCTTAGGTTGAGGATTTAGGTGTGGTGAGCATTTTATAAAATTGGTGTGAGCTTCTTCGCGACGTTTCGGCACAATATTAGGCCTTCCTCAGGCGAGCTTCCTAACACCAAGCTTCCAAGCGAGCTTTCTAACAATATGCTTCCATGTGAGCTTCCCCCTACTGAGCTTCCACACGAGCTTCCCCATACTGAGCTTCCACCAACAGCCGTTGAGACGTAATGTGCGATTTTGCACTTGGCCATCATCTGGCATTTCTCTATTTTCCAATTTTTTGTTACAGGTAGGAACGAGGTCCAGAGGAGCAGGCACTGGCTAGGGTTAGGTGAGGTAAGTATGAAGACACAGCAATTATGCCAGAGCAACATGCAGGTCGTGCACGGGCCATACACCAACTGGCCGCCTCGCCCCCAAAGTGTCCCAAAAAATTAAGAAAACAAAAAAAGCACGCTCCAGTGGATGAGCAAGGGCAATTTCGGGCCTTAGGTTGAGGATTTAGGTGTGGTGAGCATTTTATAAAATTGGTGTGAGCTTCTTCGCGACGTTTCGGCACAATATTAGGCCTTCCTCAGGCGAGCTTCCTAACACCAAGCTTCCAAGCGAGCTTTCTAACAATATGCTTCCATGTGAGCTTCCCCCTACTGAGCTTCCACACGAGCTTCCCCATACTGAGCTTCCACCAACAGCCGTTGAGACGTAATGTGCGATTTTGCACTTGGCCATCATCTGGCATTTCTCTATTTTCCAATTTTTTGTTACAGGTAGGAACGAGGTCCAGAGGAGCAGGCACTGGCTAGGGTTAGGTGAGGTAAGTATGAAGACACAGCAATTATGCCAGAGCAACATGCAGGTCGTGCACGGGCCATACACCAACTGGCCGCCTCGCCCCCAAAGTGTCCCAAAAAATTAAGAAAACAAAAAAAGCACGCTCCAGTGGATGAGCAAGGGCAATTTCGGGCCTTAGGTTGAGGATTTAGGTGTGGTGAGCATTTTATAAAATTGGTGTGAGCTTCTTCGCGACGTTTCGGCACAATATTAGGCCTTCCTCAGGCGAGCTTCCTAACACCAAGCTTCCAAGCGAGCTTTCTAACAATATGCTTCCATGTGAGCTTCCCCCTACTGAGCTTCCACACGAGCTTCCCCATACTGAGCTTCCACCAACAGCCGTTGAGACGTAATGTGCGATTTTGCACTTGGCCATCATCTGGCATTTCTCTATTTTCCAATTTTTTGTTACAGGTAGGAACGAGGTCCAGAGGAGCAGGCACTGGCTAGGGTTAGGTGAGGTAAGTATGAAGACACAGCAATTATGCCAGAGCAACATGCAGGTCGTGCACGGGCCATACACCAACTGGCCGCCTCGCCCCCAAAGTGTCCCAAAAAATTAAGAAAACAAAAAAAGCACGCTCCAGTGGATGAGCAAGGGCAATTTCGGGCCTTAGGTTGAGGATTTAGGTGTGGTGAGCATTTTATAAAATTGGTGTGAGCTTCTTCGCGACGTTTCGGCACAATATTAGGCCTTCCTCAGGCGAGCTTCCTAACACCAAGCTTCCAAGCGAGCTTTCTAACAATATGCTTCCATGTGAGCTTCCCCCTACTGAGCTTCCACACGAGCTTCCCCATACTGAGCTTCCACCAACAGCCGTTGAGACGTAATGTGCGATTTTGCACTTGGCCATCATCTGGCATTTCTCTATTTTCCAATTTTTTGTTACAGGTAGGAACGAGGTCCAGAGGAGCAGGCACTGGCTAGGGTTAGGTGAGGTAAGTATGAAGACACAGCAATTATGCCAGAGCAACATGCAGGTCGTGCACGGGCCATACACCAACTGGCCGCCTCGCCCCCAAAGTGTCCCAAAAAATTAAGAAAACAAAAAAAGCACGCTCCAGTGGATGAGCAAGGGCAATTTCGGGCCTTAGGTTGAGGATTTAGGTGTGGTGAGCATTTTATAAAATTGGTGTGAGCTTCTTCGCGACGTTTCGGCACAATATTAGGCCTTCCTCAGGCGAGCTTCCTAACACCAAGCTTCCAAGCGAGCTTTCTAACAATATGCTTCCATGTGAGCTTCCCCCTACTGAGCTTCCACACGAGCTTCCCCATACTGAGCTTCCACCAACAGCCGTTGAGACGTAATGTGCGATTTTGCACTTGGCCATCATCTGGCATTTCTCTATTTTCCAATTTTTTGTTACAGGTAGGAACGAGGTCCAGAGGAGCAGGCACTGGCTAGGGTTAGGTGAGGTAAGTATGAAGACACAGCAATTATGCCAGAGCAACATGCAGGTCGTGCACGGGCCATACACCAACTGGCCGCCTCGCCCCCAAAGTGTCCCAAAAAATTAAGAAAACAAAAAAAGCACGCTCCAGTGGATGAGCAAGGGCAATTTCGGGCCTTAGGTTGAGGATTTAGGTGTGGTGAGCATTTTATAAAATTGGTGTGAGCTTCTTCGCGACGTTTCGGCACAATATTAGGCCTTCCTCAGGCGAGCTTCCTAACACCAAGCTTCCAAGCGAGCTTTCTAACAATATGCTTCCATGTGAGCTTCCCCCTACTGAGCTTCCACACGAGCTTCCCCATACTGAGCTTCCACCAACAGCCGTTGAGACGTAATGTGCGATTTTGCACTTGGCCATCATCTGGCATTTCTCTATTTTCCAATTTTTTGTTACAGGTAGGAACGAGGTCCAGAGGAGCAGGCACTGGCTAGGGTTAGGTGAGGTAAGTATGAAGACACAGCAATTATGCCAGAGCAACATGCAGGTCGTGCACGGGCCATACACCAACTGGCCGCCTCGCCCCCAAAGTGTCCCAAAAAATTAAGAAAACAAAAAAAGCACGCTCCAGTGGATGAGCAAGGGCAATTTCGGGCCTTAGGTTGAGGATTTAGGTGTGGTGAGCATTTTATAAAATTGGTGTGAGCTTCTTCGCGACGTTTCGGCACAATATTAGGCCTTCCTCAGGCGAGCTTCCTAACACCAAGCTTCCAAGCGAGCTTTCTAACAATATGCTTCCATGTGAGCTTCCCCCTACTGAGCTTCCACACGAGCTTCCCCATACTGAGCTTCCACCAACAGCCGTTGAGACGTAATGTGCGATTTTGCACTTGGCCATCATCTGGCATTTCTCTATTTTCCAATTTTTTGTTACAGGTAGGAACGAGGTCCAGAGGAGCAGGCACTGGCTAGGGTTAGGTGAGGTAAGTATGAAGACACAGCAATTATGCCAGAGCAACATGCAGGTCGTGCACGGGCCATACACCAACTGGCCGCCTCGCCCCCAAAGTGTCCCAAAAAATTAAGAAAACAAAAAAAGCACGCTCCAGTGGATGAGCAAGGGCAATTTCGGGCCTTAGGTTGAGGATTTAGGTGTGGTGAGCATTTTATAAAATTGGTGTGAGCTTCTTCGCGACGTTTCGGCACAATATTAGGCCTTCCTCAGGCGAGCTTCCTAACACCAAGCTTCCAAGCGAGCTTTCTAACAATATGCTTCCATGTGAGCTTCCCCCTACTGAGCTTCCACACGAGCTTCCCCATACTGAGCTTCCACCAACAGCCGTTGAGACGTAATGTGCGATTTTGCACTTGGCCATCATCTGGCATTTCTCTATTTTCCAATTTTTTGTTACAGGTAGGAACGAGGTCCAGAGGAGCAGGCACTGGCTAGGGTTAGGTGAGGTAAGTATGAAGACACAGCAATTATGCCAGAGCAACATGCAGGTCGTGCACGGGCCATACACCAACTGGCCGCCTCGCCCCCAAAGTGTCCCAAAAAATTAAGAAAACAAAAAAAGCACGCTCCAGTGGATGAGCAAGGGCAATTTCGGGCCTTAGGTTGAGGATTTAGGTGTGGTGAGCATTTTATAAAATTGGTGTGAGCTTCTTCGCGACGTTTCGGCACAATATTAGGCCTTCCTCAGGCGAGCTTCCTAACACCAAGCTTCCAAGCGAGCTTTCTAACAATATGCTTCCATGTGAGCTTCCCCCTACTGAGCTTCCACACGAGCTTCCCCATACTGAGCTTCCACCAACAGCCGTTGAGACGTAATGTGCGATTTTGCACTTGGCCATCATCTGGCATTTCTCTATTTTCCAATTTTTTGTTACAGGTAGGAACGAGGTCCAGAGGAGCAGGCACTGGCTAGGGTTAGGTGAGGTAAGTATGAAGACACAGCAATTATGCCAGAGCAACATGCAGGTCGTGCACGGGCCATACACCAACTGGCCGCCTCGCCCCCAAAGTGTCCCAAAAAATTAAGAAAACAAAAAAAGCACGCTCCAGTGGATGAGCAAGGGCAATTTCGGGCCTTAGGTTGAGGATTTAGGTGTGGTGAGCATTTTATAAAATTGGTGTGAGCTTCTTCGCGACGTTTCGGCACAATATTAGGCCTTCCTCAGGCGAGCTTCCTAACACCAAGCTTCCAAGCGAGCTTTCTAACAATATGCTTCCATGTGAGCTTCCCCCTACTGAGCTTCCACACGAGCTTCCCCATACTGAGCTTCCACCAACAGCCGTTGAGACGTAATGTGCGATTTTGCACTTGGCCATCATCTGGCATTTCTCTATTTTCCAATTTTTTGTTACAGGTAGGAACGAGGTCCAGAGGAGCAGGCACTGGCTAGGGTTAGGTGAGGTAAGTATGAAGACACAGCAATTATGCCAGAGCAACATGCAGGTCGTGCACGGGCCATACACCAACTGGCCGCCTCGCCCCCAAAGTGTCCCAAAAAATTAAGAAAACAAAAAAAGCACGCTCCAGTGGATGAGCAAGGGCAATTTCGGGCCTTAGGTTGAGGATTTAGGTGTGGTGAGCATTTTATAAAATTGGTGTGAGCTTCTTCGCGACGTTTCGGCACAATATTAGGCCTTCCTCAGGCGAGCTTCCTAACACCAAGCTTCCAAGCGAGCTTTCTAACAATATGCTTCCATGTGAGCTTCCCCCTACTGAGCTTCCACACGAGCTTCCCCATACTGAGCTTCCACCAACAGCCGTTGAGACGTAATGTGCGATTTTGCACTTGGCCATCATCTGGCATTTCTCTATTTTCCAATTTTTTGTTACAGGTAGGAACGAGGTCCAGAGGAGCAGGCACTGGCTAGGGTTAGGTGAGGTAAGTATGAAGACACAGCAATTATGCCAGAGCAACATGCAGGTCGTGCACGGGCCATACACCAACTGGCCGCCTCGCCCCCAAAGTGTCCCAAAAAATTAAGAAAACAAAAAAAGCACGCTCCAGTGGATGAGCAAGGGCAATTTCGGGCCTTAGGTTGAGGATTTAGGTGTGGTGAGCATTTTATAAAATTGGTGTGAGCTTCTTCGCGACGTTTCGGCACAATATTAGGCCTTCCTCAGGCGAGCTTCCTAACACCAAGCTTCCAAGCGAGCTTTCTAACAATATGCTTCCATGTGAGCTTCCCCCTACTGAGCTTCCACACGAGCTTCCCCATACTGAGCTTCCACCAACAGCCGTTGAGACGTAATGTGCGATTTTGCACTTGGCCATCATCTGGCATTTCTCTATTTTCCAATTTTTTGTTACAGGTAGGAACGAGGTCCAGAGGAGCAGGCACTGGCTAGGGTTAGGTGAGGTAAGTATGAAGACACAGCAATTATGCCAGAGCAACATGCAGGTCGTGCACGGGCCATACACCAACTGGCCGCCTCGCCCCCAAAGTGTCCCAAAAAATTAAGAAAACAAAAAAAGCACGCTCCAGTGGATGAGCAAGGGCAATTTCGGGCCTTAGGTTGAGGATTTAGGTGTGGTGAGCATTTTATAAAATTGGTGTGAGCTTCTTCGCGACGTTTCGGCACAATATTAGGCCTTCCTCAGGCGAGCTTCCTAACACCAAGCTTCCAAGCGAGCTTTCTAACAATATGCTTCCATGTGAGCTTCCCCCTACTGAGCTTCCACACGAGCTTCCCCATACTGAGCTTCCACCAACAGCCGTTGAGACGTAATGTGCGATTTTGCACTTGGCCATCATCTGGCATTTCTCTATTTTCCAATTTTTTGTTACAGGTAGGAACGAGGTCCAGAGGAGCAGGCACTGGCTAGGGTTAGGTGAGGTAAGTATGAAGACACAGCAATTATGCCAGAGCAACATGCAGGTCGTGCACGGGCCATACACCAACTGGCCGCCTCGCCCCCAAAGTGTCCCAAAAAATTAAGAAAACAAAAAAAGCACGCTCCAGTGGATGAGCAAGGGCAATTTCGGGCCTTAGGTTGAGGATTTAGGTGTGGTGAGCATTTTATAAAATTGGTGTGAGCTTCTTCGCGACGTTTCGGCACAATATTAGGCCTTCCTCAGGCGAGCTTCCTAACACCAAGCTTCCAAGCGAGCTTTCTAACAATATGCTTCCATGTGAGCTTCCCCCTACTGAGCTTCCACACGAGCTTCCCCATACTGAGCTTCCACCAACAGCCGTTGAGACGTAATGTGCGATTTTGCACTTGGCCATCATCTGGCATTTCTCTATTTTCCAATTTTTTGTTACAGGTAGGAACGAGGTCCAGAGGAGCAGGCACTGGCTAGGGTTAGGTGAGGTAAGTATGAAGACACAGCAATTATGCCAGAGCAACATGCAGGTCGTGCACGGGCCATACACCAACTGGCCGCCTCGCCCCCAAAGTGTCCCAAAAAATTAAGAAAACAAAAAAAGCACGCTCCAGTGGATGAGCAAGGGCAATTTCGGGCCTTAGGTTGAGGATTTAGGTGTGGTGAGCATTTTATAAAATTGGTGTGAGCTTCTTCGCGACGTTTCGGCACAATATTAGGCCTTCCTCAGGCGAGCTTCCTAACACCAAGCTTCCAAGCGAGCTTTCTAACAATATGCTTCCATGTGAGCTTCCCCCTACTGAGCTTCCACACGAGCTTCCCCATACTGAGCTTCCACCAACAGCCGTTGAGACGTAATGTGCGATTTTGCACTTGGCCATCATCTGGCATTTCTCTATTTTCCAATTTTTTGTTACAGGTAGGAACGAGGTCCAGAGGAGCAGGCACTGGCTAGGGTTAGGTGAGGTAAGTATGAAGACACAGCAATTATGCCAGAGCAACATGCAGGTCGTGCACGGGCCATACACCAACTGGCCGCCTCGCCCCCAAAGTGTCCCAAAAAATTAAGAAAACAAAAAAAGCACGCTCCAGTGGATGAGCAAGGGCAATTTCGGGCCTTAGGTTGAGGATTTAGGTGTGGTGAGCATTTTATAAAATTGGTGTGAGCTTCTTCGCGACGTTTCGGCACAATATTAGGCCTTCCTCAGGCGAGCTTCCTAACACCAAGCTTCCAAGCGAGCTTTCTAACAATATGCTTCCATGTGAGCTTCCCCCTACTGAGCTTCCACACGAGCTTCCCCATACTGAGCTTCCACCAACAGCCGTTGAGACGTAATGTGCGATTTTGCACTTGGCCATCATCTGGCATTTCTCTATTTTCCAATTTTTTGTTACAGGTAGGAACGAGGTCCAGAGGAGCAGGCACTGGCTAGGGTTAGGTGAGGTAAGTATGAAGACACAGCAATTATGCCAGAGCAACATGCAGGTCGTGCACGGGCCATACACCAACTGGCCGCCTCGCCCCCAAAGTGTCCCAAAAAATTAAGAAAACAAAAAAAGCACGCTCCAGTGGATGAGCAAGGGCAATTTCGGGCCTTAGGTTGAGGATTTAGGTGTGGTGAGCATTTTATAAAATTGGTGTGAGCTTCTTCGCGACGTTTCGGCACAATATTAGGCCTTCCTCAGGCGAGCTTCCTAACACCAAGCTTCCAAGCGAGCTTTCTAACAATATGCTTCCATGTGAGCTTCCCCCTACTGAGCTTCCACACGAGCTTCCCCATACTGAGCTTCCACCAACAGCCGTTGAGACGTAATGTGCGATTTTGCACTTGGCCATCATCTGGCATTTCTCTATTTTCCAATTTTTTGTTACAGGTAGGAACGAGGTCCAGAGGAGCAGGCACTGGCTAGGGTTAGGTGAGGTAAGTATGAAGACACAGCAATTATGCCAGAGCAACATGCAGGTCGTGCACGGGCCATACACCAACTGGCCGCCTCGCCCCCAAAGTGTCCCAAAAAATTAAGAAAACAAAAAAAGCACGCTCCAGTGGATGAGCAAGGGCAATTTCGGGCCTTAGGTTGAGGATTTAGGTGTGGTGAGCATTTTATAAAATTGGTGTGAGCTTCTTCGCGACGTTTCGGCACAATATTAGGCCTTCCTCAGGCGAGCTTCCTAACACCAAGCTTCCAAGCGAGCTTTCTAACAATATGCTTCCATGTGAGCTTCCCCCTACTGAGCTTCCACACGAGCTTCCCCATACTGAGCTTCCACCAACAGCCGTTGAGACGTAATGTGCGATTTTGCACTTGGCCATCATCTGGCATTTCTCTATTTTCCAATTTTTTGTTACAGGTAGGAACGAGGTCCAGAGGAGCAGGCACTGGCTAGGGTTAGGTGAGGTAAGTATGAAGACACAGCAATTATGCCAGAGCAACATGCAGGTCGTGCACGGGCCATACACCAACTGGCCGCCTCGCCCCCAAAGTGTCCCAAAAAATTAAGAAAACAAAAAAAGCACGCTCCAGTGGATGAGCAAGGGCAATTTCGGGCCTTAGGTTGAGGATTTAGGTGTGGTGAGCATTTTATAAAATTGGTGTGAGCTTCTTCGCGACGTTTCGGCACAATATTAGGCCTTCCTCAGGCGAGCTTCCTAACACCAAGCTTCCAAGCGAGCTTTCTAACAATATGCTTCCATGTGAGCTTCCCCCTACTGAGCTTCCACACGAGCTTCCCCATACTGAGCTTCCACCAACAGCCGTTGAGACGTAATGTGCGATTTTGCACTTGGCCATCATCTGGCATTTCTCTATTTTCCAATTTTTTGTTACAGGTAGGAACGAGGTCCAGAGGAGCAGGCACTGGCTAGGGTTAGGTGAGGTAAGTATGAAGACACAGCAATTATGCCAGAGCAACATGCAGGTCGTGCACGGGCCATACACCAACTGGCCGCCTCGCCCCCAAAGTGTCCCAAAAAATTAAGAAAACAAAAAAAGCACGCTCCAGTGGATGAGCAAGGGCAATTTCGGGCCTTAGGTTGAGGATTTAGGTGTGGTGAGCATTTTATAAAATTGGTGTGAGCTTCTTCGCGACGTTTCGGCACAATATTAGGCCTTCCTCAGGCGAGCTTCCTAACACCAAGCTTCCAAGCGAGCTTTCTAACAATATGCTTCCATGTGAGCTTCCCCCTACTGAGCTTCCACACGAGCTTCCCCATACTGAGCTTCCACCAACAGCCGTTGAGACGTAATGTGCGATTTTGCACTTGGCCATCATCTGGCATTTCTCTATTTTCCAATTTTTTGTTACAGGTAGGAACGAGGTCCAGAGGAGCAGGCACTGGCTAGGGTTAGGTGAGGTAAGTATGAAGACACAGCAATTATGCCAGAGCAACATGCAGGTCGTGCACGGGCCATACACCAACTGGCCGCCTCGCCCCCAAAGTGTCCCAAAAAATTAAGAAAACAAAAAAAGCACGCTCCAGTGGATGAGCAAGGGCAATTTCGGGCCTTAGGTTGAGGATTTAGGTGTGGTGAGCATTTTATAAAATTGGTGTGAGCTTCTTCGCGACGTTTCGGCACAATATTAGGCCTTCCTCAGGCGAGCTTCCTAACACCAAGCTTCCAAGCGAGCTTTCTAACAATATGCTTCCATGTGAGCTTCCCCCTACTGAGCTTCCACACGAGCTTCCCCATACTGAGCTTCCACCAACAGCCGTTGAGACGTAATGTGCGATTTTGCACTTGGCCATCATCTGGCATTTCTCTATTTTCCAATTTTTTGTTACAGGTAGGAACGAGGTCCAGAGGAGCAGGCACTGGCTAGGGTTAGGTGAGGTAAGTATGAAGACACAGCAATTATGCCAGAGCAACATGCAGGTCGTGCACGGGCCATACACCAACTGGCCGCCTCGCCCCCAAAGTGTCCCAAAAAATTAAGAAAACAAAAAAAGCACGCTCCAGTGGATGAGCAAGGGCAATTTCGGGCCTTAGGTTGAGGATTTAGGTGTGGTGAGCATTTTATAAAATTGGTGTGAGCTTCTTCGCGACGTTTCGGCACAATATTAGGCCTTCCTCAGGCGAGCTTCCTAACACCAAGCTTCCAAGCGAGCTTTCTAACAATATGCTTCCATGTGAGCTTCCCCCTACTGAGCTTCCACACGAGCTTCCCCATACTGAGCTTCCACCAACAGCCGTTGAGACGTAATGTGCGATTTTGCACTTGGCCATCATCTGGCATTTCTCTATTTTCCAATTTTTTGTTACAGGTAGGAACGAGGTCCAGAGGAGCAGGCACTGGCTAGGGTTAGGTGAGGTAAGTATGAAGACACAGCAATTATGCCAGAGCAACATGCAGGTCGTGCACGGGCCATACACCAACTGGCCGCCTCGCCCCCAAAGTGTCCCAAAAAATTAAGAAAACAAAAAAAGCACGCTCCAGTGGATGAGCAAGGGCAATTTCGGGCCTTAGGTTGAGGATTTAGGTGTGGTGAGCATTTTATAAAATTGGTGTGAGCTTCTTCGCGACGTTTCGGCACAATATTAGGCCTTCCTCAGGCGAGCTTCCTAACACCAAGCTTCCAAGCGAGCTTTCTAACAATATGCTTCCATGTGAGCTTCCCCCTACTGAGCTTCCACACGAGCTTCCCCATACTGAGCTTCCACCAACAGCCGTTGAGACGTAATGTGCGATTTTGCACTTGGCCATCATCTGGCATTTCTCTATTTTCCAATTTTTTGTTACAGGTAGGAACGAGGTCCAGAGGAGCAGGCACTGGCTAGGGTTAGGTGAGGTAAGTATGAAGACACAGCAATTATGCCAGAGCAACATGCAGGTCGTGCACGGGCCATACACCAACTGGCCGCCTCGCCCCCAAAGTGTCCCAAAAAATTAAGAAAACAAAAAAAGCACGCTCCAGTGGATGAGCAAGGGCAATTTCGGGCCTTAGGTTGAGGATTTAGGTGTGGTGAGCATTTTATAAAATTGGTGTGAGCTTCTTCGCGACGTTTCGGCACAATATTAGGCCTTCCTCAGGCGAGCTTCCTAACACCAAGCTTCCAAGCGAGCTTTCTAACAATATGCTTCCATGTGAGCTTCCCCCTACTGAGCTTCCACACGAGCTTCCCCATACTGAGCTTCCACCAACAGCCGTTGAGACGTAATGTGCGATTTTGCACTTGGCCATCATCTGGCATTTCTCTATTTTCCAATTTTTTGTTACAGGTAGGAACGAGGTCCAGAGGAGCAGGCACTGGCTAGGGTTAGGTGAGGTAAGTATGAAGACACAGCAATTATGCCAGAGCAACATGCAGGTCGTGCACGGGCCATACACCAACTGGCCGCCTCGCCCCCAAAGTGTCCCAAAAAATTAAGAAAACAAAAAAAGCACGCTCCAGTGGATGAGCAAGGGCAATTTCGGGCCTTAGGTTGAGGATTTAGGTGTGGTGAGCATTTTATAAAATTGGTGTGAGCTTCTTCGCGACGTTTCGGCACAATATTAGGCCTTCCTCAGGCGAGCTTCCTAACACCAAGCTTCCAAGCGAGCTTTCTAACAATATGCTTCCATGTGAGCTTCCCCCTACTGAGCTTCCACACGAGCTTCCCCATACTGAGCTTCCACCAACAGCCGTTGAGACGTAATGTGCGATTTTGCACTTGGCCATCATCTGGCATTTCTCTATTTTCCAATTTTTTGTTACAGGTAGGAACGAGGTCCAGAGGAGCAGGCACTGGCTAGGGTTAGGTGAGGTAAGTATGAAGACACAGCAATTATGCCAGAGCAACATGCAGGTCGTGCACGGGCCATACACCAACTGTCGACGGCTCGTTGGAAAGGTGTCATTCAGACCTTTCCGACAACACCCGTCTCGCGTTTCTAGTCCATTCCTACACGGAGTTATAACGTTTGTCCGCCAGGCGGCGCTATTTTTTGAATAAGTTGCCATAACTGTGCGTAGGAAGGTCGTAGAGAGACGAACGAAGGCTCGGCGGAAAGGCCTCGCCCTCGCCTTTCGAACGGAACGCGGTCCGACAATTGTTTCCGAGCCTTTCGATGAGATGTGTTGCAATTCGTGTTCATTTCAGAGGGTTCCTGACCTTAGGTTTAGAGTTTGGTTCGGATGGGGGTTAGATGAATTTTGCCGAATTGTCCAACGACCAGAAGGTGCCTGACCTTAGGGTAAGAGTTTGGTTCGGATGGGGTTAGGGTTAGGGTTAGGGTTAGGTGAGGTAAGTATGAAGACACAGCAATTATGCCAGAGCAACATGCAGGTCGTGCACGGGCCATACACCAACTGGCCGCCTCGCCCCCAAAGTGTCCCAAAAAATTAAGAAAACAAAAAAAGCACGCTCCAGTGGATGAGCAAGGGCAATTTCGGGCCTTAGGTTGAGGATTTAGGTGTGGTGAGCATTTTATAAAATTGGTGTGAGCTTCTTCGCGACGTTTCGGCACAATATTAGGCCTTCCTCAGGCGAGCTTCCTAACACCAAGCTTCCAAGCGAGCTTTCTAACAATATGCTTCCATGTGAGCTTCCCCCTACTGAGCTTCCACACGAGCTTCCCCATACTGAGCTTCCACCAACAGCCGTTGAGACGTAATGTGCGATTTTGCACTTGGCCATCATCTGGCATTTCTCTATTTTCCAATTTTTTGTTACAGGTAGGAACGAGGTCCAGAGGAGCAGGCACTGGCTAGGGTTAGGTGAGGTAAGTATGAAGACACAGCAATTATGCCAGAGCAACATGCAGGTCGTGCACGGGCCATACACCAACTGGCCGCCTCGCCCCCAAAGTGTCCCAAAAAATTAAGAAAACAAAAAAAGCACGCTCCAGTGGATGAGCAAGGGCAATTTCGGGCCTTAGGTTGAGGATTTAGGTGTGGTGAGCATTTTATAAAATTGGTGTGAGCTTCTTCGCGACGTTTCGGCACAATATTAGGCCTTCCTCAGGCGAGCTTCCTAACACCAAGCTTCCAAGCGAGCTTTCTAACAATATGCTTCCATGTGAGCTTCCCCCTACTGAGCTTCCACACGAGCTTCCCCATACTGAGCTTCCACCAACAGCCGTTGAGACGTAATGTGCGATTTTGCACTTGGCCATCATCTGGCATTTCTCTATTTTCCAATTTTTTGTTACAGGTAGGAACGAGGTCCAGAGGAGCAGGCACTGGCTAGGGTTAGGTGAGGTAAGTATGAAGACACAGCAATTATGCCAGAGCAACATGCAGGTCGTGCACGGGCCATACACCAACTGGCCGCCTCGCCCCCAAAGTGTCCCAAAAAATTAAGAAAACAAAAAAAGCACGCTCCAGTGGATGAGCAAGGGCAATTTCGGGCCTTAGGTTGAGGATTTAGGTGTGGTGAGCATTTTATAAAATTGGTGTGAGCTTCTTCGCGACGTTTCGGCACAATATTAGGCCTTCCTCAGGCGAGCTTCCTAACACCAAGCTTCCAAGCGAGCTTTCTAACAATATGCTTCCATGTGAGCTTCCCCCTACTGAGCTTCCACACGAGCTTCCCCATACTGAGCTTCCACCAACAGCCGTTGAGACGTAATGTGCGATTTTGCACTTGGCCATCATCTGGCATTTCTCTATTTTCCAATTTTTTGTTACAGGTAGGAACGAGGTCCAGAGGAGCAGGCACTGGCTAGGGTTAGGTGAGGTAAGTATGAAGACACAGCAATTATGCCAGAGCAACATGCAGGTCGTGCACGGGCCATACACCAACTGGCCGCCTCGCCCCCAAAGTGTCCCAAAAAATTAAGAAAACAAAAAAAGCACGCTCCAGTGGATGAGCAAGGGCAATTTCGGGCCTTAGGTTGAGGATTTAGGTGTGGTGAGCATTTTATAAAATTGGTGTGAGCTTCTTCGCGACGTTTCGGCACAATATTAGGCCTTCCTCAGGCGAGCTTCCTAACACCAAGCTTCCAAGCGAGCTTTCTAACAATATGCTTCCATGTGAGCTTCCCCCTACTGAGCTTCCACACGAGCTTCCCCATACTGAGCTTCCACCAACAGCCGTTGAGACGTAATGTGCGATTTTGCACTTGGCCATCATCTGGCATTTCTCTATTTTCCAATTTTTTGTTACAGGTAGGAACGAGGTCCAGAGGAGCAGGCACTGGCTAGGGTTAGGTGAGGTAAGTATGAAGACACAGCAATTATGCCAGAGCAACATGCAGGTCGTGCACGGGCCATACACCAACTGGCCGCCTCGCCCCCAAAGTGTCCCAAAAAATTAAGAAAACAAAAAAAGCACGCTCCAGTGGATGAGCAAGGGCAATTTCGGGCCTTAGGTTGAGGATTTAGGTGTGGTGAGCATTTTATAAAATTGGTGTGAGCTTCTTCGCGACGTTTCGGCACAATATTAGGCCTTCCTCAGGCGAGCTTCCTAACACCAAGCTTCCAAGCGAGCTTTCTAACAATATGCTTCCATGTGAGCTTCCCCCTACTGAGCTTCCACACGAGCTTCCCCATACTGAGCTTCCACCAACAGCCGTTGAGACGTAATGTGCGATTTTGCACTTGGCCATCATCTGGCATTTCTCTATTTTCCAATTTTTTGTTACAGGTAGGAACGAGGTCCAGAGGAGCAGGCACTGGCTAGGGTTAGGTGAGGTAAGTATGAAGACACAGCAATTATGCCAGAGCAACATGCAGGTCGTGCACGGGCCATACACCAACTGGCCGCCTCGCCCCCAAAGTGTCCCAAAAAATTAAGAAAACAAAAAAAGCACGCTCCAGTGGATGAGCAAGGGCAATTTCGGGCCTTAGGTTGAGGATTTAGGTGTGGTGAGCATTTTATAAAATTGGTGTGAGCTTCTTCGCGACGTTTCGGCACAATATTAGGCCTTCCTCAGGCGAGCTTCCTAACACCAAGCTTCCAAGCGAGCTTTCTAACAATATGCTTCCATGTGAGCTTCCCCCTACTGAGCTTCCACACGAGCTTCCCCATACTGAGCTTCCACCAACAGCCGTTGAGACGTAATGTGCGATTTTGCACTTGGCCATCATCTGGCATTTCTCTATTTTCCAATTTTTTGTTACAGGTAGGAACGAGGTCCAGAGGAGCAGGCACTGGCTAGGGTTAGGTGAGGTAAGTATGAAGACACAGCAATTATGCCAGAGCAACATGCAGGTCGTGCACGGGCCATACACCAACTGGCCGCCTCGCCCCCAAAGTGTCCCAAAAAATTAAGAAAACAAAAAAAGCACGCTCCAGTGGATGAGCAAGGGCAATTTCGGGCCTTAGGTTGAGGATTTAGGTGTGGTGAGCATTTTATAAAATTGGTGTGAGCTTCTTCGCGACGTTTCGGCACAATATTAGGCCTTCCTCAGGCGAGCTTCCTAACACCAAGCTTCCAAGCGAGCTTTCTAACAATATGCTTCCATGTGAGCTTCCCCCTACTGAGCTTCCACACGAGCTTCCCCATACTGAGCTTCCACCAACAGCCGTTGAGACGTAATGTGCGATTTTGCACTTGGCCATCATCTGGCATTTCTCTATTTTCCAATTTTTTGTTACAGGTAGGAACGAGGTCCAGAGGAGCAGGCACTGGCTAGGGTTAGGTGAGGTAAGTATGAAGACACAGCAATTATGCCAGAGCAACATGCAGGTCGTGCACGGGCCATACACCAACTGGCCGCCTCGCCCCCAAAGTGTCCCAAAAAATTAAGAAAACAAAAAAAGCACGCTCCAGTGGATGAGCAAGGGCAATTTCGGGCCTTAGGTTGAGGATTTAGGTGTGGTGAGCATTTTATAAAATTGGTGTGAGCTTCTTCGCGACGTTTCGGCACAATATTAGGCCTTCCTCAGGCGAGCTTCCTAACACCAAGCTTCCAAGCGAGCTTTCTAACAATATGCTTCCATGTGAGCTTCCCCCTACTGAGCTTCCACACGAGCTTCCCCATACTGAGCTTCCACCAACAGCCGTTGAGACGTAATGTGCGATTTTGCACTTGGCCATCATCTGGCATTTCTCTATTTTCCAATTTTTTGTTACAGGTAGGAACGAGGTCCAGAGGAGCAGGCACTGGCTAGGGTTAGGTGAGGTAAGTATGAAGACACAGCAATTATGCCAGAGCAACATGCAGGTCGTGCACGGGCCATACACCAACTGGCCGCCTCGCCCCCAAAGTGTCCCAAAAAATTAAGAAAACAAAAAAAGCACGCTCCAGTGGATGAGCAAGGGCAATTTCGGGCCTTAGGTTGAGGATTTAGGTGTGGTGAGCATTTTATAAAATTGGTGTGAGCTTCTTCGCGACGTTTCGGCACAATATTAGGCCTTCCTCAGGCGAGCTTCCTAACACCAAGCTTCCAAGCGAGCTTTCTAACAATATGCTTCCATGTGAGCTTCCCCCTACTGAGCTTCCACACGAGCTTCCCCATACTGAGCTTCCACCAACAGCCGTTGAGACGTAATGTGCGATTTTGCACTTGGCCATCATCTGGCATTTCTCTATTTTCCAATTTTTTGTTACAGGTAGGAACGAGGTCCAGAGGAGCAGGCACTGGCTAGGGTTAGGTGAGGTAAGTATGAAGACACAGCAATTATGCCAGAGCAACATGCAGGTCGTGCACGGGCCATACACCAACTGGCCGCCTCGCCCCCAAAGTGTCCCAAAAAATTAAGAAAACAAAAAAAGCACGCTCCAGTGGATGAGCAAGGGCAATTTCGGGCCTTAGGTTGAGGATTTAGGTGTGGTGAGCATTTTATAAAATTGGTGTGAGCTTCTTCGCGACGTTTCGGCACAATATTAGGCCTTCCTCAGGCGAGCTTCCTAACACCAAGCTTCCAAGCGAGCTTTCTAACAATATGCTTCCATGTGAGCTTCCCCCTACTGAGCTTCCACACGAGCTTCCCCATACTGAGCTTCCACCAACAGCCGTTGAGACGTAATGTGCGATTTTGCACTTGGCCATCATCTGGCATTTCTCTATTTTCCAATTTTTTGTTACAGGTAGGAACGAGGTCCAGAGGAGCAGGCACTGGCTAGGGTTAGGTGAGGTAAGTATGAAGACACAGCAATTATGCCAGAGCAACATGCAGGTCGTGCACGGGCCATACACCAACTGGCCGCCTCGCCCCCAAAGTGTCCCAAAAAATTAAGAAAACAAAAAAAGCACGCTCCAGTGGATGAGCAAGGGCAATTTCGGGCCTTAGGTTGAGGATTTAGGTGTGGTGAGCATTTTATAAAATTGGTGTGAGCTTCTTCGCGACGTTTCGGCACAATATTAGGCCTTCCTCAGGCGAGCTTCCTAACACCAAGCTTCCAAGCGAGCTTTCTAACAATATGCTTCCATGTGAGCTTCCCCCTACTGAGCTTCCACACGAGCTTCCCCATACTGAGCTTCCACCAACAGCCGTTGAGACGTAATGTGCGATTTTGCACTTGGCCATCATCTGGCATTTCTCTATTTTCCAATTTTTTGTTACAGGTAGGAACGAGGTCCAGAGGAGCAGGCACTGGCTAGGGTTAGGTGAGGTAAGTATGAAGACACAGCAATTATGCCAGAGCAACATGCAGGTCGTGCACGGGCCATACACCAACTGGCCGCCTCGCCCCCAAAGTGTCCCAAAAAATTAAGAAAACAAAAAAAGCACGCTCCAGTGGATGAGCAAGGGCAATTTCGGGCCTTAGGTTGAGGATTTAGGTGTGGTGAGCATTTTATAAAATTGGTGTGAGCTTCTTCGCGACGTTTCGGCACAATATTAGGCCTTCCTCAGGCGAGCTTCCTAACACCAAGCTTCCAAGCGAGCTTTCTAACAATATGCTTCCATGTGAGCTTCCCCCTACTGAGCTTCCACACGAGCTTCCCCATACTGAGCTTCCACCAACAGCCGTTGAGACGTAATGTGCGATTTTGCACTTGGCCATCATCTGGCATTTCTCTATTTTCCAATTTTTTGTTACAGGTAGGAACGAGGTCCAGAGGAGCAGGCACTGGCTAGGGTTAGGTGAGGTAAGTATGAAGACACAGCAATTATGCCAGAGCAACATGCAGGTCGTGCACGGGCCATACACCAACTGGCCGCCTCGCCCCCAAAGTGTCCCAAAAAATTAAGAAAACAAAAAAAGCACGCTCCAGTGGATGAGCAAGGGCAATTTCGGGCCTTAGGTTGAGGATTTAGGTGTGGTGAGCATTTTATAAAATTGGTGTGAGCTTCTTCGCGACGTTTCGGCACAATATTAGGCCTTCCTCAGGCGAGCTTCCTAACACCAAGCTTCCAAGCGAGCTTTCTAACAATATGCTTCCATGTGAGCTTCCCCCTACTGAGCTTCCACACGAGCTTCCCCATACTGAGCTTCCACCAACAGCCGTTGAGACGTAATGTGCGATTTTGCACTTGGCCATCATCTGGCATTTCTCTATTTTCCAATTTTTTGTTACAGGTAGGAACGAGGTCCAGAGGAGCAGGCACTGGCTAGGGTTAGGTGAGGTAAGTATGAAGACACAGCAATTATGCCAGAGCAACATGCAGGTCGTGCACGGGCCATACACCAACTGGCCGCCTCGCCCCCAAAGTGTCCCAAAAAATTAAGAAAACAAAAAAAGCACGCTCCAGTGGATGAGCAAGGGCAATTTCGGGCCTTAGGTTGAGGATTTAGGTGTGGTGAGCATTTTATAAAATTGGTGTGAGCTTCTTCGCGACGTTTCGGCACAATATTAGGCCTTCCTCAGGCGAGCTTCCTAACACCAAGCTTCCAAGCGAGCTTTCTAACAATATGCTTCCATGTGAGCTTCCCCCTACTGAGCTTCCACACGAGCTTCCCCATACTGAGCTTCCACCAACAGCCGTTGAGACGTAATGTGCGATTTTGCACTTGGCCATCATCTGGCATTTCTCTATTTTCCAATTTTTTGTTACAGGTAGGAACGAGGTCCAGAGGAGCAGGCACTGGCTAGGGTTAGGTGAGGTAAGTATGAAGACACAGCAATTATGCCAGAGCAACATGCAGGTCGTGCACGGGCCATACACCAACTGGCCGCCTCGCCCCCAAAGTGTCCCAAAAAATTAAGAAAACAAAAAAAGCACGCTCCAGTGGATGAGCAAGGGCAATTTCGGGCCTTAGGTTGAGGATTTAGGTGTGGTGAGCATTTTATAAAATTGGTGTGAGCTTCTTCGCGACGTTTCGGCACAATATTAGGCCTTCCTCAGGCGAGCTTCCTAACACCAAGCTTCCAAGCGAGCTTTCTAACAATATGCTTCCATGTGAGCTTCCCCCTACTGAGCTTCCACACGAGCTTCCCCATACTGAGCTTCCACCAACAGCCGTTGAGACGTAATGTGCGATTTTGCACTTGGCCATCATCTGGCATTTCTCTATTTTCCAATTTTTTGTTACAGGTAGGAACGAGGTCCAGAGGAGCAGGCACTGGCTAGGGTTAGGTGAGGTAAGTATGAAGACACAGCAATTATGCCAGAGCAACATGCAGGTCGTGCACGGGCCATACACCAACTGGCCGCCTCGCCCCCAAAGTGTCCCAAAAAATTAAGAAAACAAAAAAAGCACGCTCCAGTGGATGAGCAAGGGCAATTTCGGGCCTTAGGTTGAGGATTTAGGTGTGGTGAGCATTTTATAAAATTGGTGTGAGCTTCTTCGCGACGTTTCGGCACAATATTAGGCCTTCCTCAGGCGAGCTTCCTAACACCAAGCTTCCAAGCGAGCTTTCTAACAATATGCTTCCATGTGAGCTTCCCCCTACTGAGCTTCCACACGAGCTTCCCCATACTGAGCTTCCACCAACAGCCGTTGAGACGTAATGTGCGATTTTGCACTTGGCCATCATCTGGCATTTCTCTATTTTCCAATTTTTTGTTACAGGTAGGAACGAGGTCCAGAGGAGCAGGCACTGGCTAGGGTTAGGTGAGGTAAGTATGAAGACACAGCAATTATGCCAGAGCAACATGCAGGTCGTGCACGGGCCATACACCAACTGGCCGCCTCGCCCCCAAAGTGTCCCAAAAAATTAAGAAAACAAAAAAAGCACGCTCCAGTGGATGAGCAAGGGCAATTTCGGGCCTTAGGTTGAGGATTTAGGTGTGGTGAGCATTTTATAAAATTGGTGTGAGCTTCTTCGCGACGTTTCGGCACAATATTAGGCCTTCCTCAGGCGAGCTTCCTAACACCAAGCTTCCAAGCGAGCTTTCTAACAATATGCTTCCATGTGAGCTTCCCCCTACTGAGCTTCCACACGAGCTTCCCCATACTGAGCTTCCACCAACAGCCGTTGAGACGTAATGTGCGATTTTGCACTTGGCCATCATCTGGCATTTCTCTATTTTCCAATTTTTTGTTACAGGTAGGAACGAGGTCCAGAGGAGCAGGCACTGGCTAGGGTTAGGTGAGGTAAGTATGAAGACACAGCAATTATGCCAGAGCAACATGCAGGTCGTGCACGGGCCATACACCAACTGGCCGCCTCGCCCCCAAAGTGTCCCAAAAAATTAAGAAAACAAAAAAAGCACGCTCCAGTGGATGAGCAAGGGCAATTTCGGGCCTTAGGTTGAGGATTTAGGTGTGGTGAGCATTTTATAAAATTGGTGTGAGCTTCTTCGCGACGTTTCGGCACAATATTAGGCCTTCCTCAGGCGAGCTTCCTAACACCAAGCTTCCAAGCGAGCTTTCTAACAATATGCTTCCATGTGAGCTTCCCCCTACTGAGCTTCCACACGAGCTTCCCCATACTGAGCTTCCACCAACAGCCGTTGAGACGTAATGTGCGATTTTGCACTTGGCCATCATCTGGCATTTCTCTATTTTCCAATTTTTTGTTACAGGTAGGAACGAGGTCCAGAGGAGCAGGCACTGGCTAGGGTTAGGTGAGGTAAGTATGAAGACACAGCAATTATGCCAGAGCAACATGCAGGTCGTGCACGGGCCATACACCAACTGGCCGCCTCGCCCCCAAAGTGTCCCAAAAAATTAAGAAAACAAAAAAAGCACGCTCCAGTGGATGAGCAAGGGCAATTTCGGGCCTTAGGTTGAGGATTTAGGTGTGGTGAGCATTTTATAAAATTGGTGTGAGCTTCTTCGCGACGTTTCGGCACAATATTAGGCCTTCCTCAGGCGAGCTTCCTAACACCAAGCTTCCAAGCGAGCTTTCTAACAATATGCTTCCATGTGAGCTTCCCCCTACTGAGCTTCCACACGAGCTTCCCCATACTGAGCTTCCACCAACAGCCGTTGAGACGTAATGTGCGATTTTGCACTTGGCCATCATCTGGCATTTCTCTATTTTCCAATTTTTTGTTACAGGTAGGAACGAGGTCCAGAGGAGCAGGCACTGGCTAGGGTTAGGTGAGGTAAGTATGAAGACACAGCAATTATGCCAGAGCAACATGCAGGTCGTGCACGGGCCATACACCAACTGGCCGCCTCGCCCCCAAAGTGTCCCAAAAAATTAAGAAAACAAAAAAAGCACGCTCCAGTGGATGAGCAAGGGCAATTTCGGGCCTTAGGTTGAGGATTTAGGTGTGGTGAGCATTTTATAAAATTGGTGTGAGCTTCTTCGCGACGTTTCGGCACAATATTAGGCCTTCCTCAGGCGAGCTTCCTAACACCAAGCTTCCAAGCGAGCTTTCTAACAATATGCTTCCATGTGAGCTTCCCCCTACTGAGCTTCCACACGAGCTTCCCCATACTGAGCTTCCACCAACAGCCGTTGAGACGTAATGTGCGATTTTGCACTTGGCCATCATCTGGCATTTCTCTATTTTCCAATTTTTTGTTACAGGTAGGAACGAGGTCCAGAGGAGCAGGCACTGGCTAGGGTTAGGTGAGGTAAGTATGAAGACACAGCAATTATGCCAGAGCAACATGCAGGTCGTGCACGGGCCATACACCAACTGGCCGCCTCGCCCCCAAAGTGTCCCAAAAAATTAAGAAAACAAAAAAAGCACGCTCCAGTGGATGAGCAAGGGCAATTTCGGGCCTTAGGTTGAGGATTTAGGTGTGGTGAGCATTTTATAAAATTGGTGTGAGCTTCTTCGCGACGTTTCGGCACAATATTAGGCCTTCCTCAGGCGAGCTTCCTAACACCAAGCTTCCAAGCGAGCTTTCTAACAATATGCTTCCATGTGAGCTTCCCCCTACTGAGCTTCCACACGAGCTTCCCCATACTGAGCTTCCACCAACAGCCGTTGAGACGTAATGTGCGATTTTGCACTTGGCCATCATCTGGCATTTCTCTATTTTCCAATTTTTTGTTACAGGTAGGAACGAGGTCCAGAGGAGCAGGCACTGGCTAGGGTTAGGTGAGGTAAGTATGAAGACACAGCAATTATGCCAGAGCAACATGCAGGTCGTGCACGGGCCATACACCAACTGGCCGCCTCGCCCCCAAAGTGTCCCAAAAAATTAAGAAAACAAAAAAAGCACGCTCCAGTGGATGAGCAAGGGCAATTTCGGGCCTTAGGTTGAGGATTTAGGTGTGGTGAGCATTTTATAAAATTGGTGTGAGCTTCTTCGCGACGTTTCGGCACAATATTAGGCCTTCCTCAGGCGAGCTTCCTAACACCAAGCTTCCAAGCGAGCTTTCTAACAATATGCTTCCATGTGAGCTTCCCCCTACTGAGCTTCCACACGAGCTTCCCCATACTGAGCTTCCACCAACAGCCGTTGAGACGTAATGTGCGATTTTGCACTTGGCCATCATCTGGCATTTCTCTATTTTCCAATTTTTTGTTACAGGTAGGAACGAGGTCCAGAGGAGCAGGCACTGGCTAGGGTTAGGTGAGGTAAGTATGAAGACACAGCAATTATGCCAGAGCAACATGCAGGTCGTGCACGGGCCATACACCAACTGGCCGCCTCGCCCCCAAAGTGTCCCAAAAAATTAAGAAAACAAAAAAAGCACGCTCCAGTGGATGAGCAAGGGCAATTTCGGGCCTTAGGTTGAGGATTTAGGTGTGGTGAGCATTTTATAAAATTGGTGTGAGCTTCTTCGCGACGTTTCGGCACAATATTAGGCCTTCCTCAGGCGAGCTTCCTAACACCAAGCTTCCAAGCGAGCTTTCTAACAATATGCTTCCATGTGAGCTTCCCCCTACTGAGCTTCCACACGAGCTTCCCCATACTGAGCTTCCACCAACAGCCGTTGAGACGTAATGTGCGATTTTGCACTTGGCCATCATCTGGCATTTCTCTATTTTCCAATTTTTTGTTACAGGTAGGAACGAGGTCCAGAGGAGCAGGCACTGGCTAGGGTTAGGTGAGGTAAGTATGAAGACACAGCAATTATGCCAGAGCAACATGCAGGTCGTGCACGGGCCATACACCAACTGGCCGCCTCGCCCCCAAAGTGTCCCAAAAAATTAAGAAAACAAAAAAAGCACGCTCCAGTGGATGAGCAAGGGCAATTTCGGGCCTTAGGTTGAGGATTTAGGTGTGGTGAGCATTTTATAAAATTGGTGTGAGCTTCTTCGCGACGTTTCGGCACAATATTAGGCCTTCCTCAGGCGAGCTTCCTAACACCAAGCTTCCAAGCGAGCTTTCTAACAATATGCTTCCATGTGAGCTTCCCCCTACTGAGCTTCCACACGAGCTTCCCCATACTGAGCTTCCACCAACAGCCGTTGAGACGTAATGTGCGATTTTGCACTTGGCCATCATCTGGCATTTCTCTATTTTCCAATTTTTTGTTACAGGTAGGAACGAGGTCCAGAGGAGCAGGCACTGGCTAGGGTTAGGTGAGGTAAGTATGAAGACACAGCAATTATGCCAGAGCAACATGCAGGTCGTGCACGGGCCATACACCAACTGGCCGCCTCGCCCCCAAAGTGTCCCAAAAAATTAAGAAAACAAAAAAAGCACGCTCCAGTGGATGAGCAAGGGCAATTTCGGGCCTTAGGTTGAGGATTTAGGTGTGGTGAGCATTTTATAAAATTGGTGTGAGCTTCTTCGCGACGTTTCGGCACAATATTAGGCCTTCCTCAGGCGAGCTTCCTAACACCAAGCTTCCAAGCGAGCTTTCTAACAATATGCTTCCATGTGAGCTTCCCCCTACTGAGCTTCCACACGAGCTTCCCCATACTGAGCTTCCACCAACAGCCGTTGAGACGTAATGTGCGATTTTGCACTTGGCCATCATCTGGCATTTCTCTATTTTCCAATTTTTTGTTACAGGTAGGAACGAGGTCCAGAGGAGCAGGCACTGGCTAGGGTTAGGTGAGGTAAGTATGAAGACACAGCAATTATGCCAGAGCAACATGCAGGTCGTGCACGGGCCATACACCAACTGGCCGCCTCGCCCCCAAAGTGTCCCAAAAAATTAAGAAAACAAAAAAAGCACGCTCCAGTGGATGAGCAAGGGCAATTTCGGGCCTTAGGTTGAGGATTTAGGTGTGGTGAGCATTTTATAAAATTGGTGTGAGCTTCTTCGCGACGTTTCGGCACAATATTAGGCCTTCCTCAGGCGAGCTTCCTAACACCAAGCTTCCAAGCGAGCTTTCTAACAATATGCTTCCATGTGAGCTTCCCCCTACTGAGCTTCCACACGAGCTTCCCCATACTGAGCTTCCACCAACAGCCGTTGAGACGTAATGTGCGATTTTGCACTTGGCCATCATCTGGCATTTCTCTATTTTCCAATTTTTTGTTACAGGTAGGAACGAGGTCCAGAGGAGCAGGCACTGGCTAGGGTTAGGTGAGGTAAGTATGAAGACACAGCAATTATGCCAGAGCAACATGCAGGTCGTGCACGGGCCATACACCAACTGGCCGCCTCGCCCCCAAAGTGTCCCAAAAAATTAAGAAAACAAAAAAAGCACGCTCCAGTGGATGAGCAAGGGCAATTTCGGGCCTTAGGTTGAGGATTTAGGTGTGGTGAGCATTTTATAAAATTGGTGTGAGCTTCTTCGCGACGTTTCGGCACAATATTAGGCCTTCCTCAGGCGAGCTTCCTAACACCAAGCTTCCAAGCGAGCTTTCTAACAATATGCTTCCATGTGAGCTTCCCCCTACTGAGCTTCCACACGAGCTTCCCCATACTGAGCTTCCACCAACAGCCGTTGAGACGTAATGTGCGATTTTGCACTTGGCCATCATCTGGCATTTCTCTATTTTCCAATTTTTTGTTACAGGTAGGAACGAGGTCCAGAGGAGCAGGCACTGGCTAGGGTTAGGTGAGGTAAGTATGAAGACACAGCAATTATGCCAGAGCAACATGCAGGTCGTGCACGGGCCATACACCAACTGGCCGCCTCGCCCCCAAAGTGTCCCAAAAAATTAAGAAAACAAAAAAAGCACGCTCCAGTGGATGAGCAAGGGCAATTTCGGGCCTTAGGTTGAGGATTTAGGTGTGGTGAGCATTTTATAAAATTGGTGTGAGCTTCTTCGCGACGTTTCGGCACAATATTAGGCCTTCCTCAGGCGAGCTTCCTAACACCAAGCTTCCAAGCGAGCTTTCTAACAATATGCTTCCATGTGAGCTTCCCCCTACTGAGCTTCCACACGAGCTTCCCCATACTGAGCTTCCACCAACAGCCGTTGAGACGTAATGTGCGATTTTGCACTTGGCCATCATCTGGCATTTCTCTATTTTCCAATTTTTTGTTACAGGTAGGAACGAGGTCCAGAGGAGCAGGCACTGGCTAGGGTTAGGTGAGGTAAGTATGAAGACACAGCAATTATGCCAGAGCAACATGCAGGTCGTGCACGGGCCATACACCAACTGGCCGCCTCGCCCCCAAAGTGTCCCAAAAAATTAAGAAAACAAAAAAAGCACGCTCCAGTGGATGAGCAAGGGCAATTTCGGGCCTTAGGTTGAGGATTTAGGTGTGGTGAGCATTTTATAAAATTGGTGTGAGCTTCTTCGCGACGTTTCGGCACAATATTAGGCCTTCCTCAGGCGAGCTTCCTAACACCAAGCTTCCAAGCGAGCTTTCTAACAATATGCTTCCATGTGAGCTTCCCCCTACTGAGCTTCCACACGAGCTTCCCCATACTGAGCTTCCACCAACAGCCGTTGAGACGTAATGTGCGATTTTGCACTTGGCCATCATCTGGCATTTCTCTATTTTCCAATTTTTTGTTACAGGTAGGAACGAGGTCCAGAGGAGCAGGCACTGGCTAGGGTTAGGTGAGGTAAGTATGAAGACACAGCAATTATGCCAGAGCAACATGCAGGTCGTGCACGGGCCATACACCAACTGGCCGCCTCGCCCCCAAAGTGTCCCAAAAAATTAAGAAAACAAAAAAAGCACGCTCCAGTGGATGAGCAAGGGCAATTTCGGGCCTTAGGTTGAGGATTTAGGTGTGGTGAGCATTTTATAAAATTGGTGTGAGCTTCTTCGCGACGTTTCGGCACAATATTAGGCCTTCCTCAGGCGAGCTTCCTAACACCAAGCTTCCAAGCGAGCTTTCTAACAATATGCTTCCATGTGAGCTTCCCCCTACTGAGCTTCCACACGAGCTTCCCCATACTGAGCTTCCACCAACAGCCGTTGAGACGTAATGTGCGATTTTGCACTTGGCCATCATCTGGCATTTCTCTATTTTCCAATTTTTTGTTACAGGTAGGAACGAGGTCCAGAGGAGCAGGCACTGGCTAGGGTTAGGTGAGGTAAGTATGAAGACACAGCAATTATGCCAGAGCAACATGCAGGTCGTGCACGGGCCATACACCAACTGGCCGCCTCGCCCCCAAAGTGTCCCAAAAAATTAAGAAAACAAAAAAAGCACGCTCCAGTGGATGAGCAAGGGCAATTTCGGGCCTTAGGTTGAGGATTTAGGTGTGGTGAGCATTTTATAAAATTGGTGTGAGCTTCTTCGCGACGTTTCGGCACAATATTAGGCCTTCCTCAGGCGAGCTTCCTAACACCAAGCTTCCAAGCGAGCTTTCTAACAATATGCTTCCATGTGAGCTTCCCCCTACTGAGCTTCCACACGAGCTTCCCCATACTGAGCTTCCACCAACAGCCGTTGAGACGTAATGTGCGATTTTGCACTTGGCCATCATCTGGCATTTCTCTATTTTCCAATTTTTTGTTACAGGTAGGAACGAGGTCCAGAGGAGCAGGCACTGGCTAGGGTTAGGTGAGGTAAGTATGAAGACACAGCAATTATGCCAGAGCAACATGCAGGTCGTGCACGGGCCATACACCAACTGGCCGCCTCGCCCCCAAAGTGTCCCAAAAAATTAAGAAAACAAAAAAAGCACGCTCCAGTGGATGAGCAAGGGCAATTTCGGGCCTTAGGTTGAGGATTTAGGTGTGGTGAGCATTTTATAAAATTGGTGTGAGCTTCTTCGCGACGTTTCGGCACAATATTAGGCCTTCCTCAGGCGAGCTTCCTAACACCAAGCTTCCAAGCGAGCTTTCTAACAATATGCTTCCATGTGAGCTTCCCCCTACTGAGCTTCCACACGAGCTTCCCCATACTGAGCTTCCACCAACAGCCGTTGAGACGTAATGTGCGATTTTGCACTTGGCCATCATCTGGCATTTCTCTATTTTCCAATTTTTTGTTACAGGTAGGAACGAGGTCCAGAGGAGCAGGCACTGGCTAGGGTTAGGTGAGGTAAGTATGAAGACACAGCAATTATGCCAGAGCAACATGCAGGTCGTGCACGGGCCATACACCAACTGGCCGCCTCGCCCCCAAAGTGTCCCAAAAAATTAAGAAAACAAAAAAAGCACGCTCCAGTGGATGAGCAAGGGCAATTTCGGGCCTTAGGTTGAGGATTTAGGTGTGGTGAGCATTTTATAAAATTGGTGTGAGCTTCTTCGCGACGTTTCGGCACAATATTAGGCCTTCCTCAGGCGAGCTTCCTAACACCAAGCTTCCAAGCGAGCTTTCTAACAATATGCTTCCATGTGAGCTTCCCCCTACTGAGCTTCCACACGAGCTTCCCCATACTGAGCTTCCACCAACAGCCGTTGAGACGTAATGTGCGATTTTGCACTTGGCCATCATCTGGCATTTCTCTATTTTCCAATTTTTTGTTACAGGTAGGAACGAGGTCCAGAGGAGCAGGCACTGGCTAGGGTTAGGTGAGGTAAGTATGAAGACACAGCAATTATGCCAGAGCAACATGCAGGTCGTGCACGGGCCATACACCAACTGGCCGCCTCGCCCCCAAAGTGTCCCAAAAAATTAAGAAAACAAAAAAAGCACGCTCCAGTGGATGAGCAAGGGCAATTTCGGGCCTTAGGTTGAGGATTTAGGTGTGGTGAGCATTTTATAAAATTGGTGTGAGCTTCTTCGCGACGTTTCGGCACAATATTAGGCCTTCCTCAGGCGAGCTTCCTAACACCAAGCTTCCAAGCGAGCTTTCTAACAATATGCTTCCATGTGAGCTTCCCCCTACTGAGCTTCCACACGAGCTTCCCCATACTGAGCTTCCACCAACAGCCGTTGAGACGTAATGTGCGATTTTGCACTTGGCCATCATCTGGCATTTCTCTATTTTCCAATTTTTTGTTACAGGTAGGAACGAGGTCCAGAGGAGCAGGCACTGGCTAGGGTTAGGTGAGGTAAGTATGAAGACACAGCAATTATGCCAGAGCAACATGCAGGTCGTGCACGGGCCATACACCAACTGGCCGCCTCGCCCCCAAAGTGTCCCAAAAAATTAAGAAAACAAAAAAAGC